>NW_028273654.1:0-306974 GCF_024610735.1 Ursus americanus
TCTTTGTCCATTCATCTGCTGAAGGACATCTTGGCTCCTTCCACAGTTTGGCTATTATGGACATTGCAGCTATGAACATTGGGATACAGGTGCCGCTTCTTTTCATTACTCTGTGTCTATGGGGTAAATACCCAGTAGGGCAATTGGTGGGTCGTAGGATATCTCTGTGGTTAACGTTGTGAGGAACATCCATATTGTTTTCAAAAGTGGCTGTACCAGCTTGAATTCTCACGAGTAGTGTAAGAGGGCTCCCCTTTCTCCACATCCTCTCTGACATTTTTTTATTTCTGTCTTGTTAATTTTTTTTTCAAGATTTTATTTATTTATTCCACAGAGATAGAGACAGCCAGCGAGAGAGGGAACACAAGCAGGGGGAGTGGGAGAGGAAGAAGCAGCATCATAACGGAGGAGCCTGATGTGGGGCTCGATCCCATAATGTCAGGATCATGCCCTGAGCCGAAGTCAGACGCTTAACCGCTGTGCCACCCAGGTGCCCCCTGCCTTGTTAATTTTAACCATTCTAACTGGTGTAAGGTGGTATCTCATTGTCGTTTTGATTTGTATTTGCCTGATGGCAAGTGATGTGGAGCATTTTTTCATGTGTCTGTTGGCCATTTGTATGTCTTCTCTGGAGAAGTATCTCTTTGTGCCTTCTGCCCATTTTTTGGGTGTCGAGTTTGAGGAGTTCTTTATAGATCTTGGAAACCAGCCCTTTATCTGTAATATCATTTGCAGATATCTTCTTCTTTTCCATAGGTTGCCTTTTTGTTTTTTGATCATTTGCTTTGCCAAGCAGAAGCTTTTTATCCTGATGAAGTGCCAATAGTTCATTTTTGCTTTTATTTCCTTTGCCTTTAGAGACGTGGCTTGCAAGAAGTTGTTGTGTCCAAGGTTGAAGAGTTCTTTTGATTTTGATATGAGACAGGAATCCATTATCTTATTTTCCTGATTGTATTCGAGTCCTCTGTCTTTCTTGGTGAGTCTAGCTAAGTTTGTCAGTTTTGTTTATCTTTCCAAAAAAGGCCGCTCTCATTTTCATTGTATTTTTTTTTGTCTTTTTAGTATCCATTGGATTTATTTATGCATTCCTTTTTGTTATTTCCTTATTTCTACTAATTTGGGGTTTTGTTGGTTGTTTTTTTTTTCTACTTCTTTACCACATAAATCAGGTTGTTTATTGGAGACCATTCTCATGGAATGATGAAGACTTGAATTAGTATGAATGTCCCCCATAAAGCTACTTCTGCTGCATCCCATAAGTTTTTGTAGGTTGTCTTTTTCATCAGTGTCAAGGTACTTCTAAAATTTTTTTGATTTCTTCTTTGACTGTTGGTTGTTCAGTAGCATGTTGTTAAATCTCCGAATATTTTTTTAAGATTATTTAAGTATCTGACAGAGAGTGAGACAGCGAGAGAGTGAACACAAGCAAGGGGGTGGGAGAGGGAAAAGTGGGCTTCCCACTGAGCAAGGAGCCTGATATGGGGCTAGATCCCAGGATCCTGGGATCAAGACCAGAGCTGAAAGCAGATCCTTAACGACTGAGCCACCCAGGCCCCAAAAATCTCCACCTATTTTTGACTGTCCCATTTTTTTCTTTAGACTGATTTCTAGTTTCATATCATTGTGGTTGGACAAGATTTGAAGCAGAAGGTGAAGAGAGCATTCAGATGAAAGGTTTGTTTCCTGGAGGGCTTTCTGAGGGCAGACCATGAGTTAAGTGGGGATGGAGGAAGTTTTTGTGAGACAGGGAGTGGGGTTAACCCTTGTTAGAATTACTGACTACTACCATGAAAGCTGTGTGCTACCGTTCACACCATAGTCCTGATGGACTTGTACTTAATTAGAAATATTTTCTAGGAGGTGTAGGCATAGCCTTCACTTAAAGAAAGGTGCCATGTGGGTTCATGGCATGACCCCAGGTCAGCAACCAGGATGTATGGTATTGTGGGGGATCATAACCAGGCTTTCTGTGGGAAGTGACAGAAATAGGGTATGGTGAGCTCCATGACCATAGGTGAGGTCCCGAGTGATCCACTGGGTGTTGGTTTCTGTGGATCTGTCTCATCAGGTCCTGTGGAATTCAGGGACACCCTCCTGTCTGTGGATTTGTATGGAGACAGGTAGACATCAGTGTCTTGCCAGGCACAAGGGTCGCACTGGACCACCACCAGAGGTGCAGCGTGTGCGGGAGCCACTGCTTGCTTTCCACGAAAGCTGACCAGGGTCTGTGAACGTGATTCCTAGGAGCTGCAAGGGGAGAGGAGGACGGGGGTGGTGCACACTTCCTAGAGTTGTGGTCAGGACTAGTCTGGAGCCCACTGATGTCAGCCACACCTGGCACAGAAGGCACCCATTCAGTGAAGCTGTGGGCACTGCTCCCATGATACTTTTGGGACGGCTCCATGCTGCCACCTCCTGCTTTTCATCATCATCTTCAAGGTCATGTGCCTCTGCTCTTACCCATGGCCTCCGGGGTATTGTCCGTCCTCCATCTGGCCCTCGTCCCTGGTGCCCTGTGCAGTCTAATGCCAGGGTAGCCTTCTCGAGACAAACATCTGGCCCTGATGGAACACTTCCATGGATCTCTTTTGATGTGAGGATGATGCCCTGCCCTGGAAGGGGGCTGCAGGTCCCCAATCAGGAGAGCCATGTCTCCCTTTTCAGCATGGCCTGCCCTCCCCTCAGTCTTCTTCAGGGAAGCTCTCCCCACTTCCTGAGATGACAGCTCTGAACTTAAAAATGAATGTTATTTTACATATCTCTATGCTTTAGTTCATCCATGTCAAGTCTTTCAAACCCGTTAGTGGTTTTTTTTTAGCAGTTCTGAAGGGCTGTTTGCTCAAAGAGGGGGTGACCAGGGTGGGGCAGCTTTCCCTCTCATCTCCCTCAGCATGTCTCTGAGCCCTGGGGACAGCTGTCCCACTGAGGATTGAGGGACGCGAGCCAGCCCATCCTGAGCCCAGGCTGTGTCAGCTGTGTCGACTGATGCGTGTCGGAGCGGTGGGCAGCTGGATGGGCCAGGAGCAGGCAGTGTCTCCTTCTCACTCCATCCCTCCCTTCCTCCCAGAGGTAGCTCAGAGCAGCCTTCAACCCCTGCATCTCCAGATCCCTTGACCTGTGCCTCCTGTGTTCAGCTGGTGACCTTGGAGTTTCGCATGAATTCTCCCACCTGTACCCTCTCCCATAGCAGTTCCTGGATCAGGGGAGGGTCGGACCCTTGTCTGTTTTTGGTCTTCTTCCTGTCCCGCACCAAGCCCACCCACCTTTTCATCTTCCATGTAAGTGCTTGGAAGCAAGCCCATCCACAGGGAACCTATTAGCCAAATGGATCCAGGCAATGAACATTGAAGTAGAGATCCAGGATCCATAATAAACCTGCTCTGAAACCTGTCCCAAAGTCTGTGACTCTCACACTGAAACAGAAACAATAATAGCTTTCTGGAATGTGAAGTGACATGTGTCTCTACTTCCAATCTTGAATGCATAGGTGCTGAGCCTTGACAGAAAAGGACCATGGCTCCCGTGGGCTGGAATCCACGGTAAGAACTCAGTGAAATATGAATTTGAGGCATGGAGTGAATAATTACTGTAGAGTGAATCCTCCCAAGTAGGGCTTATGCACAGTGCACAGGAAAAGCTTTTTCAAAGAGGTTCCTGAAAGAAAAATCTTTTTTAAAATTTATTTTAATCCCAGTAGAGCTAACATACAGTGTTACATTCATTTCAGGTGTACAAGAGAGTGATTTAGTAATTCTATATATTACTCAGTGGTCATCAAGAAAAGCGTCCTCTTAATCCCCTTCATCTATTTCACTCATCCCTCTAACCACCTCCTCTCTGGTAACCATCCGTTTGTTCTCTATTGTTAAGAGTTTGTATTTCGGTGTGTCTCCTTTTTCTCTTTTAGTTATTTATTTTGTTTGTTTTTTAAATTCCCCATTAGAATGACATCGTATGGGATTTGTCTTTCTCTGACTGACTGATTTTAGTTAGGATAATCCTCTCTAGCTCCATCCATGTGTCTGCAAATGGCAAGGTTTCATTCTTTTTCAAGCCGAGTAATACTCCATTGTGTGTGTCTGTGTGTGTGTGTGTGTGTGTGTGTGTGTGAATACACACACCTATCATCTCATTTGTCAGTTTTTCTACAGACACTTGGGTTGCTTCCATATTGTGATATTGTAAATAATGGTGCAAGAAACATAAGGGTGCACGTATCCTTTTACGTTACTGTTTTCCTATTCTTTGGGTAAATACGAGTAGTGTGATTGTTGGATCGTAGGGTAGTTCTATATTTAATTTTTTGAGGAACCTTCATACTGTTTTCCACGGTGGCTACCACAGTTTGCATTCCCACCCACAGTTCGCTAGGATTCCCCTTTATCCACATCCTCCCAACACCTGCTCTTTGTTGTGCTTTTGATGTTAGCCATTCTGACAGGTTTGAGGTATTACCTCATTGTCCTTTGGATTTACATTTTCCTGATGATGGGTGATGGTGAACATCTTTTCACGGGACTGTTGGCCATTTGTATTTCTTCTTTGGAGAAATGTCTGTCCATGTCTTCTGCCTATTTTTTAACTGGAGGATTTGTTTTTTGGGGGGTCGAGTAGTATCAGTTGTATATGTTTTGGACACTATCCCTTTATTGCATATGATCTTTGCAAATATCTTCTCCCTTTGAGTAAGTTGTCTTATTATTTTTACGTTTTCATTGTTCTTCTGCCGTGTGGAAACTTTTTATTTTGCTGTATTCCCAATAGTTTATTTTTGCTTTCATTTCCTTTGCCTCAGGACACAGTCTAGAAAAACGTTGGTATGGTCAATGTCAAGAAGTTACTGTCTTCCCTCCTGTAGGATTTTTATGGATTCAGGTCTCATATTGAGGTCTTGAAACTGTTTTCTGTTTGTCTGTATTGTGTAAGAAAGCAGTCTAATTTCATTCTTTTGTGCATAGCTGTCTAGTTTTCCCAACACCATTTGTTGTAGAGACTGTCCTTTTCCCTTTTGATATCGTTGCTTGCTTTGTGGAAGATTCACGAACCACATAATTGTGGGTTTCTGTCTGAACTTGTATCCTGTTCCTTTGGTCGCTGTGTCTATTTTTGTGCCGTACTGTCTTGTTAGGATGACTGCAGCTTTGTAGTATAACCTGAAATCTGAAATTGTCAGTCCTCCAGCTTTGTTTTTCTTTTCCACATTGCACTGGCTGTTCGGAATCTTTAGTGGTTCCATACAAATGTGTAGGATTGTTTATTCGAGGTCTTTTGTTCTTTAATTTAAATTCAATTAGCCAACTTACAGTACATCATTCGTTTCACATGTAGTCTTCAATAAATTTTCAGTCATGTGTAACACCCAGTGCTCATTGTATCGTGTGACCTCCTTAATGCTACTCACCCAGTTACCCCCGCCAACTTCTCCTCCAACAATCATCAGTTTCTTGCGATAGTTAAGCGTCCATTATGGGTTTTCTCCCTCTCTGATGACTTCCCATTCTATTTTCCCTTCCTTGTCCTATGGTCTTCTTCCTTGTTTCTGATATTCCACATAGGAGTGAAAGCATATGATCATTGTCTTTCTTTCATTGGCTTATTCCACTCAGCATAATACCCTCCAGCTCCACCCAGGTCGGTGTGATGGTAAGTACTCATCCTTTCTGATGGCTGAGTAATATTCCATTATATATATGATCCACATCTTCTTTATCCATTCATCTATCCATGGTCATCTGCACTCCTTCCACAGCTTGTCTATTATGGTTATTGCTGCTATGAACACTGGGGTGCATGTGTCCCGTCCTCACTACCTCTGTCTCTTTGGGGGTAAATAGCCAGTAGTGCAATTGCTGGGACATAGGGTAACTTTATTTATAACTTCTTGAGGAAACTCCGTACCATTTTCAAGAGTGGCTGTACCGGACTGCATTCGTACAGGGGTGTAAGAGGGTTCCTGTTTCACCACATCCTCTCCAACATGTATAGTTTCATGTCTTCTTATTTTTAGATATTCAGCCTCGTGTGATATGGCATCTATAGGGGTTTAGATTTGCATTTCCCTAAAGCCAAGTGATATGAAGCATTTATGCATGTATCTTTTGGTCACCAGTACGTCGTCATCAGTGAAGTGACTTCCCATTTTAATCCATCTCAAGACCTAAAGCTGGGTAAGGCACTGAAGCTGGATGATGCCATCGGTTGGAAGTGTGGAGAATTTCAAAAGATCTCTGTGGAGAGCAAGTTTAAAGGTCAGTGTGAAGCTACTAATTGGATCCGGGGAGATCTCTGAAAGTGGGGGTTGCCTGGGATGGGCTGAAGGGGGCCCTCCGATTTTCCTATGAATTCTTGCTGCAGCCCAAAATGGACAGTTTCCTGCTGTGGGGCAGGCTGAGTCCTCTAGTCGTGCAGAGGTGAGCCCAATGCCTGGTGCCTTGGAGGCAGGCAAACGGGGAGGGACCCTCAGCAGAAGACCCAGGGTTAGGTTAGGCCTCAAGAGACAGCAGATCTGAACTGCCCAGTGCTCAGAGAACTCTCATGCCGAGTGAGATGAGGGCACAAGGGCGGGTGAGTGTGAGCCTTGGGGTTTCATCTGGAAGGGCCCACAAATGTCGGGGTTCACCAGAAGGGGCTCTCAGGGGGTGCCCCAATTCTCTTGCCCTGAATGCTCTGTTGTGTCCCAAAATGGTACAGTTTACTGTGGGTTGCAGGCTGAGTCCTGCGGTGGGGCTTGGGTGTCCCCATCCCCTGGAGTTGGTTGCCAGGACCCTGGGGAGGGGCCCCTCTCTGCCCAACCTAGGGTAAGGGTTAGGGTCCCGGAGCCCGGCAGGGACAATCTGCAGGCTGTTAGGCGAGCTCTGTGGAGGGCTGAGAGGAGGCCATGGGGGAGGGTGAGCATGGGCCTCAGGGTTGGGGCATGGGGGGCTGCCAAAGGATGGGGATGGGCTCCGGGGGCCTCCCCAAGTTCTCGTGCCCTGTAGCCTCCTTAGAGCCCCAAGGGGCAATGTTTCCTGTCGGGTGGCAAGGTGAGTCCTGCAGTGGGGCACAGGTATCCCAATTCCCCGGGGCTGCGGTGTAAGGCTCCTGGGGAGGCCCCCATACCCACGGCCGACCTAGGGCTAGGGTTAGGCCCAGGAGCCCCGCAGGCCCGATCTGTTGGCTGTATGGTGAGCTACAAGGGCTGAGGTGAGGGTGTGGGGAGGGTGAGCGTGGGCCTCAGGGTTGGGGTGCGGGAGGCCACCGAAGTTCGCTGGTGGCTCAGGAGGGCCCTCCTGGTTCTCCCGCCCTGAATGCTCTATGGCCTCCCAATGGGCACGGTTTCCTGCGGGGTGGCAGACTGAGTGCTGCTGTGGGGCTCAGGTGTCCCAAATTCCCGCAGCTGCGGCTCCAGGCTCCTGGGGAGGGGCCCCTCCACAGATGAACTAGGGTTAGGGTTGGCGCCCAGGAACCCCGCAGGCCAGATCTGCCCACTATGTGGCGAGCTACGCCATGGGCTGAGGTGAGGGTGTGGGGTGGGGTGAGCATGGGCTTCAAGGTTGGGTTTAGGGATTGCCGACGTTCGCTGGGGGCTCTGGGGGCCCTCCTGGTTCTCCCGCCCTGAATGCTCTACAGCCTCCCAAGGGGCACGGTTTCCTGCGGGCTGGCAGGCTTTGTCCTGCAGTGGGGCTCAGGTGTCCCCAGTCCCTGGGGCTGCGGCACCGGGCCCCAGGGGAGGGGCCCTACCCAGCCGACCTAGGGTCAGTTCTAGGCCCCAGGAACCCGGCAGGCCTGATCTGCTGGCTCTGCGACGAGCTCGGTGGCAAGCTGAAGGGAAGGTGTGGGGCGGGATGAGCGTGGGCCTCAGCGTTGGGGTGTATGGGGCCGCCGAGGATCGCTGGGGGCTCAGGGGGGCCCTACCAGTTTTCCTGCACGGGATGCTCTGCGGTGCCCCAAGGGGCATGGTTTCCTGAGCGGTGGCAGGCTGAGTCCCATGGTGGGGCTCAGGTTTACCAATCCCCGGGGTTAGGGTACGGTTTAGGGTATGGGTTAAGGTTAGGGTATGGGTTACGGTTAGGGTATGATTGAGGGTAAGGGTTAGGGTTAGGGTAAGGAGAGGGTACGGGTTAGGGTTGGGTTTAGGGGTTACAGTTTAGAGGTTACGAGTTAGGGTACAGATTAGGGTTTAGGGTAAGGGTTAGGGTTTAGGGTTAGGGTTAGGGTTGGAGTACGGGTTAGGTTTAGGATACGGGTTAGGGTTAGGGTATGGGTTAGGGTACACATTAGGGTACAGTTTAGGGTACGGGTTAGGGTACGGTTTAGGGTAAGTGTTGGTGTACGGATTTGGGTACGGCTTAGGGTACGGGTTAGGGTTAGGGTTAGGGTACGGGTTAAGGTACAGATTAGAGTATGTGTTAGGGTTACGTTTAGGGTTAGGGTACAGGTTAGGGTAGGATTAGGGTTAGGTTACGGGTTAGGTTACGGGTTAGGGGTAGGGTTAGCTGAAGGGGTAGGTTTAGGGGTAGGGTTAGGGGTATGGTAGGGGTCGGGTAGGGTTAGGGTTTAGGGTTAGGGTTTGGGGTTTGGAGTTAGTGGTTAAGGTTAGGGTTTAGTGTTTAAGGTTTCGTGATTAGGGTTAGGGGTTAGGGTTTAGGGTTTAGTGTTAATGTTAGGGTTTAGGGTTTAAGGATTAGGGTTTATTGTTAGGTTTAGAGTAGGGTTATGGTTAGGGTAAGGGTTAGAGGTTAGAGTTAGGGTTAGGTTTAGGGGTTAAGGTTTAGGGTTTAAGGTTAGGGGTTAGGGTTTAGGGTTAGGGTTAGACCCAGTAGGCCAGCAGGACCCATGCGCCAGTTGTGCGGGGAGTGAAGGAGTGGGATGAGGTGAGTGCGCTGGCGAGCAGGAGTATGGTATCTAGCGTTTTGGCGCAGGGGGCCTTTGAAAGTCGCTAGAGGCTCGGAGGGCCCTGTCCGTTCTCCCGTCCTGAATGACCGGCGGCGCCCCTAGTGCCTGGGTGGTGGCAGGTTGGCAGTGTGAGTCTGGCTTTGCGGTTTGGGGGTCCCCAATGCCATGCATTGCAGTGCAAGGCCCCTTGGGAGGGGCCCCTCTGGGGCCATCCTAGGGTTACTGTTAGCACCCAGGATTCCAGTAGACATGATCTGCCAGCTGTGCGGTAGCGGAGGGCCAGGCCGAGGTGAGGGCGCCGGCGAACTGGAGCGTGGGCCCAAGCATTTTGTCACGGGGGGCCTTGGAAGGTCGCCGGGGTCTCGAGGGCCCTGCCTGTTCTCCCACCCTGAATGAACAGTAATGCCCCAGCGTGTCCGGTGTCAGCGGGGCGGCACGGAGAGTATGGTGCTGGGGCTCGGGGGTCCCCAATCCCTGGCGTTGCTGCGCCAGGCCCCTTGGGAGGTTCCCCTTGGGGGCCAACCTAAGGTTAGGGTTAGCCCCCAGGAGGCTGGCAGACCTGATCAGCTGGCTGTGCGTCGAGCAGAGGGGCGGGTCGAAGTGAGGGCGCTGCTTAGCGGGAGCATGGGCCCAAGCATTTTGGTGCATGGGCCCTTAGAAGTTCACCAGGACTCAGAGGGCCCTGCCCATTCTCCCGCCCTGAATGACCAGTGGCGCCCCTAGTGGCCTGGGTGCCAGCGGGGCAGCAGGGTGAGTCCAGCGCTGGGGCTTAGGGGTCATCAATCCCCGGTGTTGCAGCGACAGGCCCCTTGGGAGGGGCCCCTTGGGGGCCAACCTAGGGTTAGGTTTAGTCCCCAGTAGCCCGGCAGGCCCGATCCGCCTGCTGAGTGGCGAGCAGTGGGGCGGGCCGAGGTGAGTGCGCTGGCGAGCGGGAGCGTGGTCCCAAGCGTTTTGGAGCAGGGGGCCTTCGAAAGTCACTGGGGGCTCGGAGGGCCCTGCTCGTTCTCTCACCTGGATGACCAGCGGCGCCCCTAGCGGCCCGGGTGATGGCGGGGCGGCAGGGTGAGTCCAGTGCTGAGGCTCGGGCTTCCCTATACCCGACGTTGCAGTGCGAGGCCCCTTGGGAAGGGCCCCTCTGGGGCCAAGGTAGGGTTAGAGTTAGCCCTCAGGAGGCCGTCAGGCTCGATCCACCATCTTGAGGTGAATGGAGTCGCGGTCCGAGGTGAGGCCGCTGGCGAGCGGAGCGTGGGCCCCAGCGTTTTGGTGCTGGGGCCTTCAAAGTTCACCGGGGCTCAGAGGGCCCTGCCCGTTCTCCCGCCCAAAACGATCTGTGGCGCCCTAGCACCACTGGTGTCAGCGGGGCAGCAGGGTGAGTCCGGCATTACGACTCGAGGGTCCCCAATCCCCGGCATTGTGGCGGCAGGCCCCTTCAGAGGGGCCCCTCTGGGGCCAACCTAGGATTAGAGTTAGCCCCCAGGAGGCCGGCAGGCCTGATCTGCCAGCTGTGCAGAGGGCGGAGGGGCAGGCTGAGGTGAAGGCGCTGGCGAGCTCCAGCGTGGGCCCCAGCATTTTGGCGCGGATGGCCTTCAAAATTCACCGGAGTCTCGAGGGCCCTGCCCATTCTCCCACCCTGAAGGACCAGCGACGCCCCAGAGAGCCTGATGTCGACAGGACGGCAGGGTGAGTCCGGCGCTGCGGCTCGGCTGTCCCCAATCCCCAGCTTTGGTCACTAGTACCCTTGGGAGGGGCCCCTCTGGGCCAACCTAGGGTTAGGGTTAGCCCCCAGGAGGCCGGCAGGCCCGATATGCCAGCTAGACTGTGAGAGGAGGGGCGGGCCAAAGTAAAGGTGCTGGAGAGCAGGAGCCTGGGAACCAGCGTTTTGACTTGGGGCTTTCAAAGGTCGCCGGGGTCTCGAGGGCCCTGCCTGTTCTCCCACCCTGCATGAACGGCGGTGCCCCTAGCGGCCCGGGTGGTGAGGGGTGGCAGGGTGAGTCAGGCCCTGAGGCTCAGGTATCTCCAATCCCCAGCGATGAGGCGCCAGGCCCCTTGGGAGGGGCCCCTCGGATGACAACTTAGGGTTAGGTTTAGCCCCTAGGAACTCGGCAGTTCCTATTCGCCAGCTGTGTGGAGAGTGGAGTGGCGGACCTAGGTGAGGGTGCTGGTGTTTGGGAGCGTGGGCCCAGGCATTTTGGCGCAGGGGGGGATTCGAAGGACACCGTGTATCGGAGGGCCCTGCCCGTTCTCCCACCCTGAATGAACGGCAGCACCCCAAGCCCCTGGGTGGCGGCTGGGTGGCAGGGTGAGTCAGGTGCTGAGGCTCAGGGTCCCCAATCCTCTGTGTTGCAGCGCCAGGCCCCTTGGGAGGGGCCCCTCAGGGGTCGATCTAGGGTTACGGTTAGCCCCCCGGATGCCGGTGGACCCGATCAGCGTCTGTGCGGCACGCAGCAGGGTGGGCCGAGTTGAGGGCGCTGGCGAGCCTGAGCATGAGCCCAAGCGTTTTAGCGTGGGGGGCTTTCGAAGGTCAGTGGGGGCTCAGAGGGACCTGCCCGTTCTCCCGCTCTGAATGACCAGCGGGGTCCCTAGTGGCTCAGGTGGCTGAAGGGCAGCAGGGTGAGTCTGGCACTTGGGCTCGGTTGCCCCATCCCCGGCGTTGGGGCGCCAGGCCACTTGAGAAGGGCCCCTCGGGGGCCGACCTACAGTTAGGGTTAGCCCCCAGGAGGCCGGCAGGCCCTATACACCGCCTGTGCGTGGAGCGGAGAGTTGGGCCGAGGTGAGGGTGCTGGTGAACATGAGCCTGGGCACAAGCATGTTGTTTCTGGGCGCCATTGAAGGTGGGCGGGGGTTCGGAGGTCCCTGCCAGTTCTCCCGCCGAGAATGAATGGCGGCGCCCCTAGCGGCCCGTGTGGGGTGGGATTGCAGGGTACACCCGGCGCTGGGGCTTGGGGGTCACCAATCCCCGGCGTTGCACCGCAAGGCTCCTTAGGAAGGGACCCTCAGGGGCCGTCCTAGGGTTAGGGTTAGCGCCCAGGAGGCCGGCAGGCCCGAGTCGCCGGCTGTGCGAGTAGCGGAGGTGTGGGCTGAGTTGAGGGGGATGCAGAGCGGGAGCGGGGGCCCCAGCGTTTTGGCGCCCTGGGCCTTCGAATGTGCCATGTCTCGGAGGGCCCTGCCCATTCTCCTGCTCTGAATAACCAGTGACACCCCTAGCGGCTCTGTTGGCAGTGGGGTGGCAGTGTGAATCCCACGCTGTGGCTCGGGGATCCCCAATCCCCAGTGTTGCGGTGCCAGGCCCCTTGGGAGGGGCTCTTCCTGGGCCGACCTATGGTTAGAGTTAGCCCCCATGAGGATGGCAGGCCGGATCCTCTGGCTGGGCGGCGAGAGGTGGGTGGGCCGAGCTAAAGGCGCTGGGGAGCGGGATTGTGGGCCCCTGCATTTTGGCGCTGGAGGCTTCAAATGTCCCGGTTTCTCCAGGGCTCTGTCCATTCTCCCACCCTGAATGACCGGCGGCGCCCCTAGCGGCCCGGGTGGCAGCGTTGTGGGAGGGTGAGCCTGGCTCTGGGGCTTGGGGTCCCAGATCCCCGGTGTAGTGGCACCAGGACCCTTGGGAGGGGCCCCTGGGGCGCCGACCTAGGGTTAGGGTTAGCCCCAAGGAGACCTTCAGGCCCAATCCGCACACTGTGCGGCGAGCGGAGGTGCAGGCCGAGGTGAGGGCGCTGGGGAGGGGGAGCGTGGGCACCAGTGTTTTGGCACGGGGAGCCTTTGAATGTCACTGGTGGCTCAGAAGGCCCTGCCCTTCTCTCGCCCTCTATGACCTGCAGCGCCCCTAGCGGCCTGGGTGGGGACAGTGCGGCAGGGTGAGTCTGGCTCTGGGGCTCTGAGTCACCAATCCCCAGCATTGCAGAGCCAGGCCTCTGGGGATGTCCCCACAGGGCCAACCTAGGGTTTTGGTTAGCTGCCAGAAGCCCAGCAGGCCCTATCCACCAGCTCTGAAGCAAGCAGAGGGGTGGGCCGAGGCGAGGGCGCTGGTGAGCAGGATCCTGGGAGCCAACGTTTTTGCGCAGGGAGCCTTCAAAGGTCAGCGTGGGCTCGGAGGGCCCTGCCCGATCTGCCCTGATTGACCGGCGGGGCCTCTAGCGGCTCCAGTGGCTGAAGGGCAGCAGGGTGAGTCCGGCACATGGGCTCAGGATCCCCATCCCCAGCGTTGTGATGCCAGGCCCCTTGGGTAGAGCCCCTCGGGGGCCGACCTATGGTTAGGGTTAGCCTCAAGGAGCCCCACAGGCCCGAGACACCACCTGTGCGTCGAGCAGAGAATTGAGGCGAGGTGAGGGTGGTGGTGAACATGAGCCTGGGTCCAAGCTTTTTGGTTCGGTGCGCCTTTGAATGTCGGCAGGGGTTCGGAGGGCCCTCCAGTTCTCCCACCCTGAATGAATGGCGGCGCCCCTAGCGGCATGTGTGGGGCGGGCGGCAGCATGCATCTGGCGCTGGGGCTTGGGGGTCCCCAATCCCTGGCGTTGCGTCGCCAGGCCCCTTAGGAAGGGACCTTCAAGGGCTGTCCTAGGGTTAGGGTTAGCGCCCAGGAGGCCGGCAGGCCCGAGTCGCTGGCTCTGCGAAGAGCGGAGGTGCGGGCCAAGTTGAGGGTGATGCAGAGCGGGAGCGTGGTCCCCAGCGTTTTTGCGCCCTGGGCTTTTGAATGTTGCCATGTCTCAGAGGGCCCTGCCCATTCTCCTGCCCTGAATAACCAGAGGCGCGCTTTGCGGCTCCGTTGGAGGTGGGGCGGCAGCGTGAGTTCCGCACTGCGGCTCAGGGATCCCCAATCCCCAGCATTGAGGGGCCAGGCCCCTTGGGAGGGGCTCCTCATGGGCGGACCTAGGGTTAGAGTTAGCACCCAGGAGGCCGGCAGGCCCAATCCTCTGGCTGGACGGCGAGAGGTGCACGGGCCGAGGTAAAGGCTCTGGCGAGCAGGAGCGTGGGCCCCTGCATTTTGGCGCAGGAGGCTTCAAATGTCGATGGTTTCTCCAGGGCCCTGTCCGTTCTCCCACCCTGAATGAGCGGCGGCGCCCCTAGCGGCCTGGGTGGGAACAGTGCGGCAGGGTGAGTCTGGCTCTGGGGCTCTGAGTCACCAATCCCCAGCGTTGCAGAGCCAGGCCCCTTGGGTTGTGCCCCACGGGGCCGACCTAGGATTTCAGTTAGCCCCCAGGATCCTGGCAGGCACTATCCACTGGCTCTGCAGCAAGCGGAGGGGCGGGCTGAGGTGAGGGCGCTGGCGAGCAGGAGGATGGGAACCAATGTTTTTGCACGGGGGGGCTTCGAAGGTCAGCGGGGGCTCCGAGGGCCCTGCCCATTCTCCCGCCCTGATTGACCAGTGGTCTCTAGCAGCTCAGGTGGCTGAAGGGCAGCAGGGGGAGTCTGGCACTTGGACTCGGGGTCCCCATCCCTAGCGTTGTGATGCCAGGCCCCTGGGAAGTGCCCCTCGGGGGCCGAACTATGGTTAGGGTTAGCCCCCAGGAGGCCGGCAGGCCCGATACACCACCTGGGCGTTGAGCGGAGAGTTGGGCTGAGGTGAGGGTTCTGGTGAATATGAGCCTGGGCCCAAGCATTTTGGTTTGGGGCGCCTTCGAAAGTTGGCAGGGATTCGGAGGGCCCTGTCCATCCTCCCATGGTGAATGAATGGCGGCGCCCCTAGCGGCCTGGGTGGGGAGGGGCGGCAGGGTGCATCCGGCACTGGGGCTTGGGAGTCCCCAATCCCCAGTGTTGTGGCACCAGGCCCCTTGGGAGGGGCCCTTCGGGGCCCAACCTAGGGTTAGGTTTAGCCCCTAGGAGGCCAGCAGGCCCTATTCGCCAGCTGTGTGAAGAGAGCAGTGGCAGACCTATGTGAGGGCGCTGGTGAGTGGGAGGGTGGGCCTGGGCGTTTTGGCGCGGGAGGCCTTCGAAGTTCACCGTGTCTCGGAGGGCCCTGCCCGTTCTCCCGCCCTGAATGAACGGCAGCACCCCAAGCCTCCGAGTGGCGGCTGGGCGGCAGGTGAGTCAGGTGCTGGCGCTTGGGGTCCCCAATCCCCGGCGTTGTGGCGCGAGGCCCCTTGGGAGGGCCCCCTCAGGTGCTGACCTAGGGTTAGGGTTACCCCCAGGAGGCCAGGAGGCCCAATCTCCCGGCTGTGCGGTGAGCGGAGGGGCGGGTTGAGATGAGGGTATTGGCGAGCGGGAAAGTGGGCCCAAAGTTTTGGAGCGACGGGCCATCGAAGGTCACCAGGGGCTCAGAGGGTCCTGCCTGTTCTCCCGCCCTGAATGACCGGGGGTGCCCCTTGTGGCCCAGGTGGCGGTGGGGGGCATGGTGAGTCCGGCGCTGGGGCTCAGGAGTCCCCAATCCCCGTCGTTGAGGCTCCAGGCACCTTGGGAGGGGCCACTAGGGGGCCGACCTAGGGTTTGGGTTAGCCCCCAGAAGGCCCGCAGGCCCAATCAGCCAGCTGTGCGGCGAGCGGGGGGGAGGGCCGAGGTAAGGGCGCTGGCCAGCGGGGGCGTGGGCCCAAGCGTTTTGGTGCGGGGGGCCTTCGAAGGTCGCCGGTGACTTGGAGGGCCCTTGCCATTCTCCCTCCCTGAATGAAAGCAGCGCCCCTAGCGGCCCAGGTGGCGGTAGGGCAGGAGGGTGAGTTGGGCGCTGGGGCTCGGGAGTCCCCAATCCCCGGTGTTGCGGCAATAGGAACCTGGGATGAGCCCCTCGGGGGCCCACCAACGGTTAGGGTAACACCCAGGAGGCTGGCAGTCCAGATCCACCGGCTGTGCGGCGAGCGGAGGGGCAGACCGAGGTGAGGGTGCAGGCGAGCGGGAGCATGGGCCCAAGCGCTTTGGCACGGGGGGGCCTTCGAAGGTCGCCAGGGGCTCGGAGGGATCTGCCCATTCTCCCTCCCTGAATGACCGACGGTGCTCCTAGGGGCCCGGGTGGTGGCGGGGCAACATAGTGAGTCCGGCACTGGGGCTCGAGGGTCCCCAATCCCAGGCATTGCGGTGCCAGGCACCTTCAGAGGGGCCCCTCAGGGGCCAACCTAGGGTTATGTGTAGCCCCAGGAGGAGGGCAGTCCTCATCCCCCAGCTCTGCAGGGAGTGGAGGAGTGGGCCAAGGTGAGGGTGCTGAGGATGGGGAGCATAGGCTCAAGCGTTTTGGATGTGGGGGCCTTCGAAGGTCGCCGTGGGCTCAGAGGGCCCTGCCGTTCTCCCTCACTGAATGACCAGGGACACCCTAGCGGCCCGGGTGGTGGTGGGGCAGCACGGTGAGTCCGGCGCTGGGGCTCGGCAGTCTCTGATACCCAGCGCTGCGGCGCCAGGCCCCTTGGGACGGGCCCCTCGGGGACTGACCTAGGGTTAGGGTTAGCCCCCAGGAGACTGGCAGGCTCATTCCGCCCATGTGCAGTGAATGGAGGTGTGGGTCAAGGTGAGGTAGCTGGTGATCGGGAGCATAGGCCATAGCATTTGGCTTTGGCTCGGGGTGCCTTCGAAGATTGCAGGTGGCTCAGAGGATCCTGCCCATTCTGTCGCCCTGAAGGACTGGCGACGCCCCTAGCACCCCAGGTGGTGGCGGGGTGGCAGGGTGCGTCCGGCGCTGGGACTTGGGGGTCCCCAATCAATGGCATGCGGCGCCAGGCCACTTGGGTGGGGCCCCTCGGGGGCGACCTAGGGATAGGGTTAGCCCCCAGCAAGCCAGCAGGCCTGATCCGCCAGCTCTGCAGCGAGAGGAGGGATGGGCCGAGGTTAGGGCACTGGCGAGCAGGAGCGTGGGAGCCAGAAGTTTTGCGCGGGGGGCCTTCGAGGTCACAGGGGGATCAGAGGGCCCTGCCCGTTCTCCCTTCCTGAATGACTGGCAACGCCCCTAGCACCCTGGGTGCTTGCGAGGTGGCAGAGTGAGTCCAGCACTGGGGCTCGGGGGTCCCAAATCCCTGGCATTGCGGTGCCAGGCCCCTTCGGAGGGGCCTCTCAGGGGACAACCTAGGCCCCTCAGGGGACACCCTAGGAGGGCGGGCCTCATCCGCTGGCTCTGTGGCGAGTGGAGGGGAGGGCCGAGGTGAGGGCGCTGAGGAGCCGGAGCGAGGGCTCAAGTGTTTAGGATGGGGGGCCTTCGAAGATTGCCATGGGCTCGGAGGGCCCTGCCCATTCTCCCGCCCTGAATGACCAGCGGCGCCCCCAGCGGCTGGGTTGGCGGCGGGGCAGCAGGGTGAGTCCGGCGCTGGGGCTTGGGTGTCAGCAATCCCAGGCGTTGTGGCACCAGGCCCCATCGGACGGGCCCCTCGGGGGCCGACCTACGGTTAGGGTTAGCCCCCAGGAGGCTGGCAGGCCTGATCCGCCAGCTGTGAGGTGAGTGGAGGGGCGGGCCGAGGTAAGGGCACTGGCAAGAGGGAGCGTGGGCTGAAGCATTTTGTCGCTGGGGGCCTTCAAAGGTCTCCGGGGACTCAGAGGGCCCTGCCCATTCTCCCACACTGAATGACTGGCGGCGCCCCTAGCGGCCCAGGTAGCAGTGGGGCGGCAAGGTGAGTCCGGCGCTGCGGCTCGGGGGTCACCAATCTCCAGCGTGCAGCGCCAGGCCCCTTGGGATGTACGCCTCGGGGGCTGTCCTAGGGTTAGGGTTAGACCTCAGGAGGCTGGCAATCCCGAAATGTCAGCTGTGCGGCGAGCGGATCGGTGTTCTGAGGTGAGGGCGCTGGCGAGGGGGACCATGGGAGCATTTTGGGGCGGGGCACTTTCGAATGTCGCCTTGGGCTCGAAGGGCCCTGCCTGTTCTCCCACACTGAATGAACGGCGGCTCCCCTAGCAGCCCGGGTGGCAACGGGACGACAAAATGAGTCCTGGCTGGGGCTCTGGGGTCCCCAATCCCCGGCGTTGTGGGGCCAGGCCCCTTAGTAGGGGCCCCACGGGGGCCGACCTAGGGTTAGTGTTAGCCCCCAGGAGGCCGGCAGGCCCGGGAGCGTGGGCCCAAATGTTTTGGTGCAGGGGGACTTCGAATGTCGCCGGGGGCTAGGAGGGCCCTGCCCATTCTCCCGCCCTGAATGACAGTCTGTACCCCTAGCGGCCCGAATGGCGGCGGGGCGGCAGGGTGAGTCCAGCGCTGCAGCTTGGGTGTCCCCAATCCCCGCGTTGCGGCGCCAGGCCCCTTGGCAGGGGCCCCTTGGGTCTGACCTAGGGTTAGGGTTAGCCCCCAGGAGGCCGGGAGGCCCGATCCTCCGGCTGTGCACGAGCGGACGGGTGGGATGAGATGAGGGCGCTGGCGAGCGGGAAGGTGGGCCCAAGCATTTTGGCGTAAGGGGCCTTCAAAGGTTGCCAGGGGCTCGGAGGGCCCTGCCTGTTCTCCTGCCCTGAATGACCAACAGCGCCCCTCGCGGCCCGTTTAGCAGCGGGACGGCAGGGAGAGTCTGGCGTTGGGGCTCGGGGGTCCCCAATCCCCGGTGTTGCAGCGCCAGGCCCTTTGGGATGGGCCCCTAGGGGGCCTACCTAGGGTTAGGGTTAGCCACAAGGAGGCTAGGATGCCTGATTCGCCGGCTGTGTGGCGAGCGGAGGGGCAGGCCGAGGTAAGGGCGATGGGAGCGGGAGCATGGGCCCTAGTGCTTTGGTGCAGGGGGCCTTCGAAGGTCGCCGTTCGCTGGGAGGGTCTTGCGCGTTCTCCCGCCCTGAATGACCGGCGGTGCCCCTAGTGGCCCGGGTGGCGGCGGGGGGCATGGTGAGTCCAGCGCTGGGGCTCAGGAGTCCCCTTTCCCCGTCGTTGCAGCGCCAGGCCCCTTGGGAGGGGCCACGAGGGGGCCAACCTAGCTTTAGGGTTAGCCCCCAGAAGGCCCCCAAGCCCGATCCGTCAGCTGTGCGGCGAGCGGAGGGGAGGGCCGAGGTAAGGGCGCTGGCCAGCGGGAGCGTGGGCCCAAGCATTTTGGTGCGGGGGGCCTTCGAAGTCGCCGGTCGCTGGGAGGGCCCTGCCCGTTCTCCCTTCCTGAATGAACGGCGGTGCCCCTAGCGGCCCAGGTGGCGGTAGGGCGGGAGGATGAGTCTGGCGCTGAGGCTCCGGAGTCCCCAATCCCCAGTGTTGTGGCAATAGGAACCTGGGATGGGCCCCTTGGGGGCCCACCAAAAGTTAGGGTAACACCCAGGAAGCCTGCAGTCCCGATCCACTGGCTCTACAGTGAGCGGAGGGGCGGACCGAGATGAGGGCGCAGGTGAGCGGGAGCATGGGCCCAAGCGTTTTGGCGCGGGGGGCCTTCGATGGTCACCAGGGGCTTGGAGGGATCTGCCCATTCTCCCTCCCTGAATGACCGACGGTGCTCCTGGCGGCCCGGGTGGCAGCGGGGCGATAAGGTGAGTCCGGCGCTGGGGCTCGGGGGTCCCCAATCCCAGGCATTGCAGTGCCAGGCCCCTTCGGAGGGGCCCCTCAGGGGACAACCTAGGGTTCTGGGTAGCCCCCAGGAGGAGGGCAGGCCTCATCCGCAGGCTCTGCGGCGAGTGGAGGGGCGGGCCGAGGTGAGGGTGCTGAGGAGCGGGAGCATGGGATCAAGCATTTTGGATGGGGGGGCCTTCGAAGGTCCCGCGGGCTCGGAGGCCCCTGCCCGTTCTCCCGCCCTGAATGACCAGTGGCACCCCTAGCATCCCGGGTGGCGGCGGGGCGGCAGGGTGAGTACGGCGCTGGGGATCGGGGCTCCCTAATACCCGGTGTTGCGGCCTCAGGCCCGTTGGGACGGTCCCCTTGGGGGCCGACTTAGGGTTAGGGTTAGCCCCCAGTAGGCTGGCAGGCTCGTGCCGCCCATGTGCGGTGAATGGAGGTGTGGGTCGAGGTGAGATAGCTGGCAAGCAGGGGCGTGGGCCAGAGTATTTTGGCTTTGGCTCGGGGTGCATTTGAAGGTCGCAGGTGGCTTGGAGCGTCCTGCCAGTTCTGTCACCCTGAAGGACTGGTGACGCCCATAGCGCCCCATGTGGCGGCCGGGCGGCAGGGTGCTTCCAGTGCTGGGACTTGGGGGTCCCCAATCCCTGGCATGCGGCACCAGGCCACTTGGGAGAGTCCCCTTAGGGGTGACCTAGGGATAGTTTTAGCCCCCAGGAAGGCAGCAGTCCCGATCCACCAGCTCTGCAGCGAGAGGAGGGGTGGGCCGAGGTTAGGGCGCTGGGGAGCAGGAGCGTGGGAGCCAGAGTTTTTGCGCGGGGGCCTTTGAAGGTAGCAGGGGAATCAGAGGGCCCTGCCTGTTCTCCCTTCTTGAATGACTGGCAACACCCCTAGCACCCTGGGTGCTTGTGGGGTGGCAGAGTGAGTCCAGCACTGGGGCACAGGGGTTCAAAATTCCCCGGCATTGCGCTGCCAGGATCCTTGGGAGGGGCCCCTCGGGGGCCGACCTAGGGTAAGTTTTAGGCCCCAGGAGTCCAGCAGGCCCCTTCTGCCAGCTCTGCGGCAGGCGGAGGGGCAGGCCAAGGTGAGGGCGCTGGCGAGAGGGAGTGTGGGCCCAAGCATTTTGGCGCGGGGGGCCTTCGAAGGTCACCGGGGGCTTGGAGGGCCCTGCCCATTCTCTCGCCCTGAAAGACTGGCGGCGCCCCTAGCAGCCTGGGTTGCTGCGGGGCAGCAGGGTGACTCCGGCGCTGGGCTCGGGGGTCCCCAATCCCCGGCGTTGTGGCACCAGGCCCCTTGGAGGGGCCCCTCGGGGGCCGACTAGGGTTAGGGTTCGTCCCCAGGAGGCCGGCAAGCCCAACGCTAAGTGGTTCTGGCAATGTAACAAAAATGCCATACACTTATCTGTAAGAAATAACAGTGTACAGGAACCCTCATAGCCCTAACATCATCCTTTGTGAATATGGAAGCCAGCCCCAAAGTGGTCGTGGAAGTCTGACGAAAGGGTTAAGCACTTTTCTCTGAGTCACCACACTATACAGGGAAAGACCAATGTACATCATCTTTCACGAGTAGGAAGCATTAATGAAAAGGTTCTGGAATTTCGAGGACTCTGATACATCCTTATTGGTAATAAACCACCGTGTACAGGAAAACACCTTCAACTCTCATCACCTCCTCAATCCTGATTCCGATTCAACTTTGGGTGTGTAGGACTAGGGAAATGTCCACATCTTCTTGCTAAGAAAGAACGATGTCAGGGTAATGCCCTTCAAGTCACCTCAGCCTTCCTGAAGACGGAAGCAGGAATCAAGGTGGTTATGTTACCATGAGGTAAGGAAGATGAGCATATAAGTGAGAAACAACAGTGGGCAGGACCTCTCTTCCAAGGAACATTATCTTTGCTTAATGTTGAATCCCTATGGTAAGTGGTTGTGGGCATTTGTGAGGTCAAAATCTGAAGTGTTTTGTAAAACTTCTTGGCCATTCACAGATAAGACTAAGGTAGTTGGGGACTCCTAGGCAGTGATTTGTCCACTGTCAAAAATATGAAAAGATAAAAGAGACAGATGAGGTCTCCTCAGGCATTGTCCTTTATCTTCATCCTCCGTGAGGATGGCCATCTCTGGACAGCTCAGTGTCAGAGTCTCATTCACATTGGGGGCATCTGTTCCTCACAGACATCAGGCAGGGAAATGGATTTGGTTCTCTGTGCCAGCCCAGCCACAGCTGAGTGTCACAGCACCCTCTCGTGGGCTCATAAGAGTTTCACTGTCACCAGGCAGGTCATTGTATTTGATAAACCACTGTGAGAGTTTGCAATTGCCTTCATCTGCAACCTCCTAGAGGCAAATTCAGATCTCTGGTACCATGTGAAGTCATGTGAAGGCATTGTGAGAAAGTGTCCTTTTGCTTAAGAAAAACATGGCTGGGGCTCCTGGCTGGCTCAGCCAGTTAATCATGTGCCTTTGGCTCAGGTTATGATCCCAGGGTTCTGGGATCGAGCCCGGGCTCCCTGCTCAGCAGGAAAGGAGGTTGGGAAATAGCTTAGAACCCACAGAGAATGTGAATAAAGGGGAGTGAAATGGAACTTGGTCTGTGTTTGGCTTTAGGGATTGGAAGTTAGTTTTTTCTCAATTGTGATTGTTCTTGAAACAGAACAGCTGTATTTTTTTTTACCTTTAATTTTTTTCTAATAATTTTTTATTATGATATGTTAGTCACTATACAGTATTTCCTTAGTTTTTGATGTAGTGTTCCGTGATTCATTATTTGCATATAATACCCAGTTCTCCATGCAATATGTACCTTCCTTAATACCCATCACTGGCCCATCCCAATCCCCCACCCCTCTCCCCTCTGAAGCCCTCAGTTTGTTTCCCAGAGTCCATAGTCTCTCCTGGTTCATTCCCCCTTCTGTTTAGGGTCCATTGTCTAAAGGGACAGAGAGTGGAAGTTCACCAAATATAAGATCGAAATTGAATTGTTCATTATAGATGCCACCACGTAGTTCCCAGACATTTCATTCTACTGTAGTAATTCATTATACCTGTGCAGGTGCACGTGGAAGACAATTGATGCATGCAGAGTGGTAATAAAACACGCCCCTCAGTAGTAGAATAATAGGGGATGCACATGTGTAAAATTATTCGACTACAGCTTCCATGCTTTCCCTTTGTTCCTTATTATCTATGAAATTGGACAATTCTTGTTCTCTAGGCTTAAACATCATTGTCAGTATTTAGAGTTTTTCAATGCTGATCTTCTCCTGTATAAGTTACCAAAAATCTAAAATATGTATGAACTTTAAAAAACGCTATATTGAAAATGACAGCAGGGAAGTTCCATTTTGTGAATATTGTGTCAATGGATCTCTATTTTGACATCAGTGTTCATTAGAAATGATGACATTTCATGTGAGTATAAATATCAATGTGAAAAAGAAAAGGTAGGAAGAACCTTGAATGTTTAAGTAATTGGTGAAATGACAGGTGTCTCTCTCTCTCTCTCTCTGTGTGTGTGTGTGTGTGTGTGTGTGTGTGTGTGTGTGTGTGTAATTGATTTTCAGTGAATGGTTCAGCTACTTGTAGGGCCTCCGAGAGAGCCCAGGTGAACCTTTCAATGAGTTGGTATCTGTTTTCAGAACATGGGAATCTCTTAGTCCAATAGTCAATCAGGCAAGCTTTGAGGTCTTGAAGAGTTTCAGTCCTCAGCGATGGTGTTGCAGACCCTTGTGAGCAAACCCTAGGATATGCTCAGAGCCCTCATTAGCTGGTACCAACGTGTGACGATTTCAGACAACATTTCCCAAAGAAGTACCTCTTGAGTCTCTGTCCTTCTCAGTTCCTTACACTTCCTTACACTAGTTATGTGATCAGTGTGTTTCAGGATAATGCCCACATGTGATTTTTGCTATTTCCTACTAGTCCTATCTGTTTCTCATCTTCTTCTTTTATGATAGGGGTTGGGAAGCAACCTGTGTGGTGGAGGAAGGGGTGTGGTAGTTGTCTGCCTTCAGAGGACCGAATGATGCCTAGAAATTGTACTGTAGTTTGAGGTCAATTGTCCATCCATCCTCTGAGTGTCAGGAATTCCATCACTTTACTTTGATGCTAGTCTGTTCTTCAAGCTGTCCTCAGAAATAAGGACGTCATCCATCTAGGGAATACTGGTTTCTGTGTATGTTTTCATTTTAGGAAAGGCCTTGCTGTTCCTGAAAATAATACTGTAGAGCACCCTTTCCTGTTCATATTGGCCATCAGTCAATCTTTTGTGAAGTATTTGTTTATAAATAGTATTTTTAAGGTTGGTGAGCAGGAATTCTTTATTGACAAGTCTTTGTCAGTGTGTGTATTACAAATCTTTACTTCCCAGCCTGCGGTTCACTTTTTCATTTTCTTGTGGTCATAAGATAAGGAGAAATGTCACATTTTTATGAAGTCCCACTGAATTCTTTTAAATGGTTAGTGCACCCTATGTCCTACCCCAAGATTGACAGGTTCTACATTTTCTTTCAGAAACTGTCCAATGGGAAGCACAATCCATCTCAAATTTATAAATTGCATTTTTAATTCTAATAGGGTATATAGACTGTTTTGGATTTTCTATGTATACAATCGTATTATCTGTGAATAGTCACAATTATCCCCTCAATTCTTATACTTTTTGTTTCTCTTGCCTTCTAACACTGATAGGCTCTCCGATGCCACGATGAATAGAGCAGCATTGTTTGAAGATTTTAATATACCTTTCTCAATATCTGACAGAAAAAGCAGACAAAACATTGGTAACAAATGTGACCTAATTGACATATAGGGAACATTCCATAATAAGTGCAGAATATATTATTTTCAAGTGGTCATAGACTCTTTACCCAAATAGATGATAGGTGGGGCCACGAATCAAGGCTACAAATGTTAAACCCTGAAATTAACTAGGTTCTATTCCTAGACCACAGGGGAATTGAGCCACAGTCTTAGCGAAAAGAAAACCAGGAAGTCTTTCAATGTTTAAAAATTAAATGGAACTTTGCTACATATCCTAAAGGTCAGAGAGGGAATCTCAATGGAAATTCTGAACCTTTGCTACATGAGGGCTCACACACAATGGCACTTTCTTTGTGAAGAGCATAATAATAACCTAGACAGGAGTTGAGCCTTAAGTCAGAGTTCTGCCTGCCCCAGCCACACCTGGCAGCCTTGGCCTGTGGTCCCCCTCAGCTGTGCTTTCTGGTGGCCCTGAGCTAAGGGGGTCAACATGGCCATATGGAAATGGGAAGCTCCCCACTCATAGTGATGGCAGTGCCCCCTCCCCAGCTGCCCTTTCTGGTGGCTCTGAGCTAATGGGGTCAACATGGCCGTATGGAAATTAGAAGCTCCCCACTCTTAGTGATGGCGTTGCTATTGTATCGTCCTCACCAGTCCAACAACATGATTTCTGAGTGAACTATGACACAAGAGCGACTTCTTGGCCTTCCTTCAGGTTTGAAAATCATCTGGTGAGTCATCTATTAGAAATATGGATTCAACATGTGTTCTTTCTTCTGGAAAAGAAATAGACCCAATAGCAATTATGGCTTCCTGAGCACCTGTTCTTGAGAGACATCATACTGGCTCTTTGTAGCATTCTGCCTCTTAAACTTCTCAACTAGGGTGTAGATATTTGTAGGCACATTTTCAGGTGGTTAGACAGGGACTCGGATGATATGAGTCACAGAGGATTTTAGTGTCAGAAACCTAAGTGGGATCCCCAAATTGACTCCAAATCCCTTGTTGTTCCATACAGGGTACTATTTCCCTCTTATCTCTGGTCTTCTCGATCTGGAAACCCATCAAGTATCAGGATTTTCTTGTCATGTGGACAACTGGAACGAATTCAGCGGGCCTTTTCACGTCTGCCCATGGTGATCATTAAGATCATTATCTCAGTGGAGGACCTCTGGGTAAGATACTCAAAGATCCTTAGGAATAGAGACAGTATAATATTTTTCTGGTATTAAAGTTACTGAAACCAACTATCTTTCTTAGTCCGTTCAAGCTCTGGTATGTTCAGAGGGTGCTGTAAAACAGGTCTGAAATAGTATTTAAAAACATTCAGCTCAGCCTCTTCTACAACGTGAGCCAATGCTTATAAACATGGCTAAAATATTCCCTTACCTACGATGACTTCCCAGCCATCCTAGTGTTTATATGGTATGACTGTGACTTACATTAGTCAACATTTGCAGAGAAAGAACTTAGTGCATCCACGGGGCACTTCATGTTGAAATTCGTTTGTGACAACGAGCTACTGTGTTTTATTCTGCAGTCCAAGGGAATGGTGCCAGACATCTCTAAGGTGTCTAGCAGTTCTACAATTCCGATTTTAAGTGGTCTGTGTGCTTCAGAGATTTGGGCAGGAAAAGGGCAGGAGTCCAGAGACTGTGAACACTTCTGTTACCTGTGCTGACCATGGAGCAGGTAGCCTTCTGTGGGCATCATTTTGATTTCTTGGTACTCTTGTGAAAGGTGCTTTTGTCTCAAATTCCTCCATTTAGGAGTAATTATAATGATGAAAGTAATTTTTATCTTATATCATCTGTGGGCCCTGATCCTGGGATCTCAGGGAAGCTATCCTTTAACATTTCACCTGGCTCAAAATGACTAGGCAACACCTCAAAGCATGGGCCTTGTTTCTGCCCCAAGCACGTTGTACATCTGCTTTGAGAAGACAACAATAACCAAAAATGCCAACATAAAGATAAGAAAAAATAAAGAACCTCTCTGGCTCCCATAAGATTAAAGTCATACTGACATGTACATAGTGAAAACATAAGAAAGAGTCTGTCACTTTCTGGAATCTAAGAAGATCCTCATTGTGGTGTGTAACTCTGTATGTAAAACAAAACAGAAAAAAATATATAAGCCTGCCCCAAAAGTTCCTTCCCCGGAGCACTCCCTTCTTGGTGAAGATTGTGTCTGCCAGGCAGCTGTCCTGACTTGGGTTTGAATAAAGGTCTCTTCCTTTCTCTCTAAAATGTTTTTAAAAGTTCATTCACGCAATGTCGACAATAACAGTGTTTTCTATTTAAGTGAGAAATAAATGTTCCACTCTAGTTGCATTGGGAATAGATGAATTGAGGGTTTCTTTAGAAGAGTAAGTCTGCTTTCCAGAAAAGGCAAGGACATTGGTCTATTGAGAATGAAGATAATTACTGCTAAACAACAAGTATGTGTTGCCCCTTTGCCCAGAAACCGAAGCAGGTGTGCAGGCTTTAGGTTAGAGGTGTCTTCTTCTCCCCAGCTGACAGCACTTCTCTGCTCTGGCTCCAAGAAACCCGAGGTTTTGAACGTCAGCATCGGAGTCAGCGAGGCAGCTTGTCACAGGACGCCAGTGTTCAGAGAAAGCACAGGTATGTTTGGCAAAATGTCCTATCTATGTCAGGGCTGGAGGTAAAACCTGTCATTATCCCAAAACCTCCTGGGCTTTTCTCTTTTCTCTAGTTGAGCCACAAAGTAAAATTGAAGTAGCTGTCAGCATTCTGGGTTTGGTGCAAGAATTACTTAGTTTCCCTGCAGGTAGAACTTTGCAGGGGATCACAATTTGTCTGTCCATTTATTGCTTACAAATGTATTTTGACCATCTGTTTCCTAGGAACCCTCTTTTATTAGAAAGGGAAGGTGAGATTCACTCTGTGCCTGTTTGTAACATCTAATTTGTTCCTTCATCTAACAGTGTTTATTCAATTGGGCCTAAGATATGGTTGAGTGGCCAGCATCTAGAGTTAGGTGGCTTTATTCATCTGATACAGACTTGGGTGATGTCATTTGACAAAGGTGATGTTTCATCATTGATTAGTTTATTCATCAGAAGAGTTAAAATTAGGGTGGAGGGAAAATTCAAAATTATCCAAAGCGGCCTGTTCCTGTTTAAAAGTTGAGCTTGACTTTCTAGTTTTACTAAATGTATTATCTCGATATTTTGAGGTGCCATATTCTCTCTGTAGTTTCTTTGGTGGTGGAGTCAGAAGGAGAGTCTGGGAATTCTTTGGGATAGTGAAATGCTGGTGGCTTCAAGGGGCTTGGCGTCAGGAGCCTTGGGGTGAAGTCTGCAACTGCTTGCCTAACCCTGGGTGCATCTCCCAGAGGTTTTGTTTCCTCTTATGAAATTGCCCGCAGATAATGTTCTGCTTGAAGGGGAACACTCCCATCCTGTTGGTGGGAATGCAAAGTGGTGCAGCCAGTCTGGGAACCAGTGTGGGGGTTCCTCAAAAAGTTAAACATTGAACAACCCCATGATCCAGCAATTGCTCTCCTAGGTATTTACCCAAAGGATACAAAAATGCGGATTCGAAGGGGGAACATGCACCATGATGTTTATAGCAGCATTGTCCACAGTAGACAAACTATGGAGAGAATCCCAAAGTCCATGCACTGATGAATGGATAAAGCAGATGTGGGATACATATCTATAACGGAATATGACCCAGCTCCAAAAAGAATGAAATCTTACCATTTGCAAGGATGTGGATGGACCTAGAGTGTATTAAGCTAAGCAAAATCAGTGAGGAAAGACAAATATCCTATGCTCTCATGCTTGTGGAATTTCAGAAAGAAAACAGAGGAACAGAGTTGAGGGATGGTGAGAGTGGCAAACAAGGAAATAGACTCAACCTTGGAGAACAAACTGAGTGTTGCTGCAGGACAGGGGCGTGGGGGGAAGAGTTAAATCGGTGAGGGGTATTAAGGAGGGCACTTGTGATGAGCACCGGGTACTCCTTGCAGGTGAGGAATCACTAAATCCTACCCCTGAAGCGAATATTCCATCGCATTTGAACTAACTGGAATTTAATAAAAGAAGAAAGGAAAAAGTGTTCTGCTTCATGAAGAGTGAGGTAAAATTGTAGTGATTTGGGCTGTAGTCTTCTATAGATGATATTTGTAAAACACCCTGTTGTAGGATACACTAGTTGCTTATCACATAAGGAGTCCTCAGAAAGCTGCAATGAAAGATTCAGGTCTCAGAGCATGTTCATGTTCCACTGATATGTTACAGTTTGCACAGGTAGGAAAGAAGGTGGAGAGAAAGGCAACAGAAGGGGAGAGTAGCTGTGAACCTTTCATTAGTTAGCGTTATAGCTTTCTCATGAAAGCCTTGCGCCAGTGTGATTTTGGAAGCAGAGAGGTAATCCGGGAGCTTTGCAGGAGATGGGGGAGTTGCAGGTCTGGGTAAAGCTGACAGGGGTCCCAGAGGAGAGCTGAATGCATTCTGCAGTAGGGTGTGTTCAGGGTGGGCTCCAGGGGTGGCTGTGGGTCTCCTGGGTGAGACTTGTGACAGGTGAGGGCTGTGTGCAAGTTCCTGGCTGAGGACAAGGGAGGCACAGGCGGAGAGCTGGCAGAGAACCTTCTTCTGGGCCACCAGCCTCACCCAACACACACAGCCTCATCTTCTGTCCCTGTCACTCCAATTCAGACTTCTCCGAAGGTGAGTGAGAACACATCAAGAACATTCTGAACAAAAGGGAAAGCATGTGCAATGGCTCTGGGGCAGGAGAATTCCAGGTATGTCCAGGAGCAGCAAGAAGGCCCCGTGGCCACAGGAGACAGCTTAGGACATGAGCTCAGAGAGGTGACAGAGGGTGACAGAAAGCCATTCCAGGGCTATAACCCCATGAGACCCTGTTTCACTGGGCCATCCTGGCTACAGTGTTGAGAACAGATGACAGAGGGTTGAAGATGGCAAGGCAGGTCAATGACGAAGCTATTCCAGTTACTCAGCCACTGTGGACCAGACAAGTGGCCTTGGATGGAGTGGTTAGACCTATTCTGGGTCTATTTTGAAGATGGAGCTCACAGGATTTGCTGATGGGTTAGCTATTAGAAGCAGGAGAATGGAGGAATTGGGGTAACTCCCAGCTGTTGTGGGTTGTCCTGATTGAGGGGAAGGAGAGGGTTTCTGGCGGTAGGAGGTAGTCCGTGTTCTGCATGCTGAGGAAGGTGCCTTTCCCAGTGGATCTGCTGAGGTTTGTGTCTGGGACAACCTTTCACATCTCCTCCCTCAGCATTGCTTAAGTACAATTATCCCCCACTTTTTGAACGTTCACAGTAAGACACTGGGCATTCTTGAAAGAACTACGTTTATTACCCAGCTTCAGTAAGAGGAAGAGACCTGAAGAGGATTTCCCTCTTATGAAAAAAGGTGAACAGTGAGAATCGCGTTCAGCATCTGTTTTGGGGAAAAGCACAACAGAGGTGGCATGCACCCTAACCAGCTCCTTCCGCTGGGAACTGCTCTCCGCATCCAGCCACCAGCACTTTGAATGGTGTCTGTGAGCCTCTGCTGTGCTTTATCTTCATTTATGCTGGGCCTCCGTTAGAAACTTGTGTCCTGAGGCCTAAGAAAAATCAAAGAGAAGGAATTTTGGAGTCTGAGCACACTAAATGTTCCGTGTAAATTAATGGCCATTCCTTCTTGACACCATTTCTGCTGTGCAAGGTTTCTCAAAAGTCCTGTACTTTCGAAGAGCAGGGAAACCTATACCCGATGCTGTGGGGTTAGTTTTAGTCTCCATGCTGGACAGAACATTTCATGACTGTCGGATTTTCTCACTCAAACATTGAGACTTGGACCACCTTCACCCGTTTCTACCACCCCATCCCCGAATCTGGCACCTACCAATCTGCTCTCAGTATCTATGCGTTCAGTATTTATTTATTCCACGTGGAATGTACATGAGAGCATCTGGTATTGGTCTTCCTCTGTCTGAGTTACTTGGCATAAGGCCCCCAAGGTCTGTGTTTCCATGTCTGGTTCTTGTGAATAATGCTGCAGTGAATGTGGGAGTGCATCTGTCTTTTTGAGGCAGTATTTTTGTGTTCTCTGAATCAATACTCATTAGAGCCATTACTGGGTCATGGGGTAGTTGTATTTATTTTTTCAGGAACCTCCATACCGTTTGTCACAGTGGCTGCACCAATTTCCATTCCCACCAACAGTGCACAGTGTCTCCTCGTCTGCACACCCATGACCCCACTTTTTGTCTGTCTCTGGGACAATTGCTGTTCCAACAGTCGTGAGGGGATAGCCGATTGTGGGTTTGACTGATGTTTCCCTGACGATGATTAGTGATGTCGAACAACTTTTTCTGTCTGTTGGCACCTGTGTGCCATCTTTGGAAAGTATGTATTCACATATACCCCCCATTTTTATACCTTTTTTTGTTTGTTTGTTTTGATTTGTATGAGTGTTGTGTGTATTTTGGATATTAGCCTCTTCTCACACATATGATTCACAGATATTTTTTTCATATTGGGTCAGTGGCCTTTTAAGTTTTTGCTGGTTTCTTTTGCCGTGTGGAAGATTTCAGTTTGATGTTGTTCCCCTGGTTTATTTTTGCTTTTGTTGTCTTTGCATTTGGTGTCCGATCTGAAGACTCTTTGCCAAAACCAATGTCGAGAGACTTAGTACCTGTGTCTTCTTGGAGGTTTATGGATTCAGATCTTATGTTCAAATCATTCATCCATTAAAAATTTTGTGTGTGGTGTAAGAAAGTGACCCAGCTATATTCTTCTGCATTTAGTGTCCAGTTTGCCTGTTACCGCTCACTGAAGAAACAGTCCTTCCCTCATGGCATATCTTCTGCTGCTGTGTCATAAGTTAGGATCATCTACGTGTGGGTAAGTTTCTGAGCTTTCTGTTCTGTTCCACTGACCTGGTGTCTGTGTTTATGCCAGTACCATCCTGTTTTGATGACAACAGCTTTGTAATCTACCTTGAAATCCAGGAGTGTGTTGACTGCACCTTTCTTTCTCCAGGTTGCTTTGGGTATTTGGGGTCTTTAGTGACTCCATCCAGGTTTGAGGACTGTTTTCTATTTCCTCGTATAATGCCACTGGAATTCAGATAGGGATTTCATCACATCTGTCGATTGCTTTGGGTACGATGGACATGTTCACATAATTAACTCTTCCAGTTAAGGAGCATGGCGTATGCTTCCATTTGTTTGTGTTGCCTTCCAAATCTTTGACCCATACATTCCGCCCCCCTCGACAGATATGTTTTTCATTTCTTTTCTGCCATGTGTTGAGTGTACTATGTCTTTCTCATTTTTGGTTACTTTTATTCCTAGATTTTTTTGATGCAATTGTAAATGGCATTTCTTTTTTAATTTCTCTTTACGATATGTGTCATCAGTATACAGAAATGCAAGAAGTTGGGTCATCTGGGTGGCCCCATAGGTGAAGCATCTGCCTTCAGCTCAGGTCATGATCCCAGAGTTCTGGGATTGAGCCCCGTGCTGGGCCCCCGCTTTGCAAGGGTCTGCTTCTCCCTCTTTCTTTTTTTTTTTTTAAAGATTTTATTTATTTATTAGACAGAGATAGAAACAGCCAGCGAGAGAGGGAACACAAGCAGGGGGAGTGGGGGAGGGAGAAGCAGGCTCACAGCGGAAGAGCCTGATGTGGGGCTCGATCCCATAACGCCAGGATCACGCCCTGAGCCGAAGGCAGACGCCCAACCCCTGTGCCACCCAGGCGCCCCCTCCCTCTTTCTGACACTCCCCCTGCTCGTGGTTTTTCTCTTCCTGTCAAATAAATAAATAAAATCTGAAAAAAAATAAAGACAACAGGTCTCTGTATATTGACATTATATCCTGCAGCTTTCTTGAATTTGTTTATTCTAACAGTTTTTTTTTTTTTTGTGGAATCTTTCGGGATTTCATGTCATTTGCAAATAGTGACAGTTTTCCTGTATGGATTTCATATCTTTCTCTTTTTTAAAAATGATGTTAGTCACCCTACAGTACTTCATTTGTTTTTGATGTAGTGTTCCATGATTCATTGTTTGCATATAACACCTAGTGCTCATTATGACACGTGCCCTCCTTAATACCCATCACCAGGATAACCCATTCCCCTACCCCTCCCTTTCAGCAACCTTCAGTTTGTTTCCCAGTGTCAATAGTCTCTCATGGTTCATCTCCACCTCTCATTCCCCCTCTTCACTTTTCCCTTCCTTCTCCTAATATCCTCCATGCTATTCCTTCCATTCCACATAGGAGTGAAACCATATGATAATTGTCTTTCTCTGCTTGACTTAATTTCACTTAGCATAATCCCCTCCTGGTCCATCCACATTGGTGCAAATGGTGGGTATTCATCCTTTCTGATGACTGAGTAATATTCCATTGTACAGATGACCACATCTTCTTTGTCCATTCATCTGCTGAAGGACATCTTGGCTCCTTCCACAGTTTGGCTGTTATGGACATTGGTGCTATGAACATTGGGATACTGGTGCCCCTTCTTTTCATTACTCTGTGTCTATGGGGTAAATACCCAGTAGAACAATTGGTGGGTCATAGGATATCTCTGTGTTTAACGTCTTGAGGAGCCTCCATATTGTTTTCAAATGTGGCTGTACCAGCTTGAATTCTACGAGTAGTGTAAGAGGGTTCCCCTTTCTCCACATCCTCTCTGACTTTTTTTTATTTCCTGTCTTGTTAATTTTTTTCAAGATTTTATTTATTTATTCCACAGAGATAGAGACAGCCAGCGAGAGAGGGAACACAAGCAGGGGGAGTGGGAGAGGAAGAAGCAGGCTCATAACGGAGGAGCCTGATGTGGGGCTCGATCCCATAATGCCAGGATCACGCCCCTAGCCGAAGGCAGACACGTAACCGCTGTGCCACCCAGGTGCCCCCTGCCTTGTTAATTTTAACCATTCTATCTGGTGTAAGGTGGTATCTCATTGTCGTTTTGATTTGTATTTGCCTGATGGCAAGTGATGTGGAGCATTTTTTCATGTGTCTGTTGGCCATTTGTATTTCCCCTCTGGAGAAGTATCTCTTTGTGTCTTCTGCCCATTTTTTGGGTGTCGAGTTAGAGGAGTTCTTTGTAGATCTTGAATACCAGCCCTTTATCTGTAATATCATTTGCAGATATCTTCTTCGATTCCATAGATTGCCTTTTTGTTTTGTTGATCGTTTGCTTTGCCGAGCAGAAGCTTTTTATCCTGATGAAGTGCCAATAGTTCATTTTTGCTTTTATTTCCTTTGCCTTTAGAGACGTGGCTTGCAAGAAGTTGTTGTGTCCAAGGTTGAAGAGTTCTTTTGATTTTGATATGAGACAGGAATCCATTATCTTCCTTTCCTGATTGTATTGGAGTCCTCTGTCTTTCTTGGTGAGTCTAGCTAAGTTTGTCAGTTTTGTTAATCTTTCCAAAAAAGGCAGCTCTCATTTTCGTTTTTTTTTTTTTTGTCTTTTTAGTCTCCTTTGGATTTATTTATGCATTCCTTTTTGTTATTTCCTTATTTCTACTAATTTGGGGCTTTGTTTGTTGTTTTTTTTTTTTTCTACTTCTTTACCACATAAATCAGGTTGTTTATTGGAGAGCATTCTCATGGATTGATGAAGACTTGAATTTCTACGAATGTCCCCCATAAAGCTACTTTTGCTGCATCCCATAAGTTTTTGTAGGTTGTCTTTTGCATCAGTGTCAAGGTACTTCTAAAAATTTTTTGATTTCTTCTTTGACTGTTGGTTGTTCAGTAGCATGTTGTTAAGTCTCCACATATTTTTTTAAGATTATTTGAGTATCTGACAGAGAGTGAGACTGCGAGAGAGGGAACGCAAGCAGGGGGGTGGGAGAGGGAGAAGCGGGCTTCCCACTGAGCAAGGAGCCTGATTCGGGGCTAGATCCCAGGATCCTGGGATCACGACCTGAGCTGAAAGCAGATCCTTAACGACTGAGCCACCCAGGCCCCCCAATCTCCAGCTATTTTTGACTGTCCCATTTTTTTCTTGAGACTGATTTCTAGTTTCATATCATTGTGGTTGGACAAGATTTGAAGCAGAAGGTGAAGAGAGCATTCAGATGAAAGGTTTGTTTCCTGGAGGGTTTTCTGAGGCATACCATGAGTTCAGTGGGGATGGAGGAAGGTTTTGTGAGACGGGGGTTGGGGTTAACCCTTGTTAAAATTACTGACTTCTACCATGCAGGCTGTGTGCTACTGTTCACACCATAGTCCTGATGGACTTGTACTTCATTAGAAATATTTTCTAGGAGGTGTAGGAATAGCCTTCACTTAAAGAAAGGTGCCATGTGGGTTTATGGCATGACCCCAGGTCAGCAACCAGGATGTATGGTATTGTGGGGGATCAGAAACAGGCTTTCTGTGGGAAGTGACAGAAATGGGGTATGGTGAGCTCCATGACCATAGGTGAGGTCCCAAGTGACCCACTGGGTGTTGGGTTCTGTGGATCTGTCTCATCAGGTGCTGTGGAATTCAGGGACATCCTCCTGTCTGTGGATTTGTGTGGAAACAGGTAGACATCAGTGTCTGGCCTGGCATGAGGGTCGCACTGGACCGCCACCAGAGGTGCAGCGTGCGGGGGAGCCACTGCTTGGTTTCCATGAAAGCTGACCAGGGTCTGTGACCGTGATTCCTAGCAGCTGCAAGGGGAGAGGAGGCCGGGGTGATGCACACTTCCTAGAGTTGTGGTCAGGACTAGTCTGGAGCCCACTGAAGTCAGCCACACCTGACACAGAAGGCACCCAGTTAGTGTAGCTGTGGGCACTGCTCCCATGTTACTTTCAGGCTGGCTCCATGCTGCCACCTCCTGCTTTTCATCATCATCTTCAAGGTCGTGTGCCTCTGTTCTTGCCCCATGGCCTCTGGAGTATTGTCCGTCCTCCATCTGGCCCTCGTCCCTGGTGCCCTGTGCAGTCCGATGACAGGGTAGCCTTCTCGAGACAAACATCTGGCCCTGATGGAACACTTCCATGGATCTCGTGTGATGCTAGGTTGATACCCTGCCCTAGAAGGGGGCTGCAGGTCCCCAATCAGGAGAGCCATGTCTCCCTTTTCAGCATGGCCTCCCCTCCCCTCAGTCTTCTTCAGGGAAACTCTCCCCACTTCCTGAGATGACAGCTCTGAACTTAAAAATGAATGTTATTTTACATATCTCTATGCCTTAGTTCATCCATGGCATGTCTTTCAACCCCGTTAGTGGGTTTTTTGTTAGCAGTTCTGAAGGGCAGTCTGCTCAAGGAGGGGATGACCTGGGTGGGGCAGCTTTCCCTCTCATCTCCCTCAGCATGTCTCTGAGCCCTGGGTACAGCTGTCCCACTGAGGATTGAGGGACCCGAGACAGCCCATCCTGAGCCCAGGCTGTGTCAGCTCATAGACTGATGCGTGTTGGAGCGGTGGGCAGATGGCATGGGCCAGGGGCAGGCAGTGTCTCCTTCTCATTCCTTCCCTCCCTTCCTCCCAGAGGTAGCTCAGAGCAGCCTTCAACCCCTGCATCTCCAGATTCTTTGACCTGTGCCTCATGTGTTCAGCTGGTGACCTTGGAGTTTCGCATGGATTCTACCTCCCGTACCCTCTCCTGTAGCAGTTCCTGGATCAGGGGAGGGTTCCGACCCTTGTCTGTTTTTGATCTTCTTCCTGTCCCGCACCAAGCCCATCCACCTTTGCATCTTCCATGTATGTGCTTGGAAGCACGCCCATCCACAGGGAACCTATTAGCCAAATGGATCCAGGCAATGAACATTGAAGTAGAGATCCAGGATCCATAATAAACCTGCTCTGAAACCTGTCCCAAAGTCTGTGACTCTCTCACACTGAAACAGAAACAATAATAGCTTTCTGGACTGTGAAGTGACATGTGTCTCTACTTCCAATCTTGAATGCATAGGTGGTGAGCCTGGACAGAAAAGGACCATGGCTCCCGTGGGCTGGGATCCACGGTAAGAGCTCAGTGAAATATGAATTTGAGGCATGGAGTGAATAATTATTGTAGAGTGAATCCTCCCAAGTAGGGCTTATGCACAGTGCACAGGAAAAGATTTTTCAAAGAGGTTCCTGAAAGAGAAATATTTTTAAAAAAATTATTTTAATTCCAGTAGAGCTAACATACAGGGTTACATTCGCTTCAGGTGTACAATAGAGTGATTCAGTAATTCTATATATTACTCAGTGGTCATCAAGAAAAGTGTCCTCTTAATCCCCTTCATCTATTTCACTCATCCGTCTATCCACCTCCTCTCTGGTAACCATCCGTTTGTTCTCTATTGTTAAGAGTTTTTATTTTGGTGCGTCTCCTTTTTCTCTTTTAGTTATTCATTTTTGTTTGTTTCTTAAATTCCCCATAAGAGTGACATCGTATGGGATTTGTCTTTCTCTGACTGACTGATTTTAGTTAGGATAATACTCTCTAGCTCCATCCATGTGTCTGCAAATGGCAAGGTTTCATTCTTTTTCAAGCCGAGTAATACTCCACTGTATGTGTGTATGTGTGTGTGTGTGTGTGTGTGTGTGTGTGTGTGTGTGTGTGTGTGAGTACACACATCTATCATCTCATTTGTCTATTTTTCTACAGACACTTGGGTTGCTTCCATATTGTGATATTGTAAATAATGGTGCAAGAAACATAGGGTGCACGTATCCTTTTACGTTACTGTTTTCCTATTCTTTGGGTAAATAGGAGTAGTGTGACTGTTGGATCATAGGGTAGTTCTATATTTAATTTTTTGAGGAACCTTCATACTGTTTTCCACGGTGGCCAACACAGTTTGCATTCCCACCCACAGTTCGCGAGGATTCCCCTTTATCCACATCCTCCCAACACCTGCTCTTTGTTGTGCTTTTGATGTTAGCCATTCTGACAGGTTTGAGGTATTACCTCATTGTCCTTTGGATTTACATTTTCCTGATGATGGGTGTTGGTGAACATCTTTTCACGGGACTGTTGGCCATTTGTATTTCTTCTTTGGAGAAATGTCTGTCCATGTCTTCTGCCTATTTTTTAACTGGAGTATTTGTTTTTTTGGGGGTCGAGTAGTATCAGTTCTATATGTTTTGGACACTATCCCTTCATTGCATATGATCTTTGCAAATATCTTCTCCCTTTGAGTAGGTTGTCTTATTATTTTTACGTTTTCATTGTTCTTCTGCTGTGTGGAAACTTTTTATTTTACTGTATTCCCAATAGTTTATTTTTGCTTTCATTTCCTTTGTCAGGACACAGTCCAGAAAAACATTGGTATGGTCCATGTCAAGAAGTTACTGTCTTCCCTCCTGTAGGATTTTTATGGATTCAGGTCTCATATTGAGGTCTTGAAACTGTTTTGTGTTTGTCTGTATTGTGTAAGAAAGCAGTTTAATTTCATTCTTTTGTGCGTAGCTGTCTAGTTTTCCTACACCATTTGTTGTAGAGATTGTCCTTTTCCCTTTTGATATCATTGCTTGCTTTGTGGAAGATTCATGGACCACATAATTGTGGGTTTCTGTCTGAACTTGTATCCTGTTCCTTTGGTCGCTGTGTCTATTTTTGTGCCATACTGTCTTGTTAGGATGACTGCAGCTTTGTAGTATAACGTGAAATCTGAAATTGTGAGTCCTCCAGCTTTGTTTTTCTTTTCCACATTGCACTGGCTGTTCAGAATCTTTAGTGGTTCCATACAAATGTTTAGGATTGTTTATTTGAGGTCTTTTGTTCTTTAATTTAAATTCAATTAGCCAACTTACAGTACATCATTAGTTTCAGATGTAGTCTTCAATAAATTTTCAGTCCTGTGTAACACCCAGTGCTCATTGTATCGTGTGACCTCCTTAATGCTACTCACCCAGTTACCCCCCCCCAACTTCTCCTCCAACAATCATCAGTTTCTTGTGATAGTTAAGAGTCCATCATGGGTTTTCCCCCTCTCTGATGACTTCCCATTCTATTTTCCCTTCCTTCCCCTATGGTCTTCTTCCTTGTTTCTGATATTCCACATAGGAGTGAAAGCATATGATCATTGTCTTTCTTTCATTGACTTATTCCACTCAGCATAATACCCTCCAGCTCCACCCAGGTCAGTGTGATGGTAAGTATTCATCCTTTCTGATGGCTGAGTAATATTCCATTATATATATGATCCACATCTTCTTTATCCATTCATCTATCCATGGTCATCTGCACTCCTTCCACAGCTTGTCTATTATGGATATTGCTGCTATGAACACTGTGGTGCATGTGTCCCGTCTTCAGTACCTGTCGCTTTGGGGTAAATACCCAGTAGTGCAATTGCTGGGACATAGGGTAGCTTTATTTATAACTTCTTGAGGAAACTCCGTACCATTTTCAAGAGTGGCTGTACCGGACTGCATTCGTACAGGGGTGTAAGAGGTTTCCCGTTTCTCCACATCCTCTCCAACATGTATAGTTTCATGTCTTCTTATTTTTAGATATTTGGCCTCGTGTGATATGGCATGTATAGGGGTTTAGATTTGCATTTCCCTGAAGCCAAGTGATATGAAGCATTTATGCATGTATCTTTTGGTCACCAGTACGTCGTCATCAGTGAAGTGACTTCCCATTTTAATCCATCTCAAGACCTAAAGCTGGGTAAGGCACTGAAGCTGGATAATGCCATCAGTTGGAATTGTGGAGAATTTCAAAAGATCTCCGTGGAGAGCAAGTTTCAAGTTCAGTGTGAAGCTACTAATTGGATCCGGGGACATCTCTGAAAGTGGGGGTTGACTGGGATGGGCTGAGGGGGACCCTCTGATTTTCCTATGAATCCTTGCTGCAGCCCCAAATGGACAGTTTCCTGCTGTGGGGCAGGCTGAGTCTTCTAGTCGTGCAGAGGTGAGCCCAATGCCTGGTGCCTTGGAGGCAGGCAAACGGGGAGGGACCCTCAGCAGAAGACCCAAGGTTAGGTTAGGCCTCAAGGACAGCAGGTCTGAACTGCCCAGTGCTCAGAGAGCTCCCAGGCCGAGTGAGATGAGGGCACAAGGGCGGGTGAGTGTGAGCCTTGGGGTTTCATCCGGAAGGGCCCACAAAGGTCGGGGTTCACCAGAAGGGGCTGTCAGGGGGTGCCCCAATTCTCTTGCCCTGAATGCTCTGTTGTGCACCAAAATGGTAGAGTTTACTGTGGGCTGCAGGCTGAGTCCTACGGTGGGGCTTGGGTGTCCCCAATCCCCCGGACTGTGGTGCCAGGACCCTGGGGATGGGCCCCTCTGTGGCCAACCTAGGGTAAGGGTTAGGGTCCCGGAGCCCGGCAGGGACAATCTGCAGGCTGTGAGGTGAGCTTTGTGGAGGGCTGAGAGGAGGCCATGGGGGAGGGTGAGCATGGGCCTCAAGGTTGGGGCACGGGGGGCTGCCAAATGTGGGGACGGGCTCTGAGGGCCTCCCCAAGTTCTCGTGCCCTGTAGGCTCCGTAGAGCCCCAAGGGGCAATGTTTCCTGTCAGGTGGCAAGCTGAGTCCTCTGGTGGGGTACAGGTATCCCAATTCCCCGGGGCTGCGGTGTAAGGCTCCTGGGGAGGCCCCCACACCTGCGGCCGACCTAGGGCTAGGGTTAGGCCCCAGGAGCCCCGCAGGCCCGATCTGCTGGCTGTATGGCTAGCTACACGGGCTGAGGTGAGGGTGTGGGGAGGGTGAGCGTGGGCCTCAGGGTTGGGGTGTGGGAGGCCGCCAAAGTTCGCTGGTGGCTCAGGAGTGCCCTCCTGGTTCTCCCGCCCTGAATGCTCTATGGCCTCCCAAGGCGCATGGTTTCCTGTGGGGTGGCAGACTGAGTCCTGCTGTGGGGCTCAGGTGTCCCGAATCCCCGTGGCTGCGGCTCCAGGCTCCTGGGGAGGGGCCCCTCCACAGATGAACTAGGGTTAGGGTTGGGGCCCAGGAACCCCGCAGGCCAGATCTGCCCACTATGTGGCGAGCTTGCCATGGGCTGAGGTGAGGGTGCTGGCTGGGGTGAGCATGGACTTCAAGGTTGGGTTTAGGGATCACCAAAGTTCGCCGGGGGCTCTGGGGGCCCTCCTGGTTGTCCCGCCCTGAATGCTCTATAGCCTCCCAAGGGGCACGGTTTCCTGCGGGCTGGCAGGCTTTGTCCTGCAGTGGGGCTCAGGTGTCCCCAGTCCCTGGGGCTGCGGCACCGGGCCCCAGGGGAGGTGCCCTACCCAGCTGACCTAAGGTCACGTGTAGGCCCCAGGAACCCGGCAGGCCTGATCTGCCGGCTCTGCGATGAGCTCGGTGGCAAGCTGAAGGGAAGGCGTGGGGTGGGATGAGCGTGGGCCTCAGTGTTGGGGTGTATGGGGCCGCCGAGGATCGCTGGGGGCTCAGGGGGGCCCTACCAGTTCTCCTGCATGGGATGCTCTGTGGCGCCCCAAGGGGCATGGTTTCCTGAGGGCTGGCAGGTTGAGTCCCGTGGTGGGGCTCAGGTGTACCCAATCCCCGGGGTTAGGGTATGGATTAGGGTATGGGTTCAGGTTAGGGTATGGGTTACAGTTAGGGTATGGGTGAGGGTAGAGGTTAGATTTAGGGGAAGGAGAGGGTACGGGTTAGGGTTGGGTTTAGGGGTTACAGGTTAGAGGTTATGGGTTAGGGTACAGATTAGGGTTTAGGGTACGGGTTAGGGTTTAGGGTTTGGGGTTAGGGTTGGGGTTAGGGTTGGAGTACGGGTTAGGTTTAGGGTATGGGTTAGGGTTAGGGTACGAGTTAGGGTATGCATTAGGGTACAGTTTAGGGTACGTGCTAGGGTACGGTTTAGGGTAAGTGTTGTCGTACGGATTTGGGTACGGTTTAGGGTACGGGTTAGGGTTAGGGTACGGGTTAGTGTTAGGTTACAGTTTAGGGTTATGGTACAGGTTAGGTTACGGTTTAGGGTTAGGGTTAGGGTACGTTTAGGGAACGGGTTAGGGATAGGTATAGGGTACGGTTTAGGGTTAGGGTATGGGTTAGGGTACAGGTTAGGGTACAGGTTAGGGTTAGGAATGGGTTAGGGTATGGGTTAGGGTCCGGGTTTGGGATAGTGTACGGGTTAGGGTATGGGTTAGTGTACGGGTTAGGGTATGGGTTAAGGTTAAGGTAAGGGTACTGGTTAGGGTAGGGTACGGGTTACGGTTTAGGGTTTAGGGTTACAGTTAGGGTACGGGTTAGGGTTAGGTTATGGGTTGGGTTAGGGTACGGGTTATGGTACGATTTAGGGTATGCGTTAGGGTCAGGGTTTAGGGTTTAGGGTTAAGGTTAGGGTACAGGTTAGGGTACGGGTTAGGTTTAGGTAGGGTTAGTTTACGGGTTAGGGGTAGGGTTAGCTGAAGGGGTAGTGTTAAGGGTAGGGTTAGGGTTTGGGGTTAGTGGTTAAGGTTAGGGTTTATTGTTTAGGGCTTCGGGATTAGGGTTAGGGTTTAGGGTTTAGTGTTAATGTTAGGGTTTAGGGTTTAAGGATTAGGGGTTATGGTTAGATTTTGGGTAGTGTTAGGGGTTAAGGTTTAGGGTTTAAGGTTAGGGGTTAGGGTTTAGAGTTAGGGTTAGACCTCAGTAGGCCAGCAGGACCTATGCGCCGGCTGTGCGGCGAGCAGAGGAGTGGGCCGAGGTGAGGGCGCTGGCTAGCGGGAGTATGGTATCCAGCGTTTTGGCGCAGGGGCCTTTGAACGTCGCTAGAGGCTCAGAGGGCCCTGCCCGTTCTCCCACCCTGAATAACCGGCGTGCCCCTAGCGGGTCCGTTGGCGGTGGGGCAGCAGAGTGAGTCCCACGCTGCGGCTCGGGTAATCCCAATCCCCGGTGTTGCAGTGCCAGGCCCCTTGGGAAGGGCTCCTCGTGAGCCGACCTAGGGTTAGATTTAGCCCCCATTAGGCCGGCAGGCATGATCCTCTGGCTACGCGGCTAGAGGTGGGCGGGCCGAGGTAAAGGTGCTGGGGAGCGGGATGGTGGGCCCCTGCTTTTTGGCGCGGGAGGCTTCAAATGTCGCCAGTTTCTCCAGGGCCCTGTCTGTTCTCCCACCCTGAATGACCGGCGGCGCCCCTAGCGGCCCAGGTGGCAGCGATGTGGGAGGTTGAGTCTGGCTCTGGGGCTTGGGGTACCAGAACCCCGGCGTAGTGGCACCAGGACCCTTGGGAGGGGCCCCTGGGGCGACGACCTAGGGTTAAGGTTAGCCCCAAAAAGACCGTCAGGCCCAATCCGCACACTGTGCGGCGAGTGGAGGTGCGGGCCGAGGTGAGGGCGCTGGGGAGCAGGAAAGTGGGCCCAAGCATTTTAGCGCAGGAGGTCTTCGAAGGTCGCAAGGGGCTCAGAGGGCCCTGCCCCTTCTCCCTCCTTGAATGATCGGCGGTGCCCTTACTGGCCCAGTTGGCGGCAGGGTGGCAGGTAGAGTCTGGCGCTGGGGCTCGGGTGTCCCCAATCCCCGGCGTTGTGGTGCAAGGCCCCTTGGGAGGGGCCCCTCCTGGGCCGACCAAATGTTAGAGTTAGCCCCCAGGATGCGGGCAGGCCTGATCTGCCGGGTGTGCGGCAAGCGGAGGGGCAGGCTGAGATGTGGGTGCTAGCAAGCAGGAGTGTGGGCCCAAGCGTATTCGCAAGTTGGGCCTTCGAAGGTCTCCAGGGGCTCGAAGGGCCCTGCCTGTTCTCCCGCACTGAATGACCGGCAGCGCCCATAGCGGCTCGGGTGGCGTCGGGGCGGCAGGGTGAGTCTGGCGCTGGAGCTCAGGGGTCCCCAATCGCTGGCATTGCTGCGCCAGGCCCCTTGGGAGGTTCCCCTCGGGGGCCAACCTAGGGTTAGGGTTAGCCCCCAGGAGGCCCGCAGGCCCGATCCGCTGCCTGTGCGGCCAGCAGAGGGGCTGGCTGAGGTGAGGGCGCTGGTGAGCGGAAGCATGGGCCCAAGCATTCTGGCGCCTGGGGCCTTAGAAGTTCACTGGGACTGGGAGGGCCCTGTCGATTCTCCCAGCCTGAATGACCGGCGGTGCCCTAGCTGCCTAGGTGCCGGCGGGGCGGCAGGGTGAGCCCGGCACTGGGGCTGGGGGTCATCAATCCCCGGTGTTGCGGCGACAGTCCCCTTGGGAGAGGCCCCTCGGGGGCCAAACTAGGGTTAGGGTTAGCTCCGAGGAGGCCCGCAGGCCCGATCCGCCAGCTGTGTGGTGAGCAGAGGGACAGGCCGAGGTGAGGGCGCTTGTGAGCAGGAGCGTGGGCCCAAGCGTTTTGGCACGGGGGGCCTTCGAATGTCGCCAGAGGCTCTGAGGGCCCTGCCCCTGGTCCCGCCCTGAATGACCGGCAGCGCCCCTAGTGGCCCATGTGGCAGCGGGGCAGCCGGTTGTGTGCAGCGCTGGAGCTCGGGGTTCTCCAATCCCCGGTGTTGCGGCTCTAGGCCCCTTGCTGGGGCCCCTAGGGGGCCGACCTATGGTTAGACTTAGCCCCCAGGAGGCCGGAAGCCCGATCCGCCAGCTCTGCGGCAAGCGGAGAGGCGGGCGGAGGTGAGGCCGCTGGCAAGCGGGAGCGTGGGCTCAGGCGTTTTGGCGCGGGGGTCCTTCGAAAGTCGCTGGGGGCTTGGAGGGCCCTGTATGTTCTTCTGCCCTGAATGACCGGTGGCTCCCCTAGCGGCCCAGGTGGAGGAGGGGTGTTAGGGTGACTTGGGCCCTGGGGCTTGGGGGTCCCCAATCCTCGGCGTTGGGGCACCAGGCCCCTTTGGAAGGGCTCTAGGGGGCCGACCAAGGGTTATTGTTAGCCCCCAGGGGGCCAGCAGGCCCGATCCGCCGGCTGTGAGGTGAGCGGAGCGGTGGACCCAGGTGAGGGCGCTTGAGAGCAAGAATGTGGACCCAAGCGTTTTGGCACGGGGGGCCTTCGAAGGTCATCGGGGGTTCGGAGGGCCCAACCCGTTCTCCTGCCCTGAATGACCAGCGGCGCTACTAGCGGCCCGGGGGGGCGGGGCGGCAGGGTGAGCCCGGCACTGGGGCTGGGGGGTCCCCAATCCCCGGCGTTGCGGGGGCAGACCCTTGGTAGTGGCCCCTCGGGGGCCGACCTAAGGTTACAGTTAGCCCCCAGGAGGCCGGCAGGCCCGATGTGCCAGCTGTGCGGCGAGCGGAGGGGAGGGCCGAGGTGAGGGCGCGGGCGAGCGGGAGCTTGGCGGAAGGGTTTTGGCGCGGGAAGCCTTCCAAGGTCGCCGGGGGATCGGAGGACCCTGCCCGTTTTCCCGCCCTGAATGACCTGCGGCGCCCCTGGGGCCCGGGTGGCGGCAGGGCGACAGGGTGAGTCCGTCGCTGGGGTTGGGGGGTTCCCAATCCCCGGTGTTGCGGCACCAGGCCGCTTCACAGGGGCCCCTTGGAGGCTGACCTAGGGTTATGGTTAGCCCCCAGGAGGCCGCAGGCCCAATCCACCAGCTGTGCGGTGAGCAGAGGGGAGGGCCGAGGTGAGGGCACTGGCGAGCGGTAGCGTAGGCCCATGAGTTTTGACGCGGGGGGCCTTCGAAGGTCGCCGGGGCTCAAGAAGCCCTGCCCGTTCTCCCGCACTGAATGTCCGGCGGTGCCCCTAGCGGCTCAGTTGCCGGCGGGGGAGCATGGTGAGTCGGATGCTGGGGCTAGCGGTCCCCAAACCCCGGTGTTGCGGTGCCAGGCCCGTTGGAAGGGGCCTCTCGGGGGCCGATGTAGGAATAGGGTTAGCCCCCAGGAGGCTGGCGGGCCCTATCCGCCAGCTGTGCGGCGAGTGGAGGGGCGGGCCGAGGTGAGGGCACTGGCTACCGGGAGAGTGGGCGCAAGCTTTCTGGCGCGGGGGGCCTTCGAAAGAGACCGGGGGCTCCAAGGGCCCTTCCCGTTCTCCCGCCCTGAATGACCGGTAGTGCCACTAGCGGCCTATGTGGCGGCGGGGCAGCACGGTGAGTCCAGCACTGTGGCTCGTGGGTCTCCAATGCCCGGCATTGCCGCTCCAGGCACCTTGGGATGAGCCCCTCCGAGGGTGAGCTAGGGTTAGGGTTAGCCCCCAGGAGGCCGGCAGGCCCGATCTGCCGGCTGTGCAGGGAGCGGAGGGTGGGCTGAAGTGATGGTGCTGGCGAGCGGGAGCGTGGGCCCAAGGGTTTTGGCGCGGAGGGCCTTCAAACGGCGCTGGGGGCTCCGAGGGCCCTGTCCGTTGTTCTGCCCTGAATGACCGACAGCTCTCCTACCGGCCCGGGTGGCGGCGGGGCGGCACGGTGCGTCCAGCGCTGGGACTCGGGGGTCACCAATCCCAGGCATTGCAGCGATAGGCCCCTTGGGAGGGGCCCCTTGGGGGCCGACCTAGGGTTCCGGTTAGCCCCCAGGAGGCTGGCAGGCCCGATCCGCCGGCTCTGCCTCATGCGGAGGGGCTAGCCGAGGTGAGGGCGCTGGCGAGCGGGAGCATGGCCCCAAGCGTTTTGTCGCGGGGGACCTTCGAAGGTCGCCGGGGGCTCGGGGGGCCCTGCCCGTTCTAACGCCCTGAAGGAGGACGGCGCCCCTAGCGGGCCGGGTGGTGAGGAGCGGCAGAGTGCGTCCGGCGGTGGGGTTCGGGTGTCCCCAATCCCCAGCGTGGCGGTGCCAGGCCCCTTGGGAGGGGCTCCTCTGGGGCCGACCTAGGTTTAGGGTTAGCCCAAAGGAGGCCGGCAGGCCCGAACCGCCGGCTGTGCGGCGAGCAGAGGGGCGGGCCTAGGTGAGGGCGCTGGCGAGGGGGAGCGTGGGCCCAGGGTTTTGGCACAGGGGGCCTTGGATTGTCATTGGGGGCTTGGAGGGCCCTGCCCATTCTCACACCCTAAATGACCGGTGGCGCCCCTAGCGGCCAGGGTGGCGGCGTGTCGGCAGGATGAGTCTGGAGCTGGGGCTCAGTGGTCCCCGATCCCCGGCGCGGTGGCTCCAGGCACTTGGGAGGGGTCCCTCGGGGGCCGACATATGGTGAGTGCTAGCCCAAAGGAGGCCGGCAGGCCCAATCCGCCGGCTGTGCAGCGAGCGGAGGGGTGGGCCGACATTAATGCGCTGGCAAGCGGGAGCGTGGGCCCAAGCGTTTTGGCATGGGGGGCCTTCGAAGGTCACCGGGGGCTCAGAGGGCCCTGCCCGTTCCCCAGCCCCGAATGAGGAGGGTGCCCCTAGCGATCCGGGTCGCAGCGGGTCGGCAGGGTGAGTTCAGCCCTGGTGCTCGGGGGTCCCCAATCACCCTCGTGGCGGCGCCAGGCCCCTTGGGATGGGCCCCTCGGGAGCCGACCTAGGGTTAGGGTTAGCCCCAGGAGGCCGGCAGTCCCGATCTGCTGGCTGTGCGGCGAGCGGAGGGGCGGGCTGAGGAGAGGGTGCTGGCGAGCAGGAGCCTAGGCCCAAGCGTTTTGTCACGGGGGGCCTTCAAAGGTCACTGGGGGCTCGGAGGGCCCTGCCCGTTCTCCCGCCCTAAATAACCGGTGGCGCCCCTAGCAGCCCGGGTGGCGGCAGGGCGGCAGGGTAAGTAATGCGCTGGGGCTTGAGGGTCCCCAATCCCCGGCGTGGCATCGCCAGGCCCCTTGGGAGGGGCCCCTCGTGAGCAGACCTAGAGTTAGGGTTAGTTCCCAGGAGGCTGGCAGGCCCAATCCGCTGTCTGTGCGGCGAGAGGGGGGGCGGACCGAGGTGAGGGCGCTTGCTAGCGGGAGCATGGGCCCAAGCGTTTTGGCGTGGGGGGCCTCAAAGGTCGCCAGGGGCTCGGAGGGCCCTGCCCATTCTCCCGCTCTGAATGACTGGTGGCGTCCCTACTGGCCCGGTAGCTGTGGGGCAGAAGGGTGACACCGGCGCTGAGGCTTGGGGGTCACCAATCCCTGGCGTTGTGGCACCAGGCCTTTGGAAGTGGCCCCTTGGGGTCTGACCTAGGGTTAGTGTTAGCCCCCAGGAAACAGGCAGGCCTGATCCGCTAGCTGTTCATTGAGTGGAGGGGCGGGCCGAGAAGAGGGCGCTGGTGAGTGGGAGCGTGGGCCCAAGCATTTTGGCGCGAGGGGCCTATGAAGGTCGCGGGGGCTCAGAGGGCCCTGCCTGTTCTCCAGCACTGAATGACCGGCGGCGCCCCTAGCGGACTGGGTGGTGGTGGGGTGGCAGGGAGAGTCCAGCACTGGTGCTCGGGGGTCCCCAATCCCCGGCATTGCGATGCCAGGCCCCTTGGGAGGGGCCCCGTGGGGGCAGACCTAGGGTTAGGGTTACACCCAGGGGGCTGACAGGCCCGATCCTACGGCTGTGCGGCGAGCGGAGGGGCGGACCGAGGTGAGGGCGCTGGCTAGCGGGAGCGTGGGTCAAGTGTTTTGGTGCGGGGCGCCCTTCGAAGGTCGTGGGGGGATCGGAGGACCCTGCCCGTTCTCCCGCACTGAATGACCGGTGGCGCTCCTAGTGGTGCAGGTGGCAGCGGGGCGCCCGGGTGAGTCCGGCACTGGGGTTCAGGGGTCCCCAATCCCCGGCGATACGACTCCAGGCCCCTTGCTAGGGGCCCCTCGGGGGCCGACATATGGTTAGGGTTAGCCCCCAGGAGGCCCGCAGGCCCGATCCGCCAGCTCTGCGGTGAGTGGAGGGGTGGTCGGAGGTGAGGCCGCTGGCAATCTGGAGAGTGGGCCCAGTCATTTTGGCACGGGGGTCCTTCGAATGTCGCCAGGGGTTCGGATGGCCCTGCCCGTTCTCCCGCCCTGAATGACGGGCGGCTCCCCTAAAAGCCCTGGTGGAGGAGGGGCGGTAGGGTGAGTCGGGCGCTGGGACTCAGGGGTTCCCAATCCCCGGCGTTTTGGCGCCATGCCCCTTGGGAGGGGCCGCTCGGGGACTCACATAGGGTTAGGGTTAGCTCCGAGGAGGCCGGCAGGCCCGATCTGCCGGCTGTGTGGTGAGCAGAGGGGCAGGCCGAGGTGAGGGCGCTTGTGAGCAGGAGCGTGGGCCCAAGCGTTTTGGCACGGGGGGCCTTCAAATGTCGCCAGAGGCTCTGAGGGCCCTGCCCCTTGTCCCGCCCTGAATGACCGGCAGCGCCCCTAGTGGCCCATGTGGCAGCGGGGCAGCCGGTTGTGTCCAGCGCTGGAGCTCGGGGTTCTCCAATCCCCGGTGTTGCGGCTCTAGGCCCCTTGCTGGGGCCCCTAGGGGGCCGACCTATGGTTAGATTTAGCCCCCAGGAGGCCGGAAGCCCGATCCGCCAGCTCTGCGGCAAGCGAAGAGGCGGGCGGAGGTGAGGCCGCTGGCGAGCGGGAGCGTGGGCTCAGGCGTTTTGGCGCAGGGGTCCTTCGAAAGTCGCTGGGGGCTTGGAGGGCCAAGAATGTTCTTCTGCCCTGAATGACCGGCGGCTCCCCTAGCGGCCCGGGTGGAGGAGGGGTGTTAGGGTGACTTGGGTGCTGGGGATTGGGGGTCCCCAATCCTCGGCGTTGGGGCGCCAGGCCCCTTTGGAAGGGCTCTAGGGGGCGGACCAAGGGTTATTGTTAGCCCCCAGGGGGCCAGCAGGCCCGATCCGCCGGCTGTGAGGCGAGCGGAGGGGTGGACCCAGGTGAGGGCGCTTGAGAGCAAGAATGTGGACCCAAGCGTTTTGGCACGGGGGGCCTTCGAAGGTCATCGGGGGTTCGGAGGGCCCAACCCGTTCTCCTGCCCTGAATGACCAGCGGCGCTACTAGCGGCCCGGGGGGGCGGGGCGGCAGGGTGAGCCCGGCACTGGGGCTGGGGGGTCCCCAATCCCCGGCGTTGCGGGGGCAGACCCTTGGTAGTGGCCCCTCGGGGGCCGACCTAAGGTTACAGTTAGCCCCCAGGAGGCCGGCAGGCCCGATGTGCCAGCTGTGCGGCGAGCGGAGGGGAGGGCCGAGGTGAGGGCGCGGGCGAGCGGGAGCTTGGCCGAAGCGTTTTGGCGCGGGAAGCCTTCGAAGGTCGCCGGGGGATCGGAGGACCCTGCCCGTTTTCCCCGCCCTGAATGACCTGCGGCGCCCCTGGGGCCCGGGTGGCGGCAGGGCGACAGGGTGAGTCCGTCGCTGGGGTTGGGGGGTTCCCAATCCCCGGTGTTGCGGCACCAGACCCCTTCGCAGGGGCCCCTCGGAGGCTGACCTAGGGTTATGGTTAGCCCCCAGGAGGCCGCAGGCCCAATCCACCGGCTGTGCTGTGAGCAGAGGGGAGGGCCGAGGTGAGGGCGCTGGCGAGCGGTAGCGTAGGCCCATGAGTTTTGGCGCGGGGGCCCTTCGAAAGTCGCCGGGGCTCAAGAAGCCCTGCCCGTTCTCCCGCACTGAATGTCTGGCGGTGCCCCTAGCGGCTCAGTTGCCGGCGGGGGAGCATGGTGAGTCGGATGCTGGGGCTAGCGGTCCCCAAACCCCGGTGTTGCGGTGCCAGGCCCGTTGGGAGGGGCCTCTCGGGGGCCGACGTAGGGATAGGGTTAGCCCCCAGGAGGCTGGCGGGCCCTATCCGCCGGCTGTGCGGCGAGCGGAGGGGCAGGCCGAGGTGAGGGCACTGGCTACCGGGAGAGTGGGCGCAAGCTTTCTGGCGCGGGGGGCCTTCGAAAGAGGCCGGGGGCTCCAAGGGCCCTTCCCGTTCTCCCGCCCTGAATGACTGGTGGTGCCACTAGCGGCCTGTGTGGCGGCGGGGCAGCACGGTGAGTCCAGCACTGTGGCTCGTGGGTCTCCAATGCCCGGCATTGCCGCTCCAGGCACCTTGGGATGAGCCCCTCCGAGGGTGAGCTAGGGTTAGGGTTAGCCCCCAGGAGGCCGGCAGGCCCGATCTGCCAGCTGTGTGGCGAGCGGAGGGGCAGGCCGAGGTGAGGGCGCTGAAGAGCAGGAGCGTGGGTCCAAGCGTTTTGGTGCGGGGGCCTTTGAAGGTCACCAGGGGCTCGGAGGACCCTGCCCGTTCTCCCGCCCTGGATGACCGGCGGTGCCCCTAGAGGCCCGGGTGGCAGCGGGGCGGGAGGGTGAGTCTGGCGCTGGGGCTTGTGGGTCCCGAATCCCTGGCGTTGCGACACCAGGCCCCTTGGGAGGGGCCCCTCGAGGGATCGAGCTAGGGTTAGGCTTAGCCCCCAGGAGACCGTCAGGCCCAATCCGCCGGCTGTGCAGGGAGCGGAGGGTGGGCTGAAGTGATGGTGCTGGCGAGCGGGAGCGTGGGCCCAAGGGTTTTGGCGCGGAGGGCCTTCAAACGGCGCTGGGGGCTCCGAGGGCCCTGTCCGTTGTTCTGCCCTGAATGACCGACAGCTCTCCTACCGGCCCGGGTGGCGGCGGGGCGGCACGGTGCGTCCAGCGCTGGGACTCGGGGGTCACCAATCCCAGGCATTGCAGCGATAGGCCCCTTGGGAGGGGCCCCTTGGGGGCCGACCTAGGGTTCGGGTTAGCCCCCAGGAGGCTGGCAGGCCCGATCCGCCGGCTCTGCCACATGCGGAGGGGCTAGCCGAGGTGAGGGCGCTGGCGAGCGGGAGCATGGCCCCAAGCGTTTTGTCGCGGGGGACCTTCGAAGGTCGCCAGGGGCTCGGGGGGCCCTGCCCGTTCTAACGCCCTGAAGGAGGACGGCGCCCCTAGCGGGCCGGGTGGTGAGGAGCGGCAGAGTGCGTCCGGCGGTGGGGTTCGGGTGTCCCCAATCCCCAGCGTGGCGGCGCCAGGCCCCTTGGGAGGGGCTCCTCTGGGGCTGACCTAGGTTTAGGGTTAGCCCAAAGGAGGCCGGCAGGCCCGAACCGCCGGCTGTGCGGCGAGCAGAGGGGCGGGCCTAGGTGAGGGCGCTGGCGAGGGGGAGCGTGGGCCCAGGGTTTTGGCACAGGGGGCCTTGGATTGTCATTGGGGGCTTGGAGGGCCCTGCCCATTCTCACACCCTAAATGACCGGTGGCGCCCCTAGCGGCCAGGGTGGCGGCGTGTCGGCAGGATGAGTCTGGAGCTGGGGCTCAGTGGTCCCCGATCCCCGGCGCGGTGGCTCCAGGCACTTGGGAGGGGTCCCTCGGGGGCCGACATATGGTGAGTGCTAGCCCAAAGGAGGCCGGCGGGCCCAATCCGCCGGCTGTGCAGCGAGCGGAGGGGTGGGCCGACGTTAATGCGCTGGCAAGCGGGAGCGTGGGCCCAAGCGTTTTGGCATGGGGGGCCTTCGAAGCTCACCGGGGGCTTGGAGGGCCCAGCAAGTTCTCCCGCCCTGAATGCCCGGCGGCTCCCTAGAGGCCAGGGTGGCGGCGGGGAGGCAGGGTGAGTCCGGAGCTCGGGCTCGGGGGTCCCCAATACCCGGCGTGGCATTGCCAGGCCCCTTGGGAGGGGTCCCTGGGGGGCCGAGCTAGGGTTATCATTAGCCCAAAGGAGGCCGGCAGGCCCGATTGGCCGGCTGTGCGGCAAGGGGAGGGGTGAGCCGAGGTGAGGGCGCTGGCGAGCGGGAACTTAGGCCCAAGCGTTTTGGTGCCGGGGGCCTTCGAAGGTCATCGGGGGCTCGGAGGGCCCTGCCCGTACTCCCTCCCTGAATGACCGGTGGCGCCCCTAGCGTCCCGGGTGGCGGCGGGGCGGCAGGGTGAGTCTGGAGTAGGGCTCAGGGGTCCAAATGCCCCGGCGTGGCGGCGCCTGGCCCCTTGGGAGGGGTCCCCCGGGGGCCGACCTAGGGTTGAGGTTAGCCCAAAGGAGGCCGGGGCCCGATCCACTGGCTGTGCAGAGAACGGAGGGGAGGGGCGAGGTGAGGGCGCTGGCGAGCGGGAGCCTGAGCCCAAGCGTTTTGGCATGTTGGGCTTTCGAAGGTCACCGGGGGCTCAGAGGGCCCTGCCCGTTCCCCAGCCCCGAATGAAGATGGTGCCCCTAGCGATCCGGGTCGCAGCGGGGCGGCAGGGTGAGTTCAGCCCTGGTGCTCAGGGTCCCCAATCACCCGCGTGGCGGCGCCAGGCCCCTTGGGATGGGCCCCTCGGGAGCCGACCTAGGGTTAGGGTTAGCCCCAGGAGGCCGGCAGTCCCGATCTGCCGGCTGTGCGGCGAGCGGAGGGGCGGGCTGAGGAGAGGGTGCTGGCGAGCAGGAGCCTAGGCCCAAGCGTTTTGTCACGGGGGGCCTTCAAAGGTCACTGGGGGCTCGGAGGGCCCTGCCCGTTCTCCCGCCCTAAATAACCGGTGGCGCCCCTAGCAGCCCGGGTGGCGGCAGGGCGGCAGGGTAAGTAATGCGCTGGGGCTTGAGGGTCCCCAATCCCCGGCGTGGCATCGCCAGGCCCCTTGGGAGGGGCCCCTCGTGAGCAGACCTAGAGTTAGGGTTAGTTCCCAGGAGGCTGGCAGGCCCAATCCGCTGTCTGTGCGGCGAGAGGGGGGGCGGACCGAGGTGAGGGCGCTTGCTAGCGGGAGCGTGGGCCCAAGCGTTTTGGCGTGGGGGGCCTCAAAGGTCGCCAGGAGCTCAGAGGGCCCTGCCCATTCTTCCGCTCTGAATGACTGGTGGCGTCCCTACTGGCCCGGTAGCTGTGGGGCGGAAGGGTGACTCCGGCGCTGAGGCTTGGGGGTCACCAATCCTCGGCGTTGTGGCACCAGGCCTTTGGAAGTGGCCCCTTGGGGTCTGACCTAGGGTTAGTGTTAGCCCCCAGGAAACAGGCAGGCCTGATCCGCTAGCTGTTCATTGAGTGGAGGGGCGGGCCGAGAAGAGGGCGCTGGCGAGTGGGAGCGTGGGCCCAAGCATTTTGGCGCGAGGGGCCTACGAAGGTCGCAGGGGCTCAGAGGGCCCTGCCTGTTCTCCAGCACTGAATGACCGGCGGCGCCCCTAGCGGACTGGGTGGTGGTGGGGTGGCAGGGAGAGTCCAGCACTGGTGCTCGGGGGTCCCCAATCCCCGGCATTGCGATGCCAGGCCCCTTGGGAGGGGCCCCGTGGGGGCAGACCTAGGGTTAGGGTTACACCCAGGGGGCTGACAGGCCCGATCCTATGGCTGTGCGGCGAGCGGAGGGGCGGGCCGAGGTGAGGGCGTTGGCTAGCGGGAGCGTGGGTCAAGTGTTTTGGTGGGGGGCGCCCTTCGAAGTTCGTGGGGGGATCGGAGGACCCTGCCCGTTCTCCCGCACTGAATGACCGGTGGCGCTCCTAGTGGTGCAGGTGGCAGCGGGGCAGCCGGGTGAGTCTGGCACTGGGGTTCAGGGGTCCCCAATCCCCGGCGTTACGACTCCAGGCCCCTTGCTAGGGGCCCCTCGGGGGCCGACATATGGTTAGGGTTAGCCCCCAGGAGGCCCGCAGGCCCGATCCGCCAGCTCTGCGGTGAGTGGAGGGGTGGTCGGAGGTGAGGCCGCTGGCAATCTGGAGAGTGGGCCCAGTCATTTTGGCACGGGGGTCCTTCGAATGTCGCCAGGGGTTCGGATGGCCCTGCCCGTTCTCCCGCCCTGAATGACGGGCGGCTCCCCTAAAAGCCCTGGTGGAGGAGGGGCGGTAGGGTGAGTCGGGCGCTGGGACTCAGGGGTTCCCAATCCCCGGCGTTTTGGCGCCATGCCCCTTGGGAGGGGCCCCTCGGGGACTCACCTAGGGTTAGGGTTAGCTCCGAGGAGGCCGGCAGGCCCGATCTGCCGGCTGTGTGGTGAGCAGAGGGGCAGGCCGAGGTGAGGGCGCTTGTGAGCAGGAGCGTGGGCCCAAGCGTTTTGGCGCGGGGGGCCTTCAAATGTCGCCAGAGGGTCTGAGGGCCCTGCCCCTTGTCCCGCCCTGAATGACCGGCAGCGCCCCTAGTGGCCCATGTGGCAGCGGGGCAGCCGGTTGTGTCCAGTGCTGGAGCTCGGGGTTCTGGATTCCCCGGTGTTGCGGCTCTAGGCCCCTTGCTGGGGCCCCTAGGGGGCCGACCTATGGTTAGATTTAGCCCCCAGGAGGCCGGAAGCCCGATCCGCCAGCTCTGCAGCAAGCGGAGAGGCGGGCGGAGGTGAGGCCGCTGGCGAGCGGGAGCGTGGGCTCAGGCGTTTTGGCGCAGGGGTCCTTCGAAAGTCGCTGGGGGCTTGGAGGGCCCTGTATGTTCTTCTGCCCTGAATGACCGGCGGCTCCCCTAGCGGCCCGGGTGGAGGAGGGGTGTTAGGGTGACTTGGGTGCCGGGGATTGGGGGTCCCCAATCCTCGGCATTGGGGCGCCAGGCCCCTTTGGAAGGGCTCTAGGGGGCTGACCAAGGGTTATTGTTAGCCCCCAGGGGGCCAGCAGGCCCGATCCGCCTGCTGTGAGGGGAGCGGAGGGGTGGACCCAGGTGAGGGCGCTTGAGAGCAAGAATGTGGACCCAAGCGTTTTGGCACGGGGGGCCTTCGAAGGTCATCGGGGGTTCGGAGGGCCCAACCCGTTCTCCTGCCCTGAATGACCAGCGGCGCTACTAGCGGCCCGGGGGGGCGGGGCGGCAGGGTGAGCCCGGCACTGGGGCTGGGGGGTCCCCAATCCCCGGCGTTGCGGGGGCAGACCCTTGGTAGTGGCCCCTCGGGGGCCGACCTAAGGTTACAGTTAGCCCCCAGGAGGCCGGCAGGCCCGATGTGCCAGCTGTGCGGCGAGCGGAGGGGAGGGCCGAGGTGAGGGCGCGGGCGAGCGGGAGCTTGGCCGAAGCGTTTTGGCGCGGGAAGCCTTCGAAGGTCGCCGGGGGATCGGAGGACCCTGCCCGTTTTCCCGCCCTGAATGACCTGCGGCGCCCCTGGGGCCCGGGTGGCGGCAGGGCGACAGGGTGAGTCCGTCGCTGGGGTTGGGGGGTTCCCAATCCCCGGTGTTGCGGCACCAGACCCCTTCGCAGGGGCCCCTCGGAGGCTGACCTAGGGTTATGGTTAGCCCCCAGGAGGCCGCAGGCCCAATCCACCGGCTGTGCGGTGAGCAGAGGGGAGGGCCGAGGTGAGGGCGCTGGCGAGCGGTAGAGTAGGCCCATGAGTTTTGGCGCGGGGGCCCTTCGAAAGTCGCCGGGGCTCAAGAAGCCCTGCCCGTTCTCCGGCACTGAATGTCTGGCGGTGCCCCTAGCGACTCAGTTGCCGGCGGGGGAGCATGGCGAGTCGGATGCTGGGGCTAGCGGTCCCCAAACCCCGGTGTTGCGGTGCCAGGCCCGTTGGGAAGGGCCTCTCGGGGGCCGACGTAGGGATAGGGTTAGCCCCCAGGAGGCTGGCGGGCCCTATCCGCCGGCTGTGCGGCGAGCGGAGGGGCGGGCCGAGGTGAGGGCACTGGCTACCGGGAGAGTGGGCGCAAGCTTTCTGGCGCGGGGGGCCTTCGAAAGAGGCCGGGGGCTCCAAGGGCCCTTCCCGTTCTCCCGCCCTGAATGACCGGTGGTGCCACTAGCGGCCTGTGTGGCGGCGGGGCAGCACGGTGAGTCCAGCACTGTGGCTCGTGGGTCTCCAATGCCCGGCATTGCCGCTCCAGGCACCTTGGGATGAGCCCCTCCGAGGGTGAGCTAGGGTTAGGGTTAGCCCCCAGGAGGCCGGCAGGCCCGATCTGCCAGCTGTGTGGCGAGCGGAGGGGCAGGCCGAGGTGAGGGCGCTGAAGAGCAGGAGCGTGGGCCCAAGCGTTTTGGTGCGGGGGCCTTTGAAGGTCACCAGGGGCTCGGAGGACCCTGCCCATTCTCCCGCCCTGGATGACCGGCGGTGCCCCTAGAGGCCCGGGTGTCAGCGGGGCGGGAGGGTGAGTCTGGCGCTGGGGCTTGTGGGTCCCGAATCCCTGGCGTTGCGACACCAGGCCCCTTGGGAGGGGCCCCTCGAGGGACCGAGCTAGGGTTAGGCTTAGCCCACAGGAGACCGTCAGGCCCAATCCGCCGGCTGTGCAGGGAGCGGAGGGTGGGCTGAAGTGATGGTGCTGGCGAGCGGGAGCGTGGGCCCAAGGGTTTTGGCGCGGAGGGCCTTCAAACGGCGCTGGGGGCTCCGAGGGCCCTGTCCGTTGTTCTGCCCTGAATGACCGACAGCTCTCCTACCGGCCCGGGTGGCGGCGGGGCGGCACGGTGCGTCCAGCGCTGGGACTCGGGGGTCACCAATCCCAGGCATTGCAGCGATAGGCCCCTTGGGAGGGGCCCCTTGGGGGCCGACCTAGGGTTCCGGTTAGCCCCCAGGAGGCTGGCAGGCCCGATCCGCCGGCTCTGCCTCATGCGGAGGGGCTAGCTGAGGTGAGGGCGCTGGCGAGCGGGAGCATGGCCCCAAGCGTTTTGTCGCGGGGGACCTTCGAAGGTCGCCGGGGGCTCGGGGGGCCCTGCCCGTTCTAACGCCCTGAAGGAGGACGGCGCCCCTAGCGAGCCGGGTGGTGAGGAGCGGCAGAGTGCGTCCGGCGGTGGGGTTCGGGTGTCCCCAATCCCCAGCGTGGCGGCGCCAGGCCCCTTGGGAGGGGCTCCTCTGGGGCCGACCTAGGTTTAGGGTTAGCCCAAAGGAGGCCGGCAGGCCCGAACCGCCGGCTGTGCGGCGAGCAGAGGGGCGGGCCGAGGTGAGGGCGCTGGCGAGGGGGAGCGTGGGCCCAGGGTTTTGGCACAGGGGGCCTTGGATTGTCACTGGGGGCTTGGAGGGCCCTGCCCATTCTCACACCCTAAATGACCGGTGGCGCCCCTAGCGGCCAGGGTGGCGGCGTGTCGGCAGGATGAGTCTGGAGCTGGGGCTCAGTGGTCCCCGATCCCCGGCGCGGTGGCTCCAGGCACTTGGGAGGGGTCCCTCGGGGGCCGACATATGGTGAGTGCTAGCCCAAAGGAGGCCGGCGGGCCCAATCTGCCAGCTGTGCAGCGAGCGGAGGGGTGGGCCGACGTTAATGCACTGGGAAGCGGGAGCGTGGGCCCAAGCGTTTTGGCATGGGGGGCCTTCGAAGCTCACCGGGGGCTCGGAGGGCCCAGCAAGTTCTCCCGCCCTGAATGCCCGGCGGCTCCCTAGCGGCCAGGGTGGCGGCGGGGAGACAGGGTGAGTCCGGAGCTCGGGCTCGGGGGTCCCCAATACCCGGCGTGGCATTGCCAGGCCGCTTGGGAGGGGTTCCTGGTGGGCCGAGCTAGGGTTATCGTTAGCCCAAAGGAGGCCGGCAGGCCCGATTGGCCGGCTGTGCAGCGAGGGGAGGGGTGAGCCGAGGTGAGGGCGCTGGCGAGCGGGAGCTTAGGCCCAAGCGTTTTGGTGCGGGGGGCCTTCGAAGGTCATCGGGGGCTCGGAGGGCCCTGCCGGTACTCCCTCCCTGAATGACCGGTGGCGCCCCTAGCGTCCCGTGTGGCGGCGGGGCGGCAGGGTGAGTCTGGAGTAGGGCTCAGGGGTCCAAATGCCCAGGCGTGGCGGCGCCTGGCCCCTTGGGAGGGGTCCCTCGGGGGCCGACCTAGGGTTGAGGTTAGTCCAAAGGAGGCTGGGGCCGATCCGCCGGCTGTGCAGAGAACAGAGGGGCGGGGCGAGGTGAGGGCGCTGGCGAGCGGGAGCATGAGCCCAAGCGTTTTGGCGTGTTGGGCTTTCGAAGGTCACCGGGGGCTCAGAGGGCCCTGCCTGTTCCCCAGCCCCGAATGAGGACGGTGCCCCTAGCGATCCGGGTCGCAGCGGGGCGGCAGGGTGAGTTCAGCCCTGGTGCTCGGGGGTCCCCAATCACCCGCGTGGCGGCGCCAGGCCCCTTGGGATGGGCCCCTCGGGAGCCGACCTAGGGTTAGGGTTAGCCCCAGGAGGCCGGCAGTCCCGATCTGCCGGCTGTGTGGCGAGCGGAGGGGCGGGCTGAGGAGAGGGTGCTGGCGAGCAGGAGCCTAGGCCCAAGCGTTTTGTCACGGGGGGACTTCAAAGGTCACTGGGGGCTCGGAGGGCCCTGCCCGTTCTCCAGCCCTGAATAACCGGTGGCGCCCCTAGCAGCCCGGGTGGCGGCAGGGCGGCAGGGTAAGTAATGCGCTGGGGCTTGAGGGTCCCCAATCCCCGGCGTGGCATCGCCAGGCCCCTTGGGAGGGGCCCCTCGTGAGCAGACCTAGAGTTAGGGTTAGTTCCCAGGAGGCTGGCAGGCCCAATCCGCTGTCTGTGCGGCGAGAGGGGGGGCGGACCGAGGTGAGGGCGCTTGCTAGCGGGAGCGTGGGCCCAAGCGTTTTGGCGTGGGGGGCCTCAAAGGTCGCCAGGGGCTCGGAGGGCCCTGCCCATTCTTCCGCTCTGAATGACTGGTGGCGTCCCTACTGGCCCGGTAGCTGTGGGGCGGAAGGGTGACTCCGGCACTGAGGCTTGGGGGTCACCAATCGCCGGGGTTGTGGCACCGGGCCTTTGGAAGTGGCCCCTTGGGGTCTGACCTAGGGTTAGTGTTAGCCCCCAGGAAACAGGCAGGCCTGATCCGCTAGCTGTTCATCGAGTGGAGGGGCGGGCCGAGGTGAGGGCGCTGGCTAGCGGGATCGTGGGTCAAGTGTTTTGGTGTGGGGGGCCCTTCGAAGGTCGTGGGGGGATCGGAGGACCCTGCCCATTCTCCCGCACTGAATGACCGGTGGCGCTCCTAGTGGTGCAGGTGGCAGCGGGGCGGCCGGGTGAGTCCGGCACTGGGGTTCAGGGGTCCCCAATCCCCGGCGTTACGACACCAGGCCCCTTGCGAGGGGCCCCTCGGGGGCCGACATATGGTTAGGGTTAGCCCCCAGGAGGCCCGCAGGCCCGATCCGCCAGCTCTGCGGTGAGTGGAGGGGTGGTCGGAGGTGAGGCCGCTGGCAATCTGGAGAGTGGGCCCAGTCATTTTGGCACGGGGGTCCTTCGAATGTCACCAGGGGTTCGGACGGCCCTGCCCGTTCTCCCGCCCTGAATGACGGGCGGCTCCCCTAAAAGCCCTGGTGGAGGAGGGGCGGTAGGGTGAGTCGGGCGCTGGGACTCAGGGGTTCCCAATCCCCGGCGTTTTGGCGCCATGCCCCTTGGGAGGGGCCCCTCGGGGACTCACCTAGGGTTAGGGTTAGCTCCAAGGAGGCCGGCAGGCCAGATCCGCTGGATGTGCGACGATCAGAGGGGCCGGCTGAGGTGAGGGTGCGGCCTAGGGGCATTGTGGGCACAAGCGTTTTTATGCAGGGTGCCTTTGAAGGTCTCTCGGGCTCGGAGGGTCCTGCCCTTTCTCACGCCCTGAATGAACTGCGGCGCCCCTAGCGGCCTGGGTGGTGGCGGGGCGGCAGGGGGAGTCAGGCGCTGGTGTTCGGGGGTCCCCAATCCCTGGCGTTGCAGCGCCAGGCCACTTGGGATGGGCCCATTGGTGGTCGATCTAGGGTTAGAGTTTGCCCCCAGGAGGCCGGCAGGCCCGATCCATGGGCTCTGCCACAAGTGGAGGGGCTGGCCGAGATGAGGGCACTGGCGAGCAGGAGCGTGGGCCCAACCGTTTTGGCGCGGGAGGACTTCGTAGGTCGCCGGGGGCTCAGAGGGCCCTACACGTTCTCCGGCCCTGAATGACCGGCGGCGACCCTAGTGGCCCGGCCGCCGGCAGAGCGGTAAGGTTAGTCCGGTGCTGGGGTTCGGTTGTCCCCAATCCCCGCGTTGCGGTGCCAGGCCCCTTGGGAGGGGCTCCTTGGGGGCCAACCTAGGGTTTGACTTAGTCCCCAGGAGTTGGGAAGGCCCGATCCGCCCCCTGTCCGATGAGCGATGGGGCGGGCCGAGGTGAGGGCGCTGGGGAGCAGGAGCGTGGGGCCAAGCGTTTTGGCGTGGGGGGCCTTCGATGGTTGCCGGGGGCTCGGAGGGCCTTGCCCATTCTGCCGCCATGAATGACCGGCGGCGCCCCTACCGGCCCGGGTGGCAGCGGGGCAGTAAGGTGAGTCCGGCGCTGGGGATCAGGGGTTCCCGATCCCCAGCGTTGTGGCGCCAGGCCCCTTGGGAAGGGCCCCTAGTGGGCTGAACTATGGATAGGGATAGTCCCCAGGAGGCCGGCAGCCCCAATCCGCCGATCCACCTGCTGTGCGTCTAGTGGAGGGGCGGGCCGAGGTGAGAGGGCTGGTGAGCAGGAGCATGGGCCCAAGCGTTTTGGAGCGGGGGGCCTTCGAAAGTCCCCGGGGGCTCAGAAGGCCCTGCCCGATCTCCCGCCCTGAATGACCGGCGGCTCCCCTAGGGGCCTGCGTGGTGGTGGAGCGGCAGGGTGAGTCCGGCGCTGGGCCTGGGAGTCCCCAGTCCCAGGCGTTAGGGCGCCAGGCCCCTTGGGATAGGCCCCTAGGGGGCCTAGCTAGGGTTAGGGTTAGCCCCCAGGAGGCGGGGAGGCCCGATCCGCCCGCTCACTGTGCAGCGAGCAGAGGGGCAGGCTGAGGTAAGGGCGATGGCGAGCGGGAGCGTGCTCCCAAGCGCTTTGACACAGGGGCCTTCGAAGGTCGCTGTGGGCTCGGAGGGCCCTGCCCATTCTCCGGCCCTGAATGCCCGGCGGTGCCCCTTGTGGCCCGGGTGGCGTTGGGGGCATGGTGAGTCCGGCGCTGGGGCTCAGGGGTCCCCAATCCCCGTCGTTGCGGCGCCAGGCCCCTTGGGAGGGGCCACTAGGGGCCGACCTAGTGTTTGGGTTAGCCTCCAGAAGGCCCACAGGCCCGATTCACCATCTGTGCGGCGAGCGGAGGGGAGGGCCGAGGTAAGGGCGCTGGCGAGCGGGAGCGTGGGCCCAAGCGTTTTGGTGCAGGGGGCCTTCGAAGGTCGCCGGTGGCTTGGAGGGCCCTGGCCATTCTCCCTCCCTGAATGAACAGCGGCGCCCCTAGCGGCCCAGGTGGCGGTAGGGCGGGAGGGTCAGCTGGGCGCTGGGGCTCAGGAGTCCCCAGTCCCCAGTGTTGAGGCAATAGGAACCTGGGATGGGCCCCTCGGGGGCCCACCAAAGGTTAGGGTAACACCCAGGAGGCTGGCAGTCCTGATCCACCGGCTGTGCAGCGAGCGGAGGGGCGGAACGAGGTGAGGGCACAGGCGAGTGGTAGCATGGTCCAAAGCATTTTGGCACAGGGGGCCTTTGAAGGTCGCCAGGGGCTCGGAGGGATCTGCCCATACTCCCTCCCTGAATGACCGACGGTGTTCCTAGTGGCCTGGGTGGTGGCGGAGCAACACGGTGAGTCCGGCGCTGGGGTTCGGGGGTCCCCAATCCCAGGCATTGCGGTGCCAGGCCCCTTTGGAGGGGCCCGTCAGGGGCCAACCTAGGGTTATGGGTAGCCCCAGGAGGCGGGCAGGCCTCATCCACCAGCTCTGGTTAGGGTTAGCTCCTAGGAATCCGGCAGGCCCGTATGCTGGCTGTGCAGTGAGCGGAGGGGCGGGACTTGGCGAGGGCGCTAGTGAGCAGGAGCATGGGCCCAAGCATTTTGGCTCAGGGGGCCTCTAATGGTCGCCATGGCTCGGAGGGCCCTCCCCGTTCTCCGGCCCTGACTGACCGGCAGCGGCCCTAGAGGCCTGGGTGGCGGTGGGGTGACAATGTGAGTCCGGCGCTGCGGCTCAGGGGTCACCAATTTCCGGCGTTGCAGCGCCAAGCCCCTTGGCAGGAATGACTCAGGGGCTGACCTAGGGTTAGGGTTAGACCTCAGAAGGCCGCAGGCAGGATACGCCAGCTGTGCGTAAAGCAGATGGGCGGGCCGAGGTGAGGGCGCTGGTGAGCGGGAGCGTGGGCCCACGCGTTTTGGCACGGGAGGCCTACGAAGGCCGCAGGGGCCTGGGAGGTCCCTGCCTGTTCTCCCTCCCTGAATGACCGGCGTCACCTGCAGCGGCCCTGGTGGCGGCGGGGTTACAGGTTGAGTCCGGCGCTGGGGGTCGGGGGTTCCCAATCCCCAGCATTGTGCCACCAGGCCCCTTGGAAGGGGCCCCTCGGGGGCTGACCTAGGGTTAGGGTCAGCCCCCAGTAGGCCGGCAGGCCCGGGAGCCTGGGCCCAAACGTTTTGGCGCAGGGGGCCTTTGAATGTCGCCGGGGGCTAGGAGGGCCCTGCCTGTTCTCCCGCCCTGAATGACCAGCTGCACCCCTAGCGGCCCAAATGGCAGCGGGGCGGCAGGGTGACTCCGGCGCTGCAGCTTGTTCCCCAATCCCCGGCGTTGCAGCGCCAGGCCCCTTGGCAGGGGCCCCTCGGGTCTGACCTAGGGTTAGGGTTAGCCCCCAGGAGGCCTGCAGGCCCAATCCTCCAGCTGTGCAGGAGCAGAGGGGTGGGATGAGATGAGGGCACTGGCGAGCGGGAAGGTGGGGCCAAGCATTTTGGCGCGAGGGGCCTTCAAAGGTTGCCAGGGGCTTGGAGGGCCCTGCCTGTTCTCCTGCCCTGAATGACTGACTGCGCCCTTCGTGGCCTGTTTAGCAGCGGGGCGGCAGGGAGAGTCTGGTGCTGGGGCTCGGGGGTCCCCAATCCCCGGCATTGCAGCGCCAGGCCCTTTGGGATGGGCCCCTAGGGGGCCTACCTAGGGTAGGGGTAGCCGCCAGGAGGCTAGGATGCCTGATCCGGTGGCTGTGCGGCGAGCGGAGGGGCAGGCTGAGGTAAGGGCGATGGCAAGAGGGACCATGGGCCCTAGTGCTTTGGTGCAGGGGGCCTTCGAAGGTCGTTGGGGGCTCGGAGGGCCCTGCCCATTCTCCCGCACTGAATGACCAGCGGTGCCCCTAGTGGCCCGGGTGGCGGCGGGGGGCATGGTGAGTCCGGCGCTGGGGCTCGGGAGTCCCCTTTACCCGTCGTTGAGGCACCAGGCCCCTTGGGAGGGGCCACTAGGGCCGACCTAGGTTTAGGGTTAGCCCCCAGAAGGCCCACAGGCCCGATCCGCCAGCTGTGCGGCGAGTGGAGGGGAGGGCCGAGGTAAGGGCGCTGGCCAGCGGGAGCGTGGGGCCAAGCGTTTTGGTGCGGGGGGCCTTCGAAGGTCACCGGTCGCTCGGAGGGCCCTGCCCGTTCTCCCTCCCTGAATGAATGGCGGCGCCCCTAGTGGCCCAGGTGGCGGTAGGGCAGGAGGGTGAGTCCGGCACTGGGGCTCGGGAGTCCCCAATCCCAGGCATTGCGGTGCCAGGCCCCTTCGGAGGGGCATCTCAGGGGACAACCTAGGGTTCTGGAGGAGTGCAGGCCTCATCTGCTGGCTCTGTGGCGAGCGGAGGGGCGGGCCGAGGTGAGGGCACTGAGGAGCAGGAGCGTGGTCTCAAGTGTTTTGGATGCGGGGGCCTTCGACGTTCGCCAGGGGCTCGGAGGGCCCTGCCCATTCTCCCGCCCTGAATGACCAGCGGCACCCCTAGCGGCCCGGGTGGTGATGGGGTGGCAGGGAGACTCCGGCGCTGGAGATCGGGGCTCCTTAATACCCGGCGTTGCGGCCTCAGGCCCCTTGGGACGGGCCCCTCGGGGGCCGACCTAGGGTTAGGGTTAGCCCCCAGGAGGCTGGCAGGCTCGTTCCGCCCATGTGCGGTGAATGGAGGTGTGGGTTGAGGTGAGGTAGCTGGCGAGTGGGGGCGTGGGCCAGAGCATTTAGGCTTTGGCTTGGGGTGCCTTCGAAGGTTGCAGGAGGCTTAGAGGGTCCTGCCCGTTCTGTCGCCCTGAAGGACTGGTGATGCCCCTAGTGCCCCATGTGGCGGCAGGGTGGCAGGGTACATCCGTTGGTGGGACTCGGGGGTCCCCAATCCCTGGCATGTGGCGCCAGGCCACTTGGGAGGGGCCCCTCGGGGGCGACCTAGGCATAGGGTTACCCCCCAGGAAGCCAGCAGGCCCGATCCGCCAGCTCTGCAGCGAGAGGAGGGGTGGGCCGAGGTTAGGGCGCTGGGGAGCAGGAGCGAGGGAGCCAGAGTTTTTGCGCGGGGGGCCTTTGAAGGTTGCAGGGGGATCGGAGGGCCTTGCCCGTTCTCCCTTCTTGAATGACTGGCAACGCCCGTAGCGCCCTGGGTGCTTGCGGGGTGGCAGAGTGAGTCCAGCACTGGGGCTCGGGGGACCCAAATCCCCAGCATTGTGGTGCCAGGCTCCTTGGGAGGGGCCCCTCGGGGGCCGACCTCGGGTTAGGGTTCTTCCACAGGAGGCCGGCAAGCCCGGCGCTAAGTGGCTCTGACAATGTAACAAAAATGCCATACACTTATCTGAAAGAAATAACAGTGTACAGGAACCCTCTTAGCCCTAACATCATCCTTTGTGAATATGGAAGCCAGCCCCAAAGTGGTCGTGGAAGTCTGATGAAAGGGCTAAGCACTTTTCTCTGAGTCACCACACTGTACAGGGAAAGACCAATGTACATCATCATTCACGAGTAGGAAGCATGAATGGAAGGTTCTGGAATTTCGAGGACTCTGACCCATCCTTATTGGTAATAAACCACCGTGTACAGGAAAACACCTGCAACTCTCATCAGCCTCCTCAATCCTGATTCCGATTCAACTTTGGGTGTGTAGGACTAGGGAAATGTCCACATCTTATTGCTAAGAAAGAACGATGTCAGGGTAATGCCCTTCAAGTCACCTCAGCCTTCTTGAAGACGGAAGCAGGAATCAAGCTGGTTATGTTACCATGAGGTAAGGAAGATGAGCATATAAGTGAGAAACAACAGTGGGCAGGACCTCTCTTCCAACGAACAGTATCTTTGCTTAATGTTGAATCCCTATGGTAAGTGGTTGTGGGCATTTGTGAGGTCAAAATCTGAAGTGTTTTGTAAAACCTCTTGGCCATTCACAGATGAGACTAAGGTAGTTGGGGACTCCTAGGCAGTGATTTGTCCACTGTCAAAAATATGAAAAGATAAAAGAGACAGATGAGGTCTCCTCAGGCATTGTCCTTTATCTTCATCCTCCGTGAGGATGGCCATCTCTGGACAGCTCAGTGTCAGAGTCTCATTCACATTGGGGGCATCTGTTCCTCACAGACATCAGGCAGGGAAATGGATTTGGTTCTCTGTGCCAGCCCAGCCACAGCTGAGTGTCACAGCACCCTCTCGTGGGCTCATAAGAGTTTCACTGTCACCAGGCAGGTCATTGTATTTGATAAACCACTGTGAGAGTTTGCAATTGCCTTCACCTGCAACCTCCAGAGGCAAATGCAGATCTCTGGTACCATGTGAAGTCATGTGAAGGCTTTGTGAGAAAGTGTCCTTTTGCTTAAGAAAAACATGGCTGGGGCTCCTGGCTGGCTCAGCCAGTTAATCATGTGCCTTTGGCTCAGGTTATGATCCCAGGGTTCTGGAAGCGAGCCGAGGGTCCCTGCTCAGCAGGAAAGGAGTAGGGAAATAGCTTAGAACCCACAGAGAATGTGAATAAAGGGGAGTGAAATGGAACTTGGTCTGTGTTTGGCTTTAGGGATTGGAAGTTAGTTTTTTCTCAATTGTGATTGTTCTTGAAACAGAACAGCTGTATTGTTTTTTTTTTACCTTTAATTTTTTTCTAGTAACAATTTTTTATTATTATATGTTAGTCACTATACAGTATTTCCTTAGTTTTTGATGTAGTGTTCCGTGATTCATTATTTGCATATAACACCCAGTGCTCCATGCAATATGTACCTTCCTTAATACCCATCACTGGCCCATCCAAATCCCCCACCCCTCTCCCCTCTGAAGCCCTCAGTTTGTTTCCCAGATTCCATAGTCTCTCCTGGTTCATTCCCCCTTCTGTTTAGGGTCCATTGTCTAAAGCGACAGACAGTGGAAGTTCACCAAATATAAGATCGAAATTTCATTGTTCATTATAGATGCCGCCAAGTAGTTCCCAGACATTTCATTCTACTCTAGTAATTGATTATACCTGTGCAGGTGCACGTGAAAGATAACTGATTTATGTATACTGGTAATAAAACACGCCCCACAGTAGTAGAATAATAGAGAATGCACATGTGTAAAATTATTCGACTACGGCTTCCATGCTTTCCCTTTGGTTCCTTGTTATCTATGAAATTGGACAATTTTTGTTCTCTAGGCTTAAAACTCACTGTCAGTATTCAGAGTTTTTCAATGCTGATCTTCTCCTGTATAAGTTACTAAAAACCTAAAATATGTATGAACATTAAAAAATGCTATATTGAAAATGACAGCAGGGAAGTTCCATTTTGTGAATATTGTGTCAATGGATCTCTATTTTGACATCAGTGTTCATTAGAAATGATGACATTTCATGTGAGTATAAATAACAATGTGAAAAAGAAAAGGTAGGAAGAACCTTGAATGTTTAAGTAATTGGTGAAATGACAGGTGTCTCTGTGTGTGTGTGTGTGTGTGTGTGTGTGTGTGTGTGTGTGTAATTGATTTTCAGTGAATGGTTCAGCTACTTGTAGGGCCTCCGAGCGAGCCCAGGTGAACCTTTCAATGAGTTGGTATCTGTTTTCAGAACATGGGAATCTCTTAGTCCAATAGTCAATCAGGCAAGCTTTGAGGTCTTGAAGAGTTTCAGTCCTCAGCGATGGTGTTGCAGACCCTTGTGAGCAAACCCTAGGTATGCTCAGAGCCCTCATTAGCTGGTACCAAGGTGTGATGATTTCAGACAGCATTTCCCAAAGAAGTACCTCTTGAGTCTCTGTCCTTGTCAGTTCCCTACACTTCCTTACACTAGTTATGTGATCAGTGTGTTTCAGGATAATCCCCACATGTGATTTTTGCTATTTCCTACTAGTCCTATCTGTTTCTCATCTTCTTCTTTTATGGTAGGGGTTGGGAAGCAACCTGTGTGGTGTAGGAAGGGGTGTGGTAGTTGTCTGCCTTCAGAGGACCAAATGATGCCTAGAAATTGTACTGTAGTTTGAGGTCAATTGTCCATCCTCTGAGTGTCAGGAATTCCATCACTTTACTTTGATGCTAGTCTGTTCTTCAAGCTGTCCTCAGAAATAAGGACGTCATCCATCTAGGGAATACTGGTTTGTGTGTATGTTTTCATTTTAGGAAAGGCCTTGCTGTGCCTGAAAATAATACTGTAGAGCACCCTTTCCTGTTCTTATTGGCCATCAGTCAATCCTTTGTGAAGTATTCGTTTATAAATAGACTTTCTATGGTTGATGAGCAGGAATTCTTTATTGACAAGTCTTTGTCAGTGTGTGTATTGCAAATTTTTACTTCCCAGCCTGCGGTTCACTTTTTCATTTTCTTATGGTCATAAGATAAGGAGAAATGTCACATTTTTATGAAGTCCCACTGAATTCTTTTAAATGGTTTGTGCACCCTATGTCTTACCCCAAGATTGACAGGTTCTACGTTTTCTTTCAGAAACTGTCCAATGGGAAGCTACAATCCATTTTCTCTGTCCATTTATTGCTTACAAATTTCACATTTTTATGAAGTCCCACTGAATTCTTTTAAATGGTTAGTGCACCCTATGTCCTACCCCAAGATTGACAGGTTCTACGTTTTCTTTCAGAAACTGTCCAATGGGAAGCTACAATCCAATTTCTCTGTCCATTTATTGCTTACAAATGTATTTTGACCATCTGTTTCCTAGAAAACCTCTTTTGTTATTATTATTATTATTATTATTATTATTATTATTATTATTATTATTTTAAATTGCATTTTTAATTCTAATAGGGTATTTATAGACTGTTTTGGATTTTCTTTTTTTTTTTTAAAGATTTTATTTTTATTATTTATTTAACAGAGAGAGACAGCCAGCGAGAGAGGGAACACAAGCAGGGGGAGTGGGAGAGGAAGAAGCAGGCTCCCAGAGGAAGAGCCTGATGTGGGGCTCGATCCCAGAATGCTGGGATCACGCCCTGAGCCGAAGGCAGACGCTTAACGACTGCGCCACCCAGGCGCCCCTGTTTTGGATTTTCTATGTACACAATCGTGTTATCTGTGAATAGTCACTATTATCCCCTCAATTCTTATACTTTTTGTTTCTCTTGCCTTAAAACACTGGTAGATTCTCCGATGCCACGTTGAATAGAGCAGCATTGTTTAAAGATTTTCATATACCTTTCTCAATATCTGACAGAAAAAGCAGACAAAACATTGGTAACAAATGTGACCAAATTGACATATAGGGAACATTCCATAATAAGTGCAGAATACGTTATTTTCAAGTGATCATAGACTCTTTACCCAAATAGATGATAGGTGGGGCCACGAATCAAGGCTACAAATGTTAAACCCTGAAATTAACTAGATTCTATTCTTAGACCAGAAGGGAATTGAGTCACAGTCATAGCGAAAAGAAAATCAGGAAGTCCTTCAATGTTTAAAAATTAAATGGAACTTTGCTACATATCCTAAAGGTCAGAGAGGGAATCTCATTGGAAATTCTGAACCTTTTCTACATGAGGGCTCACACACAATGGCACTTTCTTTGTGAAGAGCATAATAATAACCTAGAGAGGAGTTGAGCCTTAAGTCAGAGTTCTGCCTGCCCCAGCCACACCTGGCAGCCTTGGCCTGTGGTCCCCCTCAGCTGTCCTTTCTGGTGGCCCTGAGCTAAGGGGGTCAACATGGCCATATGGAAATGGGAGCTCCCCACTCATAGTGATGGCGGTGCCCCCTCCGCAGCTGCCCTTTCTGGTGGCTCTGAGCTAAGGGGGTCAACATGGCCGTATGGAAATTAGAAGCCCCCACTCTTAGTGATGACGTTGCTATCGTATCGTCCTCACCAGTCCAACAACATGATTTCTGAGTGAACTATGACACAAGAGTGACTTCTTGGCCTTTCTTCAGGTTTGAAAATCATCTGGTGAGTCATCTATTAGAAATAGGATTCAACATGTGTTCTTTCTTCTGGAAAAGAAATAGACCCAATAGCAATTATGGCTTCCTGAGCACCTGTTCTTGAGAGACATCATACTGGCTCTTTGTAGCATTCTGCCTCTTAAACTTCTCAACTAGGGTGTAGATATTTTTAGGCACATTTTCAGGTGGTTAGACAGGGACTCGGATGATATGAGTCACAGAGGATTTTAGTGTCAGAAACCTAAGTGGGATCCCCAAATTGACTCCAAATCCCTTGTTGTTCCATACAGGGTACTATTTCCCTCTTATCTCTGGTCTTCTCGATCTGGAAACCTATCAAGTATCAGGATTTTCTTGTCATGTGGACAACTGGAACGAATTCAGCGGGCCTTTTCACCTCTGCCCATGGTGATCATTAAGATCATTATCTCAGTGGAGGACCTCTGGGTAAGATACTCAAAGATCCTTAGGGATACAGACAGTATAATATTTTTCTGGTATTAAAGTTCCTGAAACCAAGTATCTTTTTTAGTCCATTCAGGCTCTGGTATGTTCAGAGGGTGCTGTAAAACAGGTCTGAAATAGTATTTAAAAACACTCAGCTCAGCCTCTTCTACAAAATGAGCCAATGCTTATAAACATGGCTAAAATATTGCCTTACCTATGATGACTTCCCAGCCATCCTAGTGTTTATATGGTATGACTGTGACTTACATTAGTCAACATTTGCAGAGAAAGAACTTAGTGCATCCAGGGGGCACTTCATGTTGAAATTAGTTTGTGACAACGAGCTACTGTGTTTTATTCTGCAGTCCAAGGGAATGGTGCCAGACATCTCTAAGGTGTCTAGCAGTTCTACAATTCTGATTTTAAGTGGTCTGTGTGCTTCAGCGATTTGGGCAGGAGAAGGGCAGGAGTCCAGAGACTGTGAACACTTCTGTTACCTGTGTTGACCATGGAGCAGGTAGCTTTCTGTGGGCATCATTTTGATTTCTTGGTACTCTTGTGAAAGGTGCTTTTGTCTCAAATTCCTCCATTTAGGAGTAATTATAATGATGAAAGTAATTTTTATCTTATATCATCTGTGGGCCCTGATCCTGGGCTCCCAGGGAAGCTATCCTTTAACATTTTACCCGGCTCAAAATGATTGGGCAAAAACTCAAAGCATGAGCCCTATTTCTGCCCCAAGCACATGTTGTACATCTGCTTCGAGAATAAAACAATAACCAAAAATGACAACATGAAAATAAGAAAAAATAAAGAACCTCTTTGGCTCCCATAATATTAAAGTCATACTGACATGTACATACTGAAAATGCATGAAATCATTGCATTTCCTAAAGCCCAAGCCTTGGAGGGTCTGAGAACCACTGACATTGCCCAGAACCAGGCACACCCCAGCAGGGAGGGCTGGTGCAGAAAGGGAAGGGGCAGGACTCTGAGGGAGGTCTGCAGCTAGAGGGGTCCCTGGAAGGGGCCAGGTGTGTGTGGGGAGCCCGGCCCAGGACCCCAACCATGCCTGTGCTGGGTGTTGGGTAGAGGAGGCGCCTCTTGGACCCCTACACTTTCAGGGTTCCAGGGGCTTGAGGGCGGTTTGCCTGGCATCCCAGGGGCTGGGGCACCACCCTCCCTGACCAATCACCCCTTGGGGGTGGAGCTACATCTCTGTGGGCTGTTCCAGAGTTGCAGTGGGGTGCAGACCTGGGGCAGAAGAAGGGGCACTGGGAGAGAGAGAGTTGCCCTGTGGAGGTCCCAGCTGCTGAGTGAGCAGAATGCACCAGGGGCGGGGGGGTTCAGGGGTAGGGTGCGACCCAGGTGGGTGGCAGGGTTCTCGAAGGGCACTTGGAGAGGGTTCATTGTGGGGACTCAGGTGAGTTTTCTTTTCCCTTTAAAGTCTCTTCTGCCCCATGTCCTCAACTGGCCTTATTCCCCATACACGTGAACTCCAGGGCGCCCAATCACCTGAGCTTTTGTGGGATGGGTTGCAGAATTTCAGGGTTTCCCCTGTTCCCTGGAAAAGTGTGGGTAAGGACCTCACAGAGTCCCCACCTTCAGTGATGTGTCCCCCTGTTCCCTGACACAGTGCAGGTGATGCATCTTGAGCAGTACCCCGAGTTCAGCAGGGTGTGCCCTGGTCCCCCAGGCACAGGTGTGGCAGTAGCAAGCCCCAGAGCCATACCCAACTTCAGCATTATGCCCCGTGTGCCCCCAGGTTAGTGGTCATTGGCTGTTGGAATCATGCAGGAAAATTCTCCAGGTGGGGGCCTGGAAGCGGGTGTAAACCAGACCCCACTCTAGTTGCACTGGGAATAGACAAATTGAGGGTTTCCTTAGAAGAGTAAGTCTGCTTTCCAGAAAAGGCAAGGTCATTGGTCTATTGAGAATGAAGATAATTACTGCTAAACAAGAAGTATGTGTTGCCCCTTTGCCCAGAAACCAAAGCAGGTGTGCAGGCTTTAGGTCAGAGGTGCCTTCTTCTCCACAGCTGACAGCACTTCTCTGCTCTGACTCCAAGACACCCGAGGTTTTGAACGTCAGTATCGGAGTCAGCGAGGCAGCTTGTCACAGGACGCCAGTGTTCAGAGAAAGCACAGGTATGTTTGGCAAAATGTCCTAACTATGTCAGGGCTTTAGGTAAAACCTCTCATTATCCCAAAACCTCCTGGGCTTTTCTCTTTTCTCTAGTTGAGCCACAAAGTAAAATTGAAGTAACTGTCAGCATTCTGGGTTTGGTGCAAGAATTACAATTTTCCCTGATGGTAGAACATTGCAGGCGATCACAATTTCTCTGTTCATTTATTGCTTACAAATGTATTTTGACCATCTGTTTCCTAGGAACCCTCTTTTATTAGAAAGGGAAGGTGAGATTCACTCTGTGCCTGTTTGTAACATCTAATTTGTTCCTTCATCTAACAATGTTTATTCAATTGGGCCTAAGACATGTTTGAGTGGCCAGCATCTAGAGTTAGGTGGCTTTTTTCATCTGATACAGACTTGGATGATGTCATTTGACAAAGGTGATGTTTCATCATTGATTAGTTTATTCATCAAAAGAGTTAAAATTAGGGTGGGGGAAAATTGAAAATTATCCAAAGCGGCCTGTTCCTGTTTAAAAGTTGAGCTTGACTTTCTAGTTTTACTAAATGTATTATCTCGATATTTTGAGGTGCCATATTCTCTCTGTAGTTTCTTTGGTGGTGGAGTCAGAAGGAGAGTCTGGGAATTCTTTTGGATAGTGGCATGCTGGTGGCTTCAAGGGGCTTGGCGTCAGGAGCCTTGGGTGAAGTCTGCAACTGCTTGTCTGACCCTAGGAGCATCTCCCAGAGGTTTTGTTTCCTCTTATGAAATTGCCGGCAGATAATGTTCTGATTAAAGGGGAACCCTCCCATCCTGTTGGTGGGAATGCAAAGTGGTGCAGCCAGTCTGGGAAACAGTGTGGGGGTTCCTCAAAAAGTTAAACATTGAACAACCCCATGATTCAGCAATTGCTCTCCTAGGTATTTATCCAAAGGATACAAAAATGCAGATTTAAAGGGGGAACGTGAACCATGATGTTTATAGCAGAAATGTCCACAGTAGCCAAACTATGGAGAGAATCCCAACATCCATGCACTGATGAATGGATAAAGCAGATGTGGGATACATATATATAATGGAATATGACCCAGCTTCAAAAAGAATGAAATCTTACCATTTGCAAGGATGCGGATGGATCTAGAGTGTATTAAGCTAAGCAAAATCAGTGAGGAAAGACAAATATCCTATGCTCTTACGCTTATGGAACTTCGGAAAGAAAACAGATGAACAGAGTGGAGGAGTGATGAGAGAGGCAAACAAGGAAATAGACTCAACCTTGGAGAACAAACTGAGTGTTACTGCAGGACAGGGGCATGGGGGAAGAGTTAAATGGGTGAGAGGTATTAAGGAGGGCATTTGTGATGAGCATCGGGTACTGTATGCAGGTGAGGAATCGCTAAATCCTACCCCTGAAGCAAATGTTCCATGGCATGTGACTAACTGGAATTTAAGTAAGAGAAGAAAGGAAAAAGTGTTCTGCTTCATGAAGAGTGAGGTAAACTTGTAGTAATTTGGGCTGTACTATTCTATAGATGAGAGTTGTTAAACACCCTGTTGTAGGATACACTAGTTGCTTATCACATAAGGAGTCTTCAGAAAGCTGCAATGAAAGATTCAGGTGTCAGAGTATGTTCATGTTCCACTGATATGTTACAGTTTGCACAGGTAGGAAAGAAGATGGAGAGAAAGGTAACAGAAGGGGAAAGTAGGTGTGAACCTTTCATTACTTAGCATTATAGCTTTCTCATGAAAGCCTTGCGCCAGTGTGATTATGGAAGCAGAGGGGAATCCGGGAACTTTGCAGGAGACGGGGGAGTTCCAGATCTGGGTAAAGCTGACAAGGGTCCCAGAGGAGAGCTGAATGCATTCTGCAGCAGGGTGTGGGCGGGGTGGGCTCCAGGGGTGGCTGTGGGTCTCCTGGGTGAGAGTTGTAACAGGTGAGGGCTGTGTGCAAGTTCCTGGCTGAGGACAAGTGAGGCACAGGTGGAGAGCTGGCAGAGAATCTTCTTCTAGGCCACCAGCCTCGCCCAACACACAGCTTCATCTTCTGTCCCTTTCACTCCAATTCAGACTTCTCCGAAGGTGAGTGAGAACACATCAAGAGCATTCGAAACAGAAGGGAAAGCATGTGGAAAGGCTCTGGGGCAGGAGAATTCCAGATATGTCCAGGAGCAGCAAGAAGGCCCTGTGGCCACAGGAGACAGCTTAGGACATGAGCTCAGAGAGGTGACAGATGGTGACAGAAAGCCTTTCCAGGGCTATAACCCCATGAGACCCTGTTTCACTGGGCCATCCTGGCTACAGTGTTGAGAACAGATGACAGAGGGTTGAAGATGGCAAGGTAGGTCAATGACGAAGCTTTTCCAGGAACTCAGGCACTGTGGTCCAGACAGGTGGCCTTGGATGGAGTGGTTAGACCTATTCTGGGTCCATTTTGAAGATGGAGCTCACAGGATTTGCTGATGGGTTAGCTATTAGGAGCAGGAGAACAGAGGAATTGGGGTAACTCCCAGCTGTTGTGGGTTGTCCTGATCGAGGGGAAGGAGTGGGTTTTTCGGGTGGTAGGAGGTAGTCCGTGTTCTGCATGCTGAGGAAGGTGCCTTTCCCAGTGGATCTGCTGAGGTTTGTGTCTGAGAGAACCTTTCACTTCTCCTCCCTCAGCAATGCTCAAGTACAAGTATTCCCCACTTTTTAAACGTTCACAGTAAGACACTTGGTTTTCTTGAAATAACTACGTAATTACCCATCTTCAGTAAGAGGAAGAGACCTGAAGAGGATTTTCCTCTTATGAAAAAAGGTGAACTGTGAGAATCGCGTTCATCATCTGTTTTGGGGAGAAGCTCCTTCCGTTGGGAACCGCTCTCCGCATCCAGCCACCAGCACTTTGAATGGTGTCTGTGAGCCTCTATTGTGCTTTATCTTCATTTATGCTGGGCCTCCGTTAGGTACTTGTGTCCTGAGGCCTAAGAAAAGCCAAAAGAAGGAATTTTGGGGTCTGAGCACACTGTCTAATTGTTCCGTGTAAATTAATGGCCATTCCTTCTTGACACCATTTCTGCTGTGCAAGGTTTCTCAGAAGCCCTGCACTTTCAAAGAGCAGGGAAACCTATACCCCATGCTGCAGGGTTAGTTTTAGTCTCCATGCTGGACAGAACATTTCATGACTGTCAGATTTTCTCACTCAAACATTGAGACTTTGACCACCTTCACCCATTTCTACCACCCCATCCCCGAATCTGGCACCTACCAATCTGCTATCAGTATCTATGCATTCAGTATTTGTTTATTCCACGTGGAATGTACATGAGAGCATCTGGTATTGGTCTTTCTGTGTCTGAGTTACTTGGAATAAGGTCCCCAAGGTCTGTGTTTCCAGGTCTGATTCTTGTGAATAATGCTGCAGTAAACGTGGGAGTGCATCTGTCTTTTTGAGGCAGTATTTTTGTGTTCTCCGAATAAATACTCAGTAGAGCCATTACTGTGCCATGTGGTAGTTGCATTTATTTTTTCAGGAACCTCCATACCATTTGTCACAGTGGCTGCACCAATTTCCATTCCCACCAACAGTGCACAGTGTCTCCTCGTCTGCAAACCCTTGACCCCAACTGGTGTCTGTCTCTGGACAATTGGTGATCCAACTGTTGTGAGGGGATAGCCGATTGTGGGTTTGACTGATGTTTGCCTGACGATTTTTAGTGATGTCGAACAACTTTTTCTGTCTGTTGGCACCTGTGTGCCATCTTTGGAAAGTATCTATTCACATATTCCCCACATTTTTTTATACAGTTTTTTTTGTTTCTTTTGATTTGTATGAGTGTTGTGTGTATTTTTGATATTAGCCTCTTCTCACACATATGATTCGCAGATATTTTTTTCTTATTGGGTCAGTGGCCTTTTAAGTTTTTGATGGTTCCTTTTGCCGTGTGGAAGATTTCAGTTTGATATTGTTCCACTTGTTTATTTTTGCTTTTGTTGCCTTTGCATTTGGTGTCCGATCTGAAGACTCTTTGCCAAAACCAATGTCGAGAGACTTAGTACCTGTGTCTTCTTGGAGGTTTATGGATTCAGGTCTTATGTTCAAATCATTCATCCATTAAAAATTTTGTGTGTGGTGTAAGAAAGTGGCTCAGTTATATTCTTCTGCATTTACTGTCCAGTTTGCATGTTACCGCTCACTGAAGAGACAGTCCTTCCCTCATGGCATATCTTCTGCTGCTGTGTCGTAAGTTAGGATCATCTACATGTGGGTAAGTTTCTGAGCTTTCTGTTCTGTTCCACTGAACTGGTGTCTGTGTTTATGCCAGTACCATCCTGTTTTGACGACAACAGCTCTATAATCTAGCTTGAAATCCAGGAGTGTGTTGACTGCACCTTTCTTTCTCCAGGTTGCTTTGGGTATTTGGGATTTGGGTATTTGCTTTTGTGATTCCATACAAGTTTGAGGACTGTTTTCTATTTGCTCGAATAATGCCAGTGGAATTCAGATAGGGATTTCATCACATCTGTCGATTGCTTTGGGTACGATGGACATGTTCACATAATTAAATCTTCCAGTTAAGGAGCATGGCGTATGCTTCCATTTGTTTGTGTTGCCTTCCAAATCTTTGACCCATACATTCTGCCCCCCTCAACACACATGTTTTTCATTTCTTTTCTGCCATGTGTTGAGTGTACTATGTCTTTCGCATTTTTGGTTACTTTTATTCCTAGATTTTTTTTTTGATGCAATTGTAAATGGCATTGCTTTTTAAATTTCTCTTTGCGAAAGTGTGTCATCAGTATACAGAAATGCAAGAACTTGGGTCATCTGGGTGGCCCCATAGGTGAAGCGTCTGCCTTCAGCTCAGGTCATGATCCCAGAGTCCTGGATCGAGCCCCATGTTGTGCTCCCCGCTTAGCGAGGGTCTGCTTCTCCCTCTTTCCTACACTCCCCCTGCATGAGCTTTTTCTCTTCCTCTCAAATAAATAAATAAAATCTGAAAAAAATAAAGACAACAGGTCTCTGTATATTGACTTTATATCCTGCAGCTTTCTTGCATTTGTTTAAACTAACTGTTTTTTTTTTGTGTGTGTGTGTGTGTAATCTTTCGGGATTTCATGTCATTTGCAAATAGTGACAGTTTTCCTGTATGGATTTCATACCTTTCTCTTTTTTTAAAATGATGTTAGTCACCCTACAGTACTTCATTTGTTTTTGATGAAGTGTTCCATGATTCATTGTTTGTATATAACACCTAGTGCTCATTATGACACGTGCCCTCCTTAATACCCATCACCAGGATAACCCATTCCCCTACCCCTCCCTTACTGCAACCTTCAGTTTGTTTCCCAGTGTCAACAGTCTCTCATGGTTCCTCTCCCCCTCTCATTCCCCCCCTTCACTTTTCCCTTCCTTCTTCTAATGTCCTCCATGCTATTCCTTCCATTCCACATAGGAGTCAAACCTTATGATAATTCTCTTTCTGTGCTTGCCTTAATTTCACTTAGCATAATCCCCTCCTGGTCAATTCACATTGGTGCAAATGGTGGGTATTCATCCTTTCTGATGACTGAGTAATATTCCATTGTATAGATGAACCACATCTTCTTTGTCCATTCATCTGCTGAAGGACATCTTGGCTCCTTCCACAGTTTGGCTATTATGGACATTGCTGCTATGAACATTGAGATACAGGTGCCCCTTCTTTTCATTACTCTGTGTCTATGGGGTAAATACCCAGTAGTGCAATTGTTGGGTCATAGGATAGCTCTGTGTTTAATGTCTTGCGGAACATCCATATTGTTCAAAAGTGGTTATACCAGTTGAATTCTCACGAGTAGTGTAAGAGGGCTCCCCTTTCTCCACATCATCTCTGACTTTTTGTAATTTCCTGTCTTGTTAATTTTTTTCTCAAGATTTTATTTATTTATTTGATAGAGATAGAGACAGCCAGCGAGAGAGGGAACACAAGCAGGGGGAGTGGGAGAGGAAGAAGCAGGCTCATAGTGGAGGAGCCTGATGTGGGGCTCGATCCCATAATGCCAGGATCACGCCCTTAGCCGAAGGCAGATCCTTAACCTCTGTGCCACCCAGGTGCCCCCTGCCTTGTTAATTTTAACCATTCTAACTGGTGTAAGGTGGTATCTCATTGTCGTTTTGATTTGTATTTGCCTGATGGCAAGTGATGTGGAGCATTTTTTCATGTGTCTGCTGGCCATTTGTATGTCTTCTCTAGAAGTATCTCTTTGTGTCTTCTGCCCATTTTTTGGGTGTCGAGTTTGAGGAGTTCTTTATAGATCTTGGATACCAGCCCTTTATCTGTAATATCATTTGCAGATATCTTCTTCTTTTCCATAGGTTGCCTTTTTGTTTTGTTGATCATTTGCTTTGCTGTGCAGAAGGTTTTTATCTTGATGAAGTGCCAATAGTTCATTTTTGCTTTTATTTCCTTTGCCTTTAGAGACATGGCTTGCAAGAAGTTGTTGTGTCCAAGGTTGAGGAGTTCTTTTGATTTGGATATGATACAGGAATCCATTATCTTTCTTTCCTGATTGTATTCGAGTCCTCTGTCTTTCTTGGTGAGTCTAGCTAAGTTTGTCAGTTTTATTTATCTTTCCAAAAAAGGCATCTTTCAATTTCATTGTTTTTTTTTGTTCTTTTTAGTCTCTGTTGATTTTATTTATGCATTCCTTTTTGTTATTTCCTTATTTCTACTATATTGGGTCTTTGTTGTTTTATTTTTTACTTCTTTACCACATAAATCAGGTTGTTTATTGGAGACCCTTCTCATGGATTGATGAAGACTTGAGTTTCTATGAATGTCCCCCATAGAGCTACTTTTGCTGCATCCCATAAGTTTTTGTAAGTTGTCTTTTTCATCAGTGTCAAGGTACTTCTAAAATCTTTTTTGATTTCTTCTTTGACTGTTGGTTGTTCGGTAGAATGTTTTTAATTCTCCACATATTTTTTTGAGATTATTTAAGTATCTGACAGAGAGTGAGACAGTGAGAGAGGGAATGCAAGCAGGGGGGGTGAGAGAGGGAGAAGCGGGCTTCCCACTGAGCAAGGAGCCTGATTCCAACCTAAATCCCAGGATCCTGGGATCAGGACCTGAGCTGAAGGCAGATCCTTAACAACTGATCCACCCAGGCTCCCCAATCTCCACCTATTTTTGACTGTCCCATTTTTTTCTTGAGACTGATTTCTAGTTTCATATCTTTGTGGTTGGACAAGATTTGAAGCAGAAGGTGAAGAGCATTCAGATGAAAAGTTTGTTTCCTGGAGGGTTTTCTGAGGGCAGACCATGAGTTCTGTGGGGACGGAGGAAGGTTTTGTGAGACGGGGGTGGGGTTAACCCTTGTTAGAATTACTGACTACTACCATGCAGGCTGTGTGCTACTGTTCACACCGTAGTCCTGATGGACTTGTACTTCATTAGGAACATTTTCTAGGAGGTTTAGGCATAGCCTTCTCTTAAAGAAAGGTGCCATGTGGGTTCATGGCATGACCCCAGGTCAGCAACCAGGATGTATGGTATTGTGGGGGATGAGAAACAGGCTCTCTGTGGGAAGTGACAGAAATAGTTTATGGTGAGCTCCATGACCATAGGTGAGGTCCCGAGTGACCCACTGGGTGTTGGGTTCTGTGGATCTGTCTCATCAGGTGTTGTGGAATTCAGGGACACCCTCCTGTCTGTGGATTTGTGTGGAGACAGGTAGACATCAGTGTCTTGCCAGGCACAAGGGTCGCATTGGACCACCACCAGAGGTGCAGCGTGTGCGGGAGCCACTGCTTGCTTTCCACGAAAGCTGACCAGGGTCTTTGACCGTGATTCCTAGCAGCTGCAAGGGGAGAGGAGGCCGGGGGTGGTGCACACTTCCTAGAGTTGTGGTCAGGACTAGTCTGGAACCCACTGAAGTCAGCCACACTGGGCACAGAAGGCCCCCAGTCAGTGTAGCTGTGGGCACTGCTCCCATGGTACTTTCGGGCCGGCTCCATGCTGCCACCTCCTGCTTTTCATCATCATCTTCAAAGTCATGTGCCTCTGCTCTTGCCCCATGGCCTCCGGGGTATTGTCCGTCCTCCATCTGGCCCTCGTCCCTGTTGCCCTGTGCAGTCCGATGCCAGGATAGCCTTCTCGAGACAATCATCTGGCCCTGATGGAACACTTCCATGGATCTCGTTTGATGCAAGGATGAAGCCCTGCCCTGGAAGGGGGCTGCAGGTCCCCAATCAGGAGAGCCATGTCTCCCTTTTCAGCATGGCCTGCCCTCCCCTCAGTCTTCTTCAGGGAAGCTCTCCCCACTTCCTGAGATGACAGCTCTGAACTTAAAAATGAATGTTATTTTACATATCTCTATGCCTTAGTTCATCCATGGCATGTCTTTCAACCCCGTTAGTGGGGTTTTTTTTTAGCAGTTCTGAAGGGCTGTCTGCTCAAGGAGGGGATGACCCGGGTGGGGCAGCTTTCCCTCTCATCTCCCTCAGCATGTCTCTGAGCCCTGGGGCCAACTGTGCCACTGAGGATTGAGGGACCCGAGCCAGCTCATCCTGAGCCCAGGCTCTGTCAGCTGTGTAGACGGATGCGTGTCAGAGTGGTGGGCAGTGGCATGGGCCAGGGGCAGGCAGTGTCTCCTCATTCCTTCCCTCCCTTCCTCGCAGATATAGCTCAGAGCAGCCTTCAACCCCTGCATCTCCAGATCCCTTGACCTGTGCCTCCTGTGTTCAGCTGGTGACCTTGGAGTTTTGCATTGATTCTACCTCCCATACCCTCTCCTGTAGCAGTTCCTGGATCAGGGGAGTGGTGGGACTCTTGTCTGCTTTTGATCTTCTTCCTGTCCCGCACCAAGCCCACCCACCTTTGCATCTTCCATGTAAGTGTTTGGAAGCAAGCCCATCCACAGGGAACCTACTAGCCAAATGGATCCAGGCAAAGAACATTGAAGTAGAGATCCAGGATCCATAATAAACCTGCTCGGAAACTTGTCCCAAAGTCTGTGACTCTCTCACACTGAAACAGAAACAATAATAGCTTTCTGGACTGTGAAGTGACATGTGTCTCTACTTCTAATCTTAAATGCATAGGTGATGAGCCTGGACTGAAAAGGACCATGGCTCCCGTGGGCTGGGATCCACAGTAAGAACTCAGTGAAATCTGAATTCAAGGCATAGAGTGAATAATTATTGTAGAGTGAATCCTCCCAAGTAGGGCTTATGAACAATGCACAGGAAAAGCTTTTTCAAAGAGGTTTCTGAAAGAAAAATCTTTTTTAAAAATTTATTTTAATTCCAGTAGAGCTAACCTACAGTGTTACATTCGTTTCAGGTGTACAATAGAGTGATTCAGTAATTCTATATATTACTCAGTGGTCATCAAGAAAAGTGTCCTCTTAATCCGCTTCATCTATTTGACTCATCCCTCTATCCACCTCCTCTCTCGTATCCATCCGTTTGTTCTCTATTGTTAAGAGTTTGTATTTTGCCACAACCATACTCAGGCAACCCTGTTTGGGTAGAGTTGCCCTGTCCCCTGCGAGGGGGGATGGGTGTGGGAACGCTGTGAGCCAGTATTTCCAGGCTTTTGTTCCCTGGCATCTTTCTCTGGCGGTCTGCTGTGCCTCTTCTGAGAGTCAGAGCAGCAGAGGCTGAATTGTCACAGAACAGAGGGATTGCGGCATGTTCTCCACGGATGTTCTGGCCACTTTAACTCCGTTACTGTTGGTGCTGCTCAACCCCATAGCGTCCCTGGATGTGTGCCCCACACCTGGTGTCCCTGCCCTCACTTCCAGGGCAGGTGCATCTCTGTCCTTTGTGTTTCTAAGGCCACCAGCCACCAGCCGCCCCCTGGAGCTCCCAGATCTCCAGGTCTCAGTCTGGATTCCGTGAGCACACCAGGATTACGGAGTTTCCTGAGAAGCCTGGTGGCATACCACCTCCTTCAGGGTCTCAGTCTGCTGTTTCCTGGGTGCCAACCACGAGTCCGCCCGCTGCCCCATGCAGGTGGCCCACCAGCCGCCAGCCGCCCCGCGTGCTCCCGGGTCTCTGGGTCTGTCTATTCTCGGTGAGCACACTGGGATTCCGGAGTTCCGTGAGAAGCCTGGTGGTGGGCGCACCTGGTTCAGGGTCTCAGTCTGCTGTTTCCTGGGTTCTGACCATGAATCTGCCCTCTCCCCTGTGCAGGTGGCCTGCCAGCCTCCAGTGGACCCGCACGCGCTCCAGGAGCTCTCAATCTCATTCTGGATCCCATGAGCACACTGGGATTCCTGTGTTCTGGGAGATGCCTGGTGGTGTGCTCTCTGGGCTCACCAGTCTCAGTCCTCTCTCTAGGGGTGCCTTCTGTGAATCTGCCAGCTCCCCTGTGCAGGTGGCTGCTACTTCCTGGCGCCCAAATGCGGTGGCTCCCTCCCCCTTCCTTTTATCTTCCAGTATCTGTGCCAGGTTTCAGGACTCCCCGCTTCCTACCTCAATACGCAGCACTGGAGATGTTCATTTGTAGAGATCCAGATATATCTTCCTGCCTCTCAGGCTGATTCCGTGGTTGTTTAGGCAGCCCTGCTACCTATCCAGCAGGACTCAGGGGATCTGCGGAAAAAGGAGTCCCCTACTCCTCCACCATCTTAACTCCTCTCTTGTACCTGAAATAGTATTTAAAAACACTCAGCTCAGCCTCTTCTACAAAGTGAGCCAATGCTTATAAACCTGGCTAAAATATTGCCTTACCTACGTTGACTTCCCAGCCATCCTAGTGTTTAAATGGTGTGACTGTGACTTACATTAGTCAACATTTGCAGAGAAAGAACTTAGTGCATCCAGGGGGCACTTCATGTTGAAATTAGTTTGTGACAAGGAGCTACTGTGTTTTATTCTGCAGTCCAAGGGAATGGTGCCAGACATCTCTAAGGTGTCTAGCAGTTCTACAATTCTGATTTTAAGTGGTCTGTGTGCTTCAGAGATTTGGGCAGGAGAAGGGCAGGAGTCCAGAGACTGTGAACACTTCTGTTACCTGTGCTGACCATGGAGCAGGTAGCCTTCTGTGGGCATCATTTTGATTTCTTGGTACTCTTGTGAAAGGTGCTTTTGTCTCAAATTCCTCCATTTAGTAGTCATTATAATGATGAAAGTAATTTTTATCTTATATCATCTGTGGGCCCTGATCCTGGGCTCCCAGGGAAGCTATCCTTTAACATTTTAACCGGCTCAAAATGATTGGGCAAAAACTCAAAGCATGGGCCCTATTTCTGCCCCAAGCACATGTTGTACATCTGCTTTGAGAAGAAAACAACAAAAATGCCAACATGAAGATAAGAAAAAATAAAGAACCTCTTTGGCTCCCATAAGATTAAAGTCATACTGACATGTACATACTGAAAATGCATGAAATCATTGCATTTCCTAAAGCCAAAGCCTTGGAGGGTCTGAGAGCCACTGACCTTGCCCAGAACCAGGCACACTCCAGCAGGGAGGGCTGGTGCAGAAAGGGAAGGGGCAGGACTCTGAGGGTGGTCTTCAGCTAGAGGGGTCCCTAGAAGGGGCTAGGTGTGTGTGGGTGCCCTGGCCCATGACCCCACCCATTCCTGTGCCGGGTGTTGGGTAGAGGAGGCGCCTCTTGGGCCCCCTGCACTTTCAGGGTTCCAGGGGCTTGAGGGCGGGTAGCCCAGCATCCAAGGGGCTCAGGCACCAACCTCCCCAACCATTCACTGCTTGGGGGTGGAGATGTCTCTGTGGGCAGTCCCAGATTTGCAGTGGGTTGCAGAATTGGGGCAGAAGAAGGGGCACTGAGAGAGAGAGAGTTGCCCTGTGGAGATCCCTGCTGGTGAGTGAGCAGCTTGCACTGGGGTGGGGGTCTGGGGGTAGGGTGCACCCCAGGTGGGAGGCAAGGTTTTGGAAGGGCACGTGGAGAGGGTTCATTGTGGGTACTCAGGTGAGTTTTCTTTTTCCCTTTAAAGTCTCTTCTGCCCCATGTCCTCAACTGACCTTATTCCCCATACCCGGGAACTCCAGGGCACCCACTCACCTGAGCTTTTGTGGGATGGGTTGCAGAATTTCAGCGTTTCCCCTGTTCCCCTGGAAGAGTGCGGGTAACGACCTCACACAATCCCCACTTTCAGTTCTCTGACACAGTGCAGGTGATGCATCTTGAGCAGTACCCTGAGTTCAGCAGGGTGTGCCCTGGTCCCCCAGGCACAGGTGTGGCAGTAGCAAGCCCCAGAGCCAACCCCCAACTTCAGCATTATGCCCCGTGTGCCCCTGGGTAGTGGTAATTGGCTATTAGAATCATGCAGGAAAATCCTCCAGGTGGGGGCCTGGAGGTGTGCGTAAACCAGACCCCACTGTAGTTGCATTGGGAATAGACGAATTGAGGGTTTCTTTAGAAGAGTAAGTCTGCTTTCCAGAAAAGGCAAGGTCATTGGTCTATTGAGAATGAAGATAATTACTGCTAAACAACAAGTATGTGTTGCCCCTTTGCCCAGAAACCGAAGCAGGTGTGCAGGCTTTAGGTCAGAGGTGCCTTCTTCTCCACAGCTGACAGCAATTCTCTGCTCTGGCTCCAAGAAACCCGAGGTTTTGAACGTCAGCATCAGAGTCAGCGAGGCAGCTTGTCACAGGACGCCAGTGTTCAGAGAAAGCACAGGTATGTTTGGCAAAATGTCCTATCTATGTCAGGGCTGGAGGTAAAACCTCTCATTATCGCAAAACCTCCTGGGCTTTTCTCTTTTCTCTAGTTGAGCCACAAAGTAAAATTGAAGTAGCTGTCAGCATTCTGGGTTTGGTGCAGGAATTACTTAGTTTCCCTGGAGGTAGAACGTTGCAGGGGATCACAATTTCTCTGTCCATTTATTGCTTACAAATGTATTTTGACCATCTGTTTCCTAGGAACCCTCTTTTATTAGAAAGGGAAGGTGAGATTCACTCTGTGCCTGTTTGTAACATCTAATTTGTTCCTTCATCTAACAGTGTTTATTCAATTGGGCCTAAGATATGGTTGAGTGGCCAACATCTAGAGTTAGGTGGCTTTTTTCATCTGATACAGACTTGGATGATGTCATTTGACAAAGGTGATGTTTCATCATTGATTAGTTTATTCATCAGAAGAGTTAAAATTAGGGTGGAGGGAAAATTGAAAATTTTCCAAAGCGGCCTGTTCCTGTTTAAAAGTTGAGCTTGACTTTCTAGTTTTACTAAATGTATTATCTCGATATTTTGAGGTGCCATATTCTCTCTGTAGTTTCTTTGGTGGTGGAGTCAGAAGGAGAGTCTGGGAATTCTTTTGGATAGTGGCATGCTGGTGGCTTCAAGGGGCTTGGCGTCAGGAGACTTGGGGTGAACTCTGCAACTGCTTGTCTGACCCTAGGTGCATCTCCCAGAGGTTTTGTTTCCTCTTATGAAATTGCTGGCAGATAATGTTCTGCTTAAAGGGGAAGCCTCCCATCCTGTTGGTGGGAATGCAAAGTGGTGCAGCCAGTCTGGGAAACAGTTTGGGGGTTCCTCAAAAAGTTAAACATTGAACAACCCCATGATCCAGCAATTGTTCTCCTAGGTATTTACCCAAAGGATACAAAAATGTGGATTCGAAATGGGTACATGCACCATGATGTTTACAGCAGAAATGTCCACAGTAGCCAAACTATAGAGAGAATCCCAACGTCCATGCACTGATGAATGGGTAAAACAGATGTGGGATACATATATATACACTGGAATATGACCCAGATTCAAAAAGAATGAAAACTTACCATTTGCAAGGATGTGGATGGATCTAGAGTGTATTAAGCTAAGCAAAATCATTGAGGAAAGACAAATATCCTATGCTCTCATGCCTGTGGAACTTCAGAAAGAAAACAGATGAACAGAGTTGAGGAGTGATGAGAGAGGCAAACAAGGAAATAGACTCAACCTTGGAGAACAAACTGAGTGTTGCTGCAGGACAGGGGCATGGGGGGGAAGAGTTAAATGGGTGAGGGGTATTAAGGAGGGCACTTGTGATGAGCACCGAGTTCTGTATGCAGGTGAGGAATCACTAAATCCTACCCCTGAAGCGAATATTCCATGGCATGTGAACTAACTGGAATTTAAGTAAGAGAAGAAAGGAAAAAGTGTTCTGCTTCATGAAGAGTGAGGTAAAATTGTAGTGATTTGGGCTGTACTATTCTATAGATGAGAGTTGTAAATCACCCTGTTGTAGGATACACTAGTTTCTTATCACATAAGGAGTCCTCAGAAAGCTGCAATGAAAGATTCAGGTCTCAGAGCATGTTCATGTTCCACTGATATGTTACAGTTTGCACAGGTAGGAAAGAAGGTGGAGAGAAAGGCAACAGAAGGGGAAAGGAGGTGTGAACCTTTCATTAGTTAGCGTTATAGCTTTCTCATGAAAGCCTTGCGCCAGTGTGATTTTGGAAGCAGAGAGGTAATCCGGGAGCTTTGCAGGAGATGGGGGAATTCCAGGACTGGGTAAAGCTGACAGGGGTTCCAGAGGAGAGCTGAATGCATTCTGCAGCAGGGTGTGGGCAGGGTGGGCTCCAGGGGTGGCTGTGGGTCTCCTGGGTGAGAGTTGTGACAGGTGAGGGCTGTGTGCAAGTTCCTGGCTCAGGACAAGTGAGGCACAGGCGGAGAGCTGGCAGAGAACCTTCTTCTGGGCCACCAGCCTCACCTAACACACACAGCCTCATCTTCTGTCCCTGTCACTCCAATTCAGACTTCTCCGAAGGTGAGTGAGAACACATCAGGAACATTCTGAACAGAAGGGAAAGCATGTGCATAGCTCTGAGGCAGGAAAATTCCAGCTATGTCCTGGAGTAGCAAGATGGCCCTGTGGCCACAGAAGACAGCTTAGGACATGACCTCAGAGAGGTGACAGAAAGCCATTCCAGGGCTATAACCCCATGAGACCCTGTTTCACTGGGCCATCCTTGCTACAGTGTTGAGAACAGATGACAGAGGGTTGAAGATGGCAAGGCAGGTCAATGACGAAGCTTTTCCAGGAACTCAGGCACTGTGGTCCAGACAGGTGGCCTTGGATGGAGTGGTTAGACCTATTCTGGGTCCATTTTGAAGATGGAGCTCACAGGATTTGCTGATGGGTTAGCTATTAGGAGCAGGAGAACAGAGGAATTGGGGTAACTCCCAGCTGTTGTGGGTTGTCCTGATCGAGGGGAAGGAGAGGGTTTCTCGGGTGGTAGGAGGTAGTCCGTGTTCCACATGCTGAGGAAGGTGCCTTTCCCAGTGGATCTGCTGAGGTTTGTGTCTGGGAGAACCTTTCACATCTCCTCCCTCAGCAATGCTCAAGTACAAGTATCCCCCACTTTTTAAACGTTCACAGTAAGACACTGGGCTTTCTTGAAAGAACTACGTTATTACCCAGCTTCAGTAAGAGGAAGAGACCTGAAGAGGATTTCCCTCTTATGAAAAAAGGTGAACAGTGAGAATCGCGTTCAGCATCTGTTTTGGGGAGAAGCACAACAGAGGCGTCGTGCACCCCAACCTGCTCCTTCCGCTGGGAACTGCTCTCCGCATCCAGCCACCAGCACTTTGAATGGTGTCTGTGAGCCTCTGCTGTGCTTTGTCTTCATTTATGCTGGGCCTCCATTAGAAACTTGTGTCCTGAGGCCTAAGAAAAGCCAAAGAGAAGGAATTTTGGAGTCTGAGGACACTATCTAATTGTTCCGTGTAAATTAATGGCCATTCCTTCTTGACACCATTTCTGCTGTGCAAGGTTTCTCAGAAGCCCTGTACTTTCAAAGAGCAGGGAAACCTATACCCCATGCTGCGGGGTTAGTTTTAGTCTCCATACTGGACGGAACAATTCATGACTGTCGGATTTTCTCACTCAAACATTGAGACTTTGACCACCTTCACCCATTTCTAACACCCCATCCCCGAATCTGGCACCTACCAATCTGCTATCAGTATCTATGCATTCAGTAATTGTTTATTCCACGTGGAATGTACATGAGAGCATCTGGGATTGGTCTTTCTGTGTCTGAGTTACTTGGAATAAGGTCCCCAAGGTCTGTGTTTCCATGTCTGGTTCTTGTGAATAATGCTGCAGTGAACGTGGAAGTGCATCTCTTTTTTAGGCAGTATTTTTGTGTTCTCCAAATCAATACTCAGTAGAGCCATTAATGGGTCATGTGGTAGTCGCATTTATTTTTTCAGGAACCTCCATACCGTTTGTCACAGTGGCTGCACCAATTTCCATTCCCACCAACACTGCACAGTGTCTCCTCGTCTGCACACCCTTGACCCCACCTGGTGTCTGTCTCTGGGACAATTGCTGTTCCAACTGTTGTGAGTGGATAGCCGATTGTGGGTTTGACTGATGTTTCCCTGATGATGATGAGTGATGTCTAACAACTTTCTCTGTCTGTTGGCACCTGTGTGCCATCTTTAGAAGTATCTATTCACATATTCCCCACATTTTTTATACATTTTTTTTGTTTTGATTTGTATGAGTGTTGTGTGTATTTTGGATATTAGCCTCTTCTCACACATATGATTCGCAGATATTTTTTTTCTTATTGGGTCAGTGGCCTTTTAAGTTTTTGATGGTTTCTTTTGCCGTGTGGAAGATTTCAGTTTGATGTTGTTCCACTTGTTTATTTTTGCTTTTGTTGCCTTTGCATTTGGTGTCTGATCTGAAGACACTTTGCCAAAACTAATGTCGAGAGACTTAGTACCTGTGTCTTCTTGGAGGTTTATGGATTCAGGTCTTATGTTCAAATCATTCATCCATTAAAAATTTTGTGTGTGGTGTAAGAAAGTGACCCAGTTATATTCTTCTGCATGTAGTGTCCAGTTTGCCTGTTACCGCTCACTGAAGAGACAGTCCTTCCCTCATGGCATATCTTCTGCTGCTGTGTCGTAAGTTAGGATCATCTACGTGTGGGTAAGTTTCTGAGCTTTCTGTTCTGTTCCACTGACCTGGTGTCTGTGTTTCTGCCAGTACCATCCTGTTTTGATGACAACAGCTTTGTAATCTAGCTTGAAATCCAGGAGTGTGTTGACTGCACCTTTCTTTCTCCAGGTTGCTTTGGGTATTTGGGGTCTTTTGTGATTCCATACAAGTTTGTGGACTGTTTTCTATTTGCTCGAATAATGCCGCTGGAATTCAGATAGGGATTTCATCATATCTGTCGATTGCTTTGGGTACGATGGACATGTTCACATAATTAAATCTTCCAGTTAAGGAGCATGGCGTAAGCTTCCATTTGTTTGTGTTGCCTTCCAAATCTTTGACCCATACATCCTGCCCCCCTTGACACACATGTTTTTCGTTTCTTTTCTGCCATGTGTTGAGTGTACTATGTCTTTCTCATTTTTGGTTACTTTTATTCCTAGATTTTTTTTTGATGCAATTGTAAATGGCATTGCTTTTTGAATTTCTCTTTGCAAAAGTGCGTCATCAGTATGCAGAAATGCAAGAAGTTGGGTCACCTGGGTGGCCCCATAGGTGAAGCTTCTGCCTTCATCTCAGGTCATGAACTCAGAGTTCTGACATTGAGCCCTGTGTTGGGCTCCCCGCTTAGCGAGGGTCTGCTTCTCCCTCTTTCGGACACTCCCCCTGCCCTTGCTTTTTCTCTTCCTCTCAAATAAATAAATAACATATGAAAAAAAAGAGAACAGGTCTCTGTATATTGACTTTATATCCTGCAGCTTTCTTGAATTTGTTTATTCTAACAGTTTTTTTGTGTGTGTGTGTGTGTGTGTAATCTTTCGGGATTTCATGTCATTTGCAAATAGTGACAGTTTTCCTGTATGAATTTCATATCTTTCTATTTTTTTTAAATGATGTTAATCACCCTACAGTACTTCATTTGTTTTTGATGAAGTGTTCCATGATTCATTGTTTGCATATAACACCTAGTGCTCATTATGAAACGTGCCCTCCTTCTTTTTAAAAAGAATTTATTTATTTATTCGACAGATAGAGACAGCCAGCGAGAGAGGGAACTCAAGCAGGGGGAGTGGGAGAGGAAGAAGCAGGCTCACAGCGGAGGAGCCTGTTGTGGAGTTCGATCCCCTAATGCCGGTATCACGCCCTGAGCCGAAGGCAGACGCTTAACCGCTGTGCCACCCAGGTGCCCCAACACGTGCCCTCCTTAATACCCATCACCAGGATAACCCATTCCCCTACCCTCCCTTTCTGCAACCTTCAGTTTGTTTCCCAGTGTCAGTAGTCTCTCATGTTTCATTTCCCCTCTCATTACCTCACTTCACTTTTCCCTTCCTTCTTCTAATGTCCTCCATGCTATTCCTTCCATTCCACATAGGAGTGAAACCATATGATAATTGTCTTTCTCTGCTTGCTTTAATTTCACTTAGCATAATCCCCTCCTGGTCCATGCACGTTTGTGCAAGTGGTGGGTATTCATCCTTCTGACGGCTGAGTAATATTCCATTGTATAGATGAACCACATCTTCTTTGTCCATTCATCTGCTGAAGGACATCTTGGCTCCTTCCACAGTTTGGCTATTATGGACATTGCAGCTATGAACATTGGGATACAGGTGCCGCTTCTTTTCATTACTCTGTGTCTATGGGGTAAATACCCAGTAGGGCAATTGGTGGGTCGTAGGATATCTCTGTGGTTAACGTTGTGAGGAACATCCATATTGTTTTCAAAAGTGGCTGTACCAGCTTGAATTCTCACGAGTAGTGTAAGAGGGCTCCCCTTTCTCCACATCCTCTCTGACATTTTTTTATTTCTGTCTTGTTAATTTTTTTTTCAAGATTTTATTTATTTATTCCACAGAGATAGAGACAGCCAGCGAGAGAGGGAACACAAGCAGGGGGAGTGGGAGAGGAAGAAGCAGCATCATAACGGAGGAGCCTGATGTGGGGCTCGATCCCATAATGTCAGGATCATGCCCTGAGCCGAAGTCAGACGCTTAACCGCTGTGCCACCCAGGTGCCCCCTGCCTTGTTAATTTTAACCATTCTAACTGGTGTAAGGTGGTATCTCATTGTCGTTTTGATTTGTATTTGCCTGATGGCAAGTGATGTGGAGCATTTTTTCATGTGTCTGTTGGCCATTTGTATGTCTTCTCTGGAGAAGTATCTCTTTGTGCCTTCTGCCCATTTTTTGGGTGTCGAGTTTGAGGAGTTCTTTATAGATCTTGGAAACCAGCCCTTTATCTGTAATATCATTTGCAGATATCTTCTTCTTTTCCATAGGTTGCCTTTTTGTTTTTTGATCATTTGCTTTGCCAAGCAGAAGCTTTTTATCCTGATGAAGTGCCAATAGTTCATTTTTGCTTTTATTTCCTTTGCCTTTAGAGACGTGGCTTGCAAGAAGTTGTTGTGTCCAAGGTTGAAGAGTTCTTTTGATTTTGATATGAGACAGGAATCCATTATCTTATTTTCCTGATTGTATTCGAGTCCTCTGTCTTTCTTGGTGAGTCTAGCTAAGTTTGTCAGTTTTGTTTATCTTTCCAAAAAAGGCCGCTCTCATTTTCATTGTATTTTTTTTTGTCTTTTTAGTATCCATTGGATTTATTTATGCATTCCTTTTTGTTATTTCCTTATTTCTACTAATTTGGGGTTTTGTTGGTTGTTTTTTTTTTCTACTTCTTTACCACATAAATCAGGTTGTTTATTGGAGACCATTCTCATGGAATGATGAAGACTTGAATTAGTATGAATGTCCCCCATAAAGCTACTTCTGCTGCATCCCATAAGTTTTTGTAGGTTGTCTTTTTCATCAGTGTCAAGGTACTTCTAAAATTTTTTTGATTTCTTCTTTGACTGTTGGTTGTTCAGTAGCATGTTGTTAAATCTCCGAATATTTTTTTAAGATTATTTAAGTATCTGACAGAGAGTGAGACAGCGAGAGAGTGAACACAAGCAAGGGGGTGGGAGAGGGAAAAGTGGGCTTCCCACTGAGCAAGGAGCCTGATATGGGGCTAGATCCCAGGATCCTGGGATCAAGACCAGAGCTGAAAGCAGATCCTTAACGACTGAGCCACCCAGGCCCCAAAAATCTCCACCTATTTTTGACTGTCCCATTTTTTTCTTTAGACTGATTTCTAGTTTCATATCATTGTGGTTGGACAAGATTTGAAGCAGAAGGTGAAGAGAGCATTCAGATGAAAGGTTTGTTTCCTGGAGGGCTTTCTGAGGGCAGACCATGAGTTAAGTGGGGATGGAGGAAGTTTTTGTGAGACAGGGAGTGGGGTTAACCCTTGTTAGAATTACTGACTACTACCATGAAAGCTGTGTGCTACCGTTCACACCATAGTCCTGATGGACTTGTACTTAATTAGAAATATTTTCTAGGAGGTGTAGGCATAGCCTTCACTTAAAGAAAGGTGCCATGTGGGTTCATGGCATGACCCCAGGTCAGCAACCAGGATGTATGGTATTGTGGGGGATCATAACCAGGCTTTCTGTGGGAAGTGACAGAAATAGGGTATGGTGAGCTCCATGACCATAGGTGAGGTCCCGAGTGATCCACTGGGTGTTGGTTTCTGTGGATCTGTCTCATCAGGTCCTGTGGAATTCAGGGACACCCTCCTGTCTGTGGATTTGTATGGAGACAGGTAGACATCAGTGTCTTGCCAGGCACAAGGGTCGCACTGGACCACCACCAGAGGTGCAGCGTGTGCGGGAGCCACTGCTTGCTTTCCACGAAAGCTGACCAGGGTCTGTGAACGTGATTCCTAGGAGCTGCAAGGGGAGAGGAGGACGGGGGTGGTGCACACTTCCTAGAGTTGTGGTCAGGACTAGTCTGGAGCCCACTGATGTCAGCCACACCTGGCACAGAAGGCACCCATTCAGTGAAGCTGTGGGCACTGCTCCCATGATACTTTTGGGACGGCTCCATGCTGCCACCTCCTGCTTTTCATCATCATCTTCAAGGTCATGTGCCTCTGCTCTTACCCATGGCCTCCGGGGTATTGTCCGTCCTCCATCTGGCCCTCGTCCCTGGTGCCCTGTGCAGTCTAATGCCAGGGTAGCCTTCTCGAGACAAACATCTGGCCCTGATGGAACACTTCCATGGATCTCTTTTGATGTGAGGATGATGCCCTGCCCTGGAAGGGGGCTGCAGGTCCCCAATCAGGAGAGCCATGTCTCCCTTTTCAGCATGGCCTGCCCTCCCCTCAGTCTTCTTCAGGGAAGCTCTCCCCACTTCCTGAGATGACAGCTCTGAACTTAAAAATGAATGTTATTTTACATATCTCTATGCTTTAGTTCATCCATGTCAAGTCTTTCAAACCCGTTAGTGGTTTTTTTTTAGCAGTTCTGAAGGGCTGTTTGCTCAAAGAGGGGGTGACCAGGGTGGGGCAGCTTTCCCTCTCATCTCCCTCAGCATGTCTCTGAGCCCTGGGGACAGCTGTCCCACTGAGGATTGAGGGACGCGAGCCAGCCCATCCTGAGCCCAGGCTGTGTCAGCTGTGTCGACTGATGCGTGTCGGAGCGGTGGGCAGCTGGATGGGCCAGGAGCAGGCAGTGTCTCCTTCTCACTCCATCCCTCCCTTCCTCCCAGAGGTAGCTCAGAGCAGCCTTCAACCCCTGCATCTCCAGATCCCTTGACCTGTGCCTCCTGTGTTCAGCTGGTGACCTTGGAGTTTCGCATGAATTCTCCCACCTGTACCCTCTCCCATAGCAGTTCCTGGATCAGGGGAGGGTCGGACCCTTGTCTGTTTTTGGTCTTCTTCCTGTCCCGCACCAAGCCCACCCACCTTTTCATCTTCCATGTAAGTGCTTGGAAGCAAGCCCATCCACAGGGAACCTATTAGCCAAATGGATCCAGGCAATGAACATTGAAGTAGAGATCCAGGATCCATAATAAACCTGCTCTGAAACCTGTCCCAAAGTCTGTGACTCTCACACTGAAACAGAAACAATAATAGCTTTCTGGAATGTGAAGTGACATGTGTCTCTACTTCCAATCTTGAATGCATAGGTGCTGAGCCTTGACAGAAAAGGACCATGGCTCCCGTGGGCTGGAATCCACGGTAAGAACTCAGTGAAATATGAATTTGAGGCATGGAGTGAATAATTACTGTAGAGTGAATCCTCCCAAGTAGGGCTTATGCACAGTGCACAGGAAAAGCTTTTTCAAAGAGGTTCCTGAAAGAAAAATCTTTTTTAAAATTTATTTTAATCCCAGTAGAGCTAACATACAGTGTTACATTCATTTCAGGTGTACAAGAGAGTGATTTAGTAATTCTATATATTACTCAGTGGTCATCAAGAAAAGCGTCCTCTTAATCCCCTTCATCTATTTCACTCATCCCTCTAACCACCTCCTCTCTGGTAACCATCCGTTTGTTCTCTATTGTTAAGAGTTTGTATTTCGGTGTGTCTCCTTTTTCTCTTTTAGTTATTTATTTTGTTTGTTTTTTAAATTCCCCATTAGAATGACATCGTATGGGATTTGTCTTTCTCTGACTGACTGATTTTAGTTAGGATAATCCTCTCTAGCTCCATCCATGTGTCTGCAAATGGCAAGGTTTCATTCTTTTTCAAGCCGAGTAATACTCCATTGTGTGTGTCTGTGTGTGTGTGTGTGTGTGTGTGTGTGTGAATACACACACCTATCATCTCATTTGTCAGTTTTTCTACAGACACTTGGGTTGCTTCCATATTGTGATATTGTAAATAATGGTGCAAGAAACATAAGGGTGCACGTATCCTTTTACGTTACTGTTTTCCTATTCTTTGGGTAAATACGAGTAGTGTGATTGTTGGATCGTAGGGTAGTTCTATATTTAATTTTTTGAGGAACCTTCATACTGTTTTCCACGGTGGCTACCACAGTTTGCATTCCCACCCACAGTTCGCTAGGATTCCCCTTTATCCACATCCTCCCAACACCTGCTCTTTGTTGTGCTTTTGATGTTAGCCATTCTGACAGGTTTGAGGTATTACCTCATTGTCCTTTGGATTTACATTTTCCTGATGATGGGTGATGGTGAACATCTTTTCACGGGACTGTTGGCCATTTGTATTTCTTCTTTGGAGAAATGTCTGTCCATGTCTTCTGCCTATTTTTTAACTGGAGGATTTGTTTTTTGGGGGGTCGAGTAGTATCAGTTGTATATGTTTTGGACACTATCCCTTTATTGCATATGATCTTTGCAAATATCTTCTCCCTTTGAGTAAGTTGTCTTATTATTTTTACGTTTTCATTGTTCTTCTGCCGTGTGGAAACTTTTTATTTTGCTGTATTCCCAATAGTTTATTTTTGCTTTCATTTCCTTTGCCTCAGGACACAGTCTAGAAAAACGTTGGTATGGTCAATGTCAAGAAGTTACTGTCTTCCCTCCTGTAGGATTTTTATGGATTCAGGTCTCATATTGAGGTCTTGAAACTGTTTTCTGTTTGTCTGTATTGTGTAAGAAAGCAGTCTAATTTCATTCTTTTGTGCATAGCTGTCTAGTTTTCCCAACACCATTTGTTGTAGAGACTGTCCTTTTCCCTTTTGATATCGTTGCTTGCTTTGTGGAAGATTCACGAACCACATAATTGTGGGTTTCTGTCTGAACTTGTATCCTGTTCCTTTGGTCGCTGTGTCTATTTTTGTGCCGTACTGTCTTGTTAGGATGACTGCAGCTTTGTAGTATAACCTGAAATCTGAAATTGTCAGTCCTCCAGCTTTGTTTTTCTTTTCCACATTGCACTGGCTGTTCGGAATCTTTAGTGGTTCCATACAAATGTGTAGGATTGTTTATTCGAGGTCTTTTGTTCTTTAATTTAAATTCAATTAGCCAACTTACAGTACATCATTCGTTTCACATGTAGTCTTCAATAAATTTTCAGTCATGTGTAACACCCAGTGCTCATTGTATCGTGTGACCTCCTTAATGCTACTCACCCAGTTACCCCCGCCAACTTCTCCTCCAACAATCATCAGTTTCTTGCGATAGTTAAGCGTCCATTATGGGTTTTCTCCCTCTCTGATGACTTCCCATTCTATTTTCCCTTCCTTGTCCTATGGTCTTCTTCCTTGTTTCTGATATTCCACATAGGAGTGAAAGCATATGATCATTGTCTTTCTTTCATTGGCTTATTCCACTCAGCATAATACCCTCCAGCTCCACCCAGGTCGGTGTGATGGTAAGTACTCATCCTTTCTGATGGCTGAGTAATATTCCATTATATATATGATCCACATCTTCTTTATCCATTCATCTATCCATGGTCATCTGCACTCCTTCCACAGCTTGTCTATTATGGTTATTGCTGCTATGAACACTGGGGTGCATGTGTCCCGTCCTCACTACCTCTGTCTCTTTGGGGGTAAATAGCCAGTAGTGCAATTGCTGGGACATAGGGTAACTTTATTTATAACTTCTTGAGGAAACTCCGTACCATTTTCAAGAGTGGCTGTACCGGACTGCATTCGTACAGGGGTGTAAGAGGGTTCCTGTTTCACCACATCCTCTCCAACATGTATAGTTTCATGTCTTCTTATTTTTAGATATTCAGCCTCGTGTGATATGGCATCTATAGGGGTTTAGATTTGCATTTCCCTAAAGCCAAGTGATATGAAGCATTTATGCATGTATCTTTTGGTCACCAGTACGTCGTCATCAGTGAAGTGACTTCCCATTTTAATCCATCTCAAGACCTAAAGCTGGGTAAGGCACTGAAGCTGGATGATGCCATCGGTTGGAAGTGTGGAGAATTTCAAAAGATCTCTGTGGAGAGCAAGTTTAAAGGTCAGTGTGAAGCTACTAATTGGATCCGGGGAGATCTCTGAAAGTGGGGGTTGCCTGGGATGGGCTGAAGGGGGCCCTCCGATTTTCCTATGAATTCTTGCTGCAGCCCAAAATGGACAGTTTCCTGCTGTGGGGCAGGCTGAGTCCTCTAGTCGTGCAGAGGTGAGCCCAATGCCTGGTGCCTTGGAGGCAGGCAAACGGGGAGGGACCCTCAGCAGAAGACCCAGGGTTAGGTTAGGCCTCAAGAGACAGCAGATCTGAACTGCCCAGTGCTCAGAGAACTCTCATGCCGAGTGAGATGAGGGCACAAGGGCGGGTGAGTGTGAGCCTTGGGGTTTCATCTGGAAGGGCCCACAAATGTCGGGGTTCACCAGAAGGGGCTCTCAGGGGGTGCCCCAATTCTCTTGCCCTGAATGCTCTGTTGTGTCCCAAAATGGTACAGTTTACTGTGGGTTGCAGGCTGAGTCCTGCGGTGGGGCTTGGGTGTCCCCATCCCCTGGAGTTGGTTGCCAGGACCCTGGGGAGGGGCCCCTCTCTGCCCAACCTAGGGTAAGGGTTAGGGTCCCGGAGCCCGGCAGGGACAATCTGCAGGCTGTTAGGCGAGCTCTGTGGAGGGCTGAGAGGAGGCCATGGGGGAGGGTGAGCATGGGCCTCAGGGTTGGGGCATGGGGGGCTGCCAAAGGATGGGGATGGGCTCCGGGGGCCTCCCCAAGTTCTCGTGCCCTGTAGCCTCCTTAGAGCCCCAAGGGGCAATGTTTCCTGTCGGGTGGCAAGGTGAGTCCTGCAGTGGGGCACAGGTATCCCAATTCCCCGGGGCTGCGGTGTAAGGCTCCTGGGGAGGCCCCCATACCCACGGCCGACCTAGGGCTAGGGTTAGGCCCAGGAGCCCCGCAGGCCCGATCTGTTGGCTGTATGGTGAGCTACAAGGGCTGAGGTGAGGGTGTGGGGAGGGTGAGCGTGGGCCTCAGGGTTGGGGTGCGGGAGGCCACCGAAGTTCGCTGGTGGCTCAGGAGGGCCCTCCTGGTTCTCCCGCCCTGAATGCTCTATGGCCTCCCAATGGGCACGGTTTCCTGCGGGGTGGCAGACTGAGTGCTGCTGTGGGGCTCAGGTGTCCCAAATTCCCGCAGCTGCGGCTCCAGGCTCCTGGGGAGGGGCCCCTCCACAGATGAACTAGGGTTAGGGTTGGCGCCCAGGAACCCCGCAGGCCAGATCTGCCCACTATGTGGCGAGCTACGCCATGGGCTGAGGTGAGGGTGTGGGGTGGGGTGAGCATGGGCTTCAAGGTTGGGTTTAGGGATTGCCGACGTTCGCTGGGGGCTCTGGGGGCCCTCCTGGTTCTCCCGCCCTGAATGCTCTACAGCCTCCCAAGGGGCACGGTTTCCTGCGGGCTGGCAGGCTTTGTCCTGCAGTGGGGCTCAGGTGTCCCCAGTCCCTGGGGCTGCGGCACCGGGCCCCAGGGGAGGGGCCCTACCCAGCCGACCTAGGGTCAGTTCTAGGCCCCAGGAACCCGGCAGGCCTGATCTGCTGGCTCTGCGACGAGCTCGGTGGCAAGCTGAAGGGAAGGTGTGGGGCGGGATGAGCGTGGGCCTCAGCGTTGGGGTGTATGGGGCCGCCGAGGATCGCTGGGGGCTCAGGGGGGCCCTACCAGTTTTCCTGCACGGGATGCTCTGCGGTGCCCCAAGGGGCATGGTTTCCTGAGCGGTGGCAGGCTGAGTCCCATGGTGGGGCTCAGGTTTACCAATCCCCGGGGTTAGGGTACGGTTTAGGGTATGGGTTAAGGTTAGGGTATGGGTTACGGTTAGGGTATGATTGAGGGTAAGGGTTAGGGTTAGGGTAAGGAGAGGGTACGGGTTAGGGTTGGGTTTAGGGGTTACAGTTTAGAGGTTACGAGTTAGGGTACAGATTAGGGTTTAGGGTAAGGGTTAGGGTTTAGGGTTAGGGTTAGGGTTGGAGTACGGGTTAGGTTTAGGATACGGGTTAGGGTTAGGGTATGGGTTAGGGTACACATTAGGGTACAGTTTAGGGTACGGGTTAGGGTACGGTTTAGGGTAAGTGTTGGTGTACGGATTTGGGTACGGCTTAGGGTACGGGTTAGGGTTAGGGTTAGGGTACGGGTTAAGGTACAGATTAGAGTATGTGTTAGGGTTACGTTTAGGGTTAGGGTACAGGTTAGGGTAGGATTAGGGTTAGGTTACGGGTTAGGTTACGGGTTAGGGGTAGGGTTAGCTGAAGGGGTAGGTTTAGGGGTAGGGTTAGGGGTATGGTAGGGGTCGGGTAGGGTTAGGGTTTAGGGTTAGGGTTTGGGGTTTGGAGTTAGTGGTTAAGGTTAGGGTTTAGTGTTTAAGGTTTCGTGATTAGGGTTAGGGGTTAGGGTTTAGGGTTTAGTGTTAATGTTAGGGTTTAGGGTTTAAGGATTAGGGTTTATTGTTAGGTTTAGAGTAGGGTTATGGTTAGGGTAAGGGTTAGAGGTTAGAGTTAGGGTTAGGTTTAGGGGTTAAGGTTTAGGGTTTAAGGTTAGGGGTTAGGGTTTAGGGTTAGGGTTAGACCCAGTAGGCCAGCAGGACCCATGCGCCAGTTGTGCGGGGAGTGAAGGAGTGGGATGAGGTGAGTGCGCTGGCGAGCAGGAGTATGGTATCTAGCGTTTTGGCGCAGGGGGCCTTTGAAAGTCGCTAGAGGCTCGGAGGGCCCTGTCCGTTCTCCCGTCCTGAATGACCGGCGGCGCCCCTAGTGCCTGGGTGGTGGCAGGTTGGCAGTGTGAGTCTGGCTTTGCGGTTTGGGGGTCCCCAATGCCATGCATTGCAGTGCAAGGCCCCTTGGGAGGGGCCCCTCTGGGGCCATCCTAGGGTTACTGTTAGCACCCAGGATTCCAGTAGACATGATCTGCCAGCTGTGCGGTAGCGGAGGGCCAGGCCGAGGTGAGGGCGCCGGCGAACTGGAGCGTGGGCCCAAGCATTTTGTCACGGGGGGCCTTGGAAGGTCGCCGGGGTCTCGAGGGCCCTGCCTGTTCTCCCACCCTGAATGAACAGTAATGCCCCAGCGTGTCCGGTGTCAGCGGGGCGGCACGGAGAGTATGGTGCTGGGGCTCGGGGGTCCCCAATCCCTGGCGTTGCTGCGCCAGGCCCCTTGGGAGGTTCCCCTTGGGGGCCAACCTAAGGTTAGGGTTAGCCCCCAGGAGGCTGGCAGACCTGATCAGCTGGCTGTGCGTCGAGCAGAGGGGCGGGTCGAAGTGAGGGCGCTGCTTAGCGGGAGCATGGGCCCAAGCATTTTGGTGCATGGGCCCTTAGAAGTTCACCAGGACTCAGAGGGCCCTGCCCATTCTCCCGCCCTGAATGACCAGTGGCGCCCCTAGTGGCCTGGGTGCCAGCGGGGCAGCAGGGTGAGTCCAGCGCTGGGGCTTAGGGGTCATCAATCCCCGGTGTTGCAGCGACAGGCCCCTTGGGAGGGGCCCCTTGGGGGCCAACCTAGGGTTAGGTTTAGTCCCCAGTAGCCCGGCAGGCCCGATCCGCCTGCTGAGTGGCGAGCAGTGGGGCGGGCCGAGGTGAGTGCGCTGGCGAGCGGGAGCGTGGTCCCAAGCGTTTTGGAGCAGGGGGCCTTCGAAAGTCACTGGGGGCTCGGAGGGCCCTGCTCGTTCTCTCACCTGGATGACCAGCGGCGCCCCTAGCGGCCCGGGTGATGGCGGGGCGGCAGGGTGAGTCCAGTGCTGAGGCTCGGGCTTCCCTATACCCGACGTTGCAGTGCGAGGCCCCTTGGGAAGGGCCCCTCTGGGGCCAAGGTAGGGTTAGAGTTAGCCCTCAGGAGGCCGTCAGGCTCGATCCACCATCTTGAGGTGAATGGAGTCGCGGTCCGAGGTGAGGCCGCTGGCGAGCGGAGCGTGGGCCCCAGCGTTTTGGTGCTGGGGCCTTCAAAGTTCACCGGGGCTCAGAGGGCCCTGCCCGTTCTCCCGCCCAAAACGATCTGTGGCGCCCTAGCACCACTGGTGTCAGCGGGGCAGCAGGGTGAGTCCGGCATTACGACTCGAGGGTCCCCAATCCCCGGCATTGTGGCGGCAGGCCCCTTCAGAGGGGCCCCTCTGGGGCCAACCTAGGATTAGAGTTAGCCCCCAGGAGGCCGGCAGGCCTGATCTGCCAGCTGTGCAGAGGGCGGAGGGGCAGGCTGAGGTGAAGGCGCTGGCGAGCTCCAGCGTGGGCCCCAGCATTTTGGCGCGGATGGCCTTCAAAATTCACCGGAGTCTCGAGGGCCCTGCCCATTCTCCCACCCTGAAGGACCAGCGACGCCCCAGAGAGCCTGATGTCGACAGGACGGCAGGGTGAGTCCGGCGCTGCGGCTCGGCTGTCCCCAATCCCCAGCTTTGGTCACTAGTACCCTTGGGAGGGGCCCCTCTGGGCCAACCTAGGGTTAGGGTTAGCCCCCAGGAGGCCGGCAGGCCCGATATGCCAGCTAGACTGTGAGAGGAGGGGCGGGCCAAAGTAAAGGTGCTGGAGAGCAGGAGCCTGGGAACCAGCGTTTTGACTTGGGGCTTTCAAAGGTCGCCGGGGTCTCGAGGGCCCTGCCTGTTCTCCCACCCTGCATGAACGGCGGTGCCCCTAGCGGCCCGGGTGGTGAGGGGTGGCAGGGTGAGTCAGGCCCTGAGGCTCAGGTATCTCCAATCCCCAGCGATGAGGCGCCAGGCCCCTTGGGAGGGGCCCCTCGGATGACAACTTAGGGTTAGGTTTAGCCCCTAGGAACTCGGCAGTTCCTATTCGCCAGCTGTGTGGAGAGTGGAGTGGCGGACCTAGGTGAGGGTGCTGGTGTTTGGGAGCGTGGGCCCAGGCATTTTGGCGCAGGGGGGGATTCGAAGGACACCGTGTATCGGAGGGCCCTGCCCGTTCTCCCACCCTGAATGAACGGCAGCACCCCAAGCCCCTGGGTGGCGGCTGGGTGGCAGGGTGAGTCAGGTGCTGAGGCTCAGGGTCCCCAATCCCCTGTGTTGCAGCGCCAGGCCCCTTGGGAGGGGCCCCTCAGGGGTCGATCTAGGGTTACGGTTAGCCCCCCGGATGCCGGTGGACCCGATCAGCGTCTGTGCGGCACGCAGCAGGGTGGGCCGAGTTGAGGGCGCTGGCGAGCCTGAGCATGAGCCCAAGCGTTTTAGCGTGGGGGGCTTTCGAAGGTCAGTGGGGGCTCAGAGGGACCTGCCCGTTCTCCCGCTCTGAATGACCAGCGGGGTCCCTAGTGGCTCAGGTGGCTGAAGGGCAGCAGGGTGAGTCTGGCACTTGGGCTCGGTTGCCCCATCCCCGGCGTTGGGGCGCCAGGCCACTTGAGAAGGGCCCCTCGGGGGCCGACCTACAGTTAGGGTTAGCCCCCAGGAGGCCGGCAGGCCCTATACACCGCCTGTGCGTGGAGCGGAGAGTTGGGCCGAGGTGAGGGTGCTGGTGAACATGAGCCTGGGCACAAGCATGTTGTTTCTGGGCGCCATTGAAGGTGGGCGGGGGTTCGGAGGTCCCTGCCAGTTCTCCCGCCGAGAATGAATGGCGGCGCCCCTAGCGGCCCGTGTGGGGTGGGATTGCAGGGTACACCCGGCGCTGGGGCTTGGGGGTCACCAATCCCCGGCGTTGCACCGCAAGGCTCCTTAGGAAGGGACCCTCAGGGGCCGTCCTAGGGTTAGGGTTAGCGCCCAGGAGGCCGGCAGGCCCGAGTCGCCGGCTGTGCGAGTAGCGGAGGTGTGGGCTGAGTTGAGGGGGATGCAGAGCGGGAGCGGGGGCCCCAGCGTTTTGGCGCCCTGGGCCTTCGAATGTGCCATGTCTCGGAGGGCCCTGCCCATTCTCCTGCTCTGAATAACCAGTGACACCCCTAGCGGCTCTGTTGGCAGTGGGGTGGCAGTGTGAATCCCACGCTGTGGCTCGGGGATCCCCAATCCCCAGTGTTGCGGTGCCAGGCCCCTTGGGAGGGGCTCTTCCTGGGCCGACCTATGGTTAGAGTTAGCCCCCATGAGGATGGCAGGCCGGATCCTCTGGCTGGGCGGCGAGAGGTGGGTGGGCCGAGCTAAAGGCGCTGGGGAGCGGGATTGTGGGCCCCTGCATTTTGGCGCTGGAGGCTTCAAATGTCCCGGTTTCTCCAGGGCTCTGTCCATTCTCCCACCCTGAATGACCGGCGGCGCCCCTAGCGGCCCGGGTGGCAGCGTTGTGGGAGGGTGAGCCTGGCTCTGGGGCTTGGGGTCCCAGATCCCCGGTGTAGTGGCACCAGGACCCTTGGGAGGGGCCCCTGGGGCGCCGACCTAGGGTTAGGGTTAGCCCCAAGGAGACCTTCAGGCCCAATCCGCACACTGTGCGGCGAGCGGAGGTGCAGGCCGAGGTGAGGGCGCTGGGGAGGGGGAGCGTGGGCACCAGTGTTTTGGCACGGGGAGCCTTTGAATGTCACTGGTGGCTCAGAAGGCCCTGCCCTTCTCTCGCCCTCTATGACCTGCAGCGCCCCTAGCGGCCTGGGTGGGGACAGTGCGGCAGGGTGAGTCTGGCTCTGGGGCTCTGAGTCACCAATCCCCAGCATTGCAGAGCCAGGCCTCTGGGGATGTCCCCACAGGGCCAACCTAGGGTTTTGGTTAGCTGCCAGAAGCCCAGCAGGCCCTATCCACCAGCTCTGAAGCAAGCAGAGGGGTGGGCCGAGGCGAGGGCGCTGGTGAGCAGGATCCTGGGAGCCAACGTTTTTGCGCAGGGAGCCTTCAAAGGTCAGCGTGGGCTCGGAGGGCCCTGCCCGATCTGCCCTGATTGACCGGCGGGGCCTCTAGCGGCTCCAGTGGCTGAAGGGCAGCAGGGTGAGTCCGGCACATGGGCTCAGGATCCCCATCCCCAGCGTTGTGATGCCAGGCCCCTTGGGTAGAGCCCCTCGGGGGCCGACCTATGGTTAGGGTTAGCCTCAAGGAGCCCCACAGGCCCGAGACACCACCTGTGCGTCGAGCAGAGAATTGAGGCGAGGTGAGGGTGGTGGTGAACATGAGCCTGGGTCCAAGCTTTTTGGTTCGGTGCGCCTTTGAATGTCGGCAGGGGTTCGGAGGGCCCTCCAGTTCTCCCACCCTGAATGAATGGCGGCGCCCCTAGCGGCATGTGTGGGGCGGGCGGCAGCATGCATCTGGCGCTGGGGCTTGGGGGTCCCCAATCCCTGGCGTTGCGTCGCCAGGCCCCTTAGGAAGGGACCTTCAAGGGCTGTCCTAGGGTTAGGGTTAGCGCCCAGGAGGCCGGCAGGCCCGAGTCGCTGGCTCTGCGAAGAGCGGAGGTGCGGGCCAAGTTGAGGGTGATGCAGAGCGGGAGCGTGGTCCCCAGCGTTTTTGCGCCCTGGGCTTTTGAATGTTGCCATGTCTCAGAGGGCCCTGCCCATTCTCCTGCCCTGAATAACCAGAGGCGCGCTTTGCGGCTCCGTTGGAGGTGGGGCGGCAGCGTGAGTTCCGCACTGCGGCTCAGGGATCCCCAATCCCCAGCATTGAGGGGCCAGGCCCCTTGGGAGGGGCTCCTCATGGGCGGACCTAGGGTTAGAGTTAGCACCCAGGAGGCCGGCAGGCCCAATCCTCTGGCTGGACGGCGAGAGGTGCACGGGCCGAGGTAAAGGCTCTGGCGAGCAGGAGCGTGGGCCCCTGCATTTTGGTGCAGGAGGCTTCAAATGTCGATGGTTTCTCCAGGGCCCTGTCCGTTCTCCCACCCTGAATGAGCGGCGGCGCCCCTAGCGGCCTGGGTGGGAACAGTGCGGCAGGGTGAGTCTGGCTCTGGGGCTCTGAGTCACCAATCCCCAGCGTTGCAGAGCCAGGCCCCTTGGGTTGTGCCCCACGGGGCCGACCTAGGATTTCAGTTAGCCCCCAGGATCCTGGCAGGCACTATCCACTGGCTCTGCAGCAAGCGGAGGGGCGGGCTGAGGTGAGGGCGCTGGCGAGCAGGAGGATGGGAACCAATGTTTTTGCACGGGGGGGCTTCGAAGGTCAGCGGGGGCTCCGAGGGCCCTGCCCATTCTCCCGCCCTGATTGACCAGTGGTCTCTAGCAGCTCAGGTGGCTGAAGGGCAGCAGGGGGAGTCTGGCACTTGGACTCGGGGTCCCCATCCCTAGCGTTGTGATGCCAGGCCCCTGGGAAGTGCCCCTCGGGGGCCGAACTATGGTTAGGGTTAGCCCCCAGGAGGCCGGCAGGCCCGATACACCACCTGGGCGTTGAGCGGAGAGTTGGGCTGAGGTGAGGGTTCTGGTGAATATGAGCCTGGGCCCAAGCATTTTGGTTTGGGGCGCCTTCGAAAGTTGGCAGGGATTCGGAGGGCCCTGTCCATCCTCCCATGGTGAATGAATGGCGGCGCCCCTAGCGGCCTGGGTGGGGAGGGGCGGCAGGGTGCATCCGGCACTGGGGCTTGGGAGTCCCCAATCCCCAGTGTTGTGGCACCAGGCCCCTTGGGAGGGGCCCTTCGGGGCCCAACCTAGGGTTAGGTTTAGCCCCTAGGAGGCCAGCAGGCCCTATTCGCCAGCTGTGTGAAGAGAGGAGTGGCAGACCTATGTGAGGGCGCTGGTGAGTGGGAGGGTGGGCCTGGGCGTTTTGGCGCGGGAGGCCTTCGAAGTTCACCGTGTCTCGGAGGGCCCTGCCCGTTCTCCCGCCCTGAATGAACGGCAGCACCCCAAGCCTCCGAGTGGCGGCTGGGCGGCAGGTGAGTCAGGTGCTGGCGCTTGGGGTCCCCAATCCCCGGCGTTGTGGCGCGAGGCCCCTTGGGAGGGCCCCCTCAGGTGCTGACCTAGGGTTAGGGTTACCCCCAGGAGGCCAGGAGGCCCAATCTCCCGGCTGTGCGGTGAGCGGAGGGGCGGGTTGAGATGAGGGTATTGGCGAGCGGGAAAGTGGGCCCAAAGTTTTGGAGCGACGGGCCATCGAAGGTCACCAGGGGCTCAGAGGGTCCTGCCTGTTCTCCCGCCCTGAATGACCGGGGGTGCCCCTTGTGGCCCAGGTGGCGGTGGGGGGCATGGTGAGTCCGGCGCTGGGGCTCAGGAGTCCCCAATCCCCGTCGTTGAGGCTCCAGGCACCTTGGGAGGGGCCACTAGGGGGCCGACCTAGGGTTTGGGTTAGCCCCCAGAAGGCCCGCAGGCCCAATCAGCCAGCTGTGCGGCGAGCGGGGGGGAGGGCCGAGGTAAGGGCGCTGGCCAGCGGGGGCGTGGGCCCAAGCGTTTTGGTGCGGGGGGCCTTCGAAGGTCGCCGGTGACTTGGAGGGCCCTTGCCATTCTCCCTCCCTGAATGAAAGCAGCGCCCCTAGCGGCCCAGGTGGCGGTAGGGCAGGAGGGTGAGTTGGGCGCTGGGGCTCGGGAGTCCCCAATCCCCGGTGTTGCGGCAATAGGAACCTGGGATGAGCCCCTCGGGGGCCCACCAACGGTTAGGGTAACACCCAGGAGGCTGGCAGTCCAGATCCACCGGCTGTGCGGCGAGCGGAGGGGCAGACCGAGGTGAGGGTGCAGGCGAGCGGGAGCATGGGCCCAAGCGCTTTGGCACGGGGGGGCCTTCGAAGGTCGCCAGGGGCTCGGAGGGATCTGCCCATTCTCCCTCCCTGAATGACCGACGGTGCTCCTAGGGGCCCGGGTGGTGGCGGGGCAACATAGTGAGTCCGGCACTGGGGCTCGAGGGTCCCCAATCCCAGGCATTGCGGTGCCAGGCACCTTCAGAGGGGCCCCTCAGGGGCCAACCTAGGGTTATGTGTAGCCCCAGGAGGAGGGCAGTCCTCATCCCCCAGCTCTGCAGGGAGTGGAGGAGTGGGCCAAGGTGAGGGTGCTGAGGATGGGGAGCATAGGCTCAAGCGTTTTGGATGTGGGGGCCTTCGAAGGTCGCCGTGGGCTCAGAGGGCCCTGCCGTTCTCCCTCACTGAATGACCAGGGACACCCTAGCGGCCCGGGTGGTGGTGGGGCAGCACGGTGAGTCCGGCGCTGGGGCTCGGCAGTCTCTGATACCCAGCGCTGCGGCGCCAGGCCCCTTGGGACGGGCCCCTCGGGGACTGACCTAGGGTTAGGGTTAGCCCCCAGGAGACTGGCAGGCTCATTCCGCCCATGTGCAGTGAATGGAGGTGTGGGTCAAGGTGAGGTAGCTGGTGATCGGGAGCATAGGCCATAGCATTTGGCTTTGGCTCGGGGTGCCTTCGAAGATTGCAGGTGGCTCAGAGGATCCTGCCCATTCTGTCGCCCTGAAGGACTGGCGACGCCCCTAGCACCCCAGGTGGTGGCGGGGTGGCAGGGTGCGTCCGGCGCTGGGACTTGGGGGTCCCCAATCAATGGCATGCGGCGCCAGGCCACTTGGGTGGGGCCCCTCGGGGGCGACCTAGGGATAGGGTTAGCCCCCAGCAAGCCAGCAGGCCTGATCCGCCAGCTCTGCAGCGAGAGGAGGGATGGGCCGAGGTTAGGGCACTGGCGAGCAGGAGCGTGGGAGCCAGAAGTTTTGCGCGGGGGGCCTTCGAGGTCACAGGGGGATCAGAGGGCCCTGCCCGTTCTCCCTTCCTGAATGACTGGCAACGCCCCTAGCACCCTGGGTGCTTGCGAGGTGGCAGAGTGAGTCCAGCACTGGGGCTCGGGGGTCCCAAATCCCTGGCATTGCGGTGCCAGGCCCCTTCGGAGGGGCCTCTCAGGGGACAACCTAGGCCCCTCAGGGGACACCCTAGGAGGGCGGGCCTCATCCGCTGGCTCTGTGGCGAGTGGAGGGGAGGGCCGAGGTGAGGGCGCTGAGGAGCCGGAGCGAGGGCTCAAGTGTTTAGGATGGGGGGCCTTCGAAGATTGCCATGGGCTCGGAGGGCCCTGCCCATTCTCCCGCCCTGAATGACCAGCGGCGCCCCCAGCGGCTGGGTTGGCGGCGGGGCAGCAGGGTGAGTCCGGCGCTGGGGCTTGGGTGTCAGCAATCCCAGGCGTTGTGGCACCAGGCCCCATCGGACGGGCCCCTCGGGGGCCGACCTACGGTTAGGGTTAGCCCCCAGGAGGCTGGCAGGCCTGATCCGCCAGCTGTGAGGTGAGTGGAGGGGCGGGCCGAGGTAAGGGCACTGGCAAGAGGGAGCGTGGGCTGAAGCATTTTGTCGCTGGGGGCCTTCAAAGGTCTCCGGGGACTCAGAGGGCCCTGCCCATTCTCCCACACTGAATGACTGGCGGCGCCCCTAGCGGCCCAGGTAGCAGTGGGGCGGCAAGGTGAGTCCGGCGCTGCGGCTCGGGGGTCACCAATCTCCAGCGTGCAGCGCCAGGCCCCTTGGGATGTACGCCTCGGGGGCTGTCCTAGGGTTAGGGTTAGACCTCAGGAGGCTGGCAATCCCGAAATGTCAGCTGTGCGGCGAGCGGATCGGTGTTCTGAGGTGAGGGCGCTGGCGAGGGGGACCATGGGAGCATTTTGGGGCGGGGCACTTTCGAATGTCGCCTTGGGCTCGAAGGGCCCTGCCTGTTCTCCCACACTGAATGAACGGCGGCTCCCCTAGCAGCCCGGGTGGCGACGGGACGACAAAATGAGTCCTGGCTGGGGCTCTGGGGTCCCCAATCCCCGGCGTTGTGGGGCCAGGCCCCTTAGTAGGGGCCCCACGGGGGCCGACCTAGGGTTAGTGTTAGCCCCCAGGAGGCCGGCAGGCCCGGGAGCGTGGGCCCAAATGTTTTGGTGCAGGGGGACTTCGAATGTCGCCGGGGGCTAGGAGGGCCCTGCCCATTCTCCCGCCCTGAATGACAGTCTGTACCCCTAGCGGCCCGAATGGCGGCGGGGCGGCAGGGTGAGTCCAGCGCTGCAGCTTGGGTGTCCCCAATCCCCGCGTTGCGGCGCCAGGCCCCTTGGCAGGGGCCCCTTGGGTCTGACCTAGGGTTAGGGTTAGCCCCCAGGAGGCCGGGAGGCCCGATCCTCCGGCTGTGCACGAGCGGACGGGTGGGATGAGATGAGGGCGCTGGCGAGCGGGAAGGTGGGCCCAAGCATTTTGGCGTAAGGGGCCTTCAAAGGTTGCCAGGGGCTCGGAGGGCCCTGCCTGTTCTCCTGCCCTGAATGACCAACAGCGCCCCTCGCGGCCCGTTTAGCAGCGGGACGGCAGGGAGAGTCTGGCGTTGGGGCTCGGGGGTCCCCAATCCCCGGTGTTGCAGCGCCAGGCCCTTTGGGATGGGCCCCTAGGGGGCCTACCTAGGGTTAGGGTTAGCCACAAGGAGGCTAGGATGCCTGATTCGCCGGCTGTGTGGCGAGCGGAGGGGCAGGCCGAGGTAAGGGCGATGGGAGCGGGAGCATGGGCCCTAGTGCTTTGGTGCAGGGGGCCTTCGAAGGTCGCCGTTCGCTGGGAGGGTCTTGCGCGTTCTCCCGCCCTGAATGACCGGCGGTGCCCCTAGTGGCCCGGGTGGCGGCGGGGGGCATGGTGAGTCCAGCGCTGGGGCTCAGGAGTCCCCTTTCCCCGTCGTTGCAGCGCCAGGCCCCTTGGGAGGGGCCACGAGGGGGCCAACCTAGCTTTAGGGTTAGCCCCCAGAAGGCCCCCAAGCCCGATCCGTCAGCTGTGCGGCGAGCGGAGGGGAGGGCCGAGGTAAGGGCGCTGGCCAGCGGGAGCGTGGGCCCAAGCATTTTGGTGCGGGGGGCCTTCGAAGTCGCCGGTCGCTGGGAGGGCCCTGCCCGTTCTCCCTTCCTGAATGAACGGCGGTGCCCCTAGCGGCCCAGGTGGCGGTAGGGCGGGAGGATGAGTCTGGCGCTGAGGCTCCGGAGTCCCCAATCCCCAGTGTTGTGGCAATAGGAACCTGGGATGGGCCCCTTGGGGGCCCACCAAAAGTTAGGGTAACACCCAGGAAGCCTGCAGTCCCGATCCACTGGCTCTACAGTGAGCGGAGGGGCGGACCGAGATGAGGGCGCAGGTGAGCGGGAGCATGGGCCCAAGCGTTTTGGCGCGGGGGGCCTTCGATGGTCACCAGGGGCTTGGAGGGATCTGCCCATTCTCCCTCCCTGAATGACCGACGGTGCTCCTGGCGGCCCGGGTGGCAGCGGGGCGATAAGGTGAGTCCGGCGCTGGGGCTCGGGGGTCCCCAATCCCAGGCATTGCAGTGCCAGGCCCCTTCGGAGGGGCCCCTCAGGGGACAACCTAGGGTTCTGGGTAGCCCCCAGGAGGAGGGCAGGCCTCATCCGCAGGCTCTGCGGCGAGTGGAGGGGCGGGCCGAGGTGAGGGTGCTGAGGAGCGGGAGCATGGGATCAAGCATTTTGGATGGGGGGGCCTTCGAAGGTCCCGCGGGCTCGGAGGCCCCTGCCCGTTCTCCCGCCCTGAATGACCAGTGGCACCCCTAGCATCCCGGGTGGCGGCGGGGCGGCAGGGTGAGTACGGCGCTGGGGATCGGGGCTCCCTAATACCCGGTGTTGCGGCCTCAGGCCCGTTGGGACGGTCCCCTTGGGGGCCGACTTAGGGTTAGGGTTAGCCCCCAGTAGGCTGGCAGGCTCGTGCCGCCCATGTGCGGTGAATGGAGGTGTGGGTCGAGGTGAGATAGCTGGCAAGCAGGGGCGTGGGCCAGAGTATTTTGGCTTTGGCTCGGGGTGCATTTGAAGGTCGCAGGTGGCTTGGAGCGTCCTGCCAGTTCTGTCACCCTGAAGGACTGGTGACGCCCATAGCGCCCCATGTGGCGGCCGGGCGGCAGGGTGCTTCCAGTGCTGGGACTTGGGGGTCCCCAATCCCTGGCATGCGGCGCCAGGCCACTTGGGAGAGTCCCCTTAGGGGTGACCTAGGGATAGTTTTAGCCCCCAGGAAGGCAGCAGTCCCGATCCACCAGCTCTGCAGCGAGAGGAGGGGTGGGCCGAGGTTAGGGCGCTGGGGAGCAGGAGCGTGGGAGCCAGAGTTTTTGCGCGGGGGCCTTTGAAGGTAGCAGGGGAATCAGAGGGCCCTGCCTGTTCTCCCTTCTTGAATGACTGGCAACACCCCTAGCACCCTGGGTGCTTGTGGGGTGGCAGAGTGAGTCCAGCACTGGGGCACAGGGGTTCAAAATTCCCCGGCATTGCGCTGCCAGGATCCTTGGGAGGGGCCCCTCGGGGGCCGACCTAGGGTAAGTTTTAGGCCCCAGGAGTCCAGCAGGCCCCTTCTGCCAGCTCTGCGGCAGGCGGAGGGGCAGGCCAAGGTGAGGGCGCTGGCGAGAGGGAGTGTGGGCCCAAGCATTTTGGCGCGGGGGGCCTTCGAAGGTCACCGGGGGCTTGGAGGGCCCTGCCCATTCTCTCGCCCTGAAAGACTGGCGGCGCCCCTAGCAGCCTGGGTTGCTGCGGGGCGGCAGGGTGACTCCGGCGCTGGGCTCGGGGGTCCCCAATCCCCGGCGTTGTGGCACCAGGCCCCTTGGAGGGGCCCCTCGGGGGCCGACTAGGGTTAGGGTTCGTCCCCAGGAGGCCGGCAAGCCCAACGCTAAGTGGTTCTGGCAATGTAACAAAAATGCCATACACTTATCTGTAAGAAATAACAGTGTACAGGAACCCTCATAGCCCTAACATCATCCTTTGTGAATATGGAAGCCAGCCCCAAAGTGGTCGTGGAAGTCTGACGAAAGGGTTAAGCACTTTTCTCTGAGTCACCACACTATACAGGGAAAGACCAATGTACATCATCTTTCACGAGTAGGAAGCATTAATGAAAAGGTTCTGGAATTTCGAGGACTCTGATACATCCTTATTGGTAATAAACCACCGTGTACAGGAAAACACCTTCAACTCTCATCACCTCCTCAATCCTGATTCCGATTCAACTTTGGGTGTGTAGGACTAGGGAAATGTCCACATCTTCTTGCTAAGAAAGAACGATGTCAGGGTAATGCCCTTCAAGTCACCTCAGCCTTCCTGAAGACGGAAGCAGGAATCAAGGTGGTTATGTTACCATGAGGTAAGGAAGATGAGCATATAAGTGAGAAACAACAGTGGGCAGGACCTCTCTTCCAAGGAACATTATCTTTGCTTAATGTTGAATCCCTATGGTAAGTGGTTGTGGGCATTTGTGAGGTCAAAATCTTAAGTGTTTTGTAAAACTTCTTGGCCATTCACAGATAAGACTAAGGTAGTTGGGGACTCCTAGGCAGTGATTTGTCCACTGTCAAAAATATGAAAAGATAAAAGAGACAGATGAGGTCTCCTCAGGCATTGTCCTTTATCTTCATCCTCCGTGAGGATGGCCATCTCTGGACAGCTCAGTGTCAGAGTCTCATTCACATTGGGGGCATCTGTTCCTCACAGACATCAGGCAGGGAAATGGATTTGGTTCTCTGTGCCAGCCCAGCCACAGCTGAGTGTCACAGCACCCTCTCGTGGGCTCATAAGAGTTTCACTGTCACCAGGCAGGTCATTGTATTTGATAAACCACTGTGAGAGTTTGCAATTGCCTTCATCTGCAACCTCCTAGAGGCAAATTCAGATCTCTGGTACCATGTGAAGTCATGTGAAGGCATTGTGAGAAAGTGTCCTTTTGCTTAAGAAAAACATGGCTGGGGCTCCTGGCTGTCTCACCAGTTAAACATGTGCCTTTGGCTCAGGTTATGATCCCAGGGTTCTGGGATCGAGCCCGGGCTCCCTGCTCAGCAGGAAAGGAGGTTGGGAAATAGCTTAGAACCCACAGAGAATGTGAATAAAGGGGAGTGAAATGGAACTTGGTCTGTGTTTGGCTTTAGGGATTGGAAGTTAGTTTTTTCTCAATTGTGATTGTTCTTGAAACAGAACAGCTGTATTTTTTTTTACCTTTAATTTTTTTCTAATAATTTTTTATTATGATATGTTAGTCACTATACAGTATTTCCTTAGTTTTTGATGTAGTGTTCCGTGATTCATTATTTGCATATAATACCCAGTTCTCCATGCAATATGTACCTTCCTTAATACCCATCACTGGCCCATCCCAATCCCCCACCCCTCTCCCCTCTGAAGCCCTCAGTTTGTTTCCCAGAGTCCATAGTCTCTCCTGGTTCATTCCCCCTTCTGTTTAGGGTCCATTGTCTAAAGGGACAGAGAGTGGAAGTTCACCAAATATAAGATCGAAATTGAATTGTTCATTATAGATGCCACCACGTAGTTCCCAGACATTTCATTCTACTGTAGTAATTCATTATACCTGTGCAGGTGCACGTGGAAGACAATTGATGCATGCAGAGTGGTAATAAAACACGCCCCTCAGTAGTAGAATAATAGGGGATGCACATGTGTAAAATTATTCGACTACAGCTTCCATGCTTTCCCTTTGTTCCTTATTATCTATGAAATTGGACAATTCTTGTTCTCTAGGCTTAAACATCATTGTCAGTATTTAGAGTTTTTCAATGCTGATCTTCTCCTGTATAAGTTACCAAAAATCTAAAATATGTATGAACTTTAAAAAACGCTATATTGAAAATGACAGCAGGGAAGTTCCATTTTGTGAATATTGTGTCAATGGATCTCTATTTTGACATCAGTGTTCATTAGAAATGATGACATTTCATGTGAGTATAAATATCAATGTGAAAAAGAAAAGGTAGGAAGAACCTTGAATGTTTAAGTAATTGGTGAAATGACAGGTGTCTCTCTCTCTCTCTCTCTGTGTGTGTGTGTGTGTGTGTGTGTGTGTGTGTGTGTGTGTGTGTGTAATTGATTTTCAGTGAATGGTTCAGCTACTTGTAGGGCCTCCGAGAGAGCCCAGGTGAACCTTTCAATGAGTTGGTATCTGTTTTCAGAACATGGGAATCTCTTAGTCCAATAGTCAATCAGGCAAGCTTTGAGGTCTTGAAGAGTTTCAGTCCTCAGCGATGGTGTTGCAGACCCTTGTGAGCAAACCCTAGGATATGCTCAGAGCCCTCATTAGCTGGTACCAACGTGTGACGATTTCAGACAACATTTCCCAAAGAAGTACCTCTTGAGTCTCTGTCCTTCTCAGTTCCTTACACTTCCTTACACTAGTTATGTGATCAGTGTGTTTCAGGATAATCCCCACATGTGATTTTTGCTATTTCCTACTAGTCCTATCTGTTTCTCATCTTCTTCTTTTATGATAGGGGTTGGGAAGCAACCTGTGTGGTGGAGGAAGGGGTGTGGTAGTTGTCTGCCTTCAGAGGACCGAATGATGCCTAGAAATTGTACTGTAGTTTGAGGTCAATTGTCCATCCATCCTCTGAGTGTCAGGAATTCCATCACTTTACTTTGATGCTAGTCTGTTCTTCAAGCTGTCCTCAGAAATAAGGACGTCATCCATCTAGGGAATACTGGTTTCTGTGTATGTTTTCATTTTAGGAAAGGCCTTGCTGTTCCTGAAAATAATACTGTAGAGCACCCTTTCCTGTTCATATTGGCCATCAGTCAATCTTTTGTGAAGTATTTGTTTATAAATAGTATTTTTAAGGTTGGTGAGCAGGAATTCTTTATTGACAAGTCTTTGTCAGTGTGTGTATTACAAATCTTTACTTCCCAGCCTGCGGTTCACTTTTTCATTTTCTTGTGGTCATAAGATAAGGAGAAATGTCACATTTTTATGAAGTCCCACTGAATTCTTTTAAATGGTTAGTGCACCCTATGTCCTACCCCAAGATTGACAGGTTCTACATTTTCTTTCAGAAACTGTCCAATGGGAAGCACAATCCATCTCAAATTTATAAATTGCATTTTTAATTCTAATAGGGTATATAGACTGTTTTGGATTTTCTATGTATACAATCGTATTATCTGTGAATAGTCACAATTATCCCCTCAATTCTTATACTTTTTGTTTCTCTTGCCTTCTAACACTGATAGGCTCTCCGATGCCACGATGAATAGAGCAGCATTGTTTGAAGATTTTAATATACCTTTCTCAATATCTGACAGAAAAAGCAGACAAAACATTGGTAACAAATGTGACCTAATTGACATATAGGGAACATTCCATAATAAGTGCAGAATATATTATTTTCAAGTGGTCATAGACTCTTTACCCAAATAGATGATAGGTGGGGCCACGAATCAAGGCTACAAATGTTAAACCCTGAAATTAACTAGGTTCTATTCCTAGACCACAGGGGAATTGAGCCACAGTCTTAGCGAAAAGAAAACCAGGAAGTCTTTCAATGTTTAAAAATTAAATGGAACTTTGCTACATATCCTAAAGGTCAGAGAGGGAATCTCAATGGAAATTCTGAACCTTTGCTACATGAGGGCTCACACACAATGGCACTTTCTTTGTGAAGAGCATAATAATAACCTAGACAGGAGTTGAGCCTTAAGTCAGAGTTCTGCCTGCCCCAGCCACACCTGGCAGCCTTGGCCTGTGGTCCCCCTCAGCTGTGCTTTCTGGTGGCCCTGAGCTAAGGGGGTCAACATGGCCATATGGAAATGGGAAGCTCCCCACTCATAGTGATGGCAGTGCCCCCTCCCCAGCTGCCCTTTCTGGTGGCTCTGAGCTAATGGGGTCAACATGGCCGTATGGAAATTAGAAGCTCCCCACTCTTAGTGATGGCGTTGCTATTGTATCGTCCTCACCAGTCCAACAACATGATTTCTGAGTGAACTATGACACAAGAGCGACTTCTTGGCCTTCCTTCAGGTTTGAAAATCATCTGGTGAGTCATCTATTAGAAATATGGATTCAACATGTGTTCTTTCTTCTGGAAAAGAAATAGACCCAATAGCAATTATGGCTTCCTGAGCACCTGTTCTTGAGAGACATCATACTGGCTCTTTGTAGCATTCTGCCTCTTAAACTTCTCAACTAGGGTGTAGATATTTGTAGGCACATTTTCAGGTGGTTAGACAGGGACTCGGATGATATGAGTCACAGAGGATTTTAGTGTCAGAAACCTAAGTGGGATCCCCAAATTGACTCCAAATCCCTTGTTGTTCCATACAGGGTACTATTTCCCTCTTATCTCTGGTCTTCTCGATCTGGAAACCCATCAAGTATCAGGATTTTCTTGTCATGTGGACAACTGGAACGAATTCAGCGGGCCTTTTCACGTCTGCCCATGGTGATCATTAAGATCATTATCTCAGTGGAGGACCTCTGGGTAAGATACTCAAAGATCCTTAGGAATAGAGACAGTATAATATTTTTCTGGTATTAAAGTTACTGAAACCAACTATCTTTCTTAGTCCGTTCAAGCTCTGGTATGTTCAGAGGGTGCTGTAAAACAGGTCTGAAATAGTATTTAAAAACATTCAGCTCAGCCTCTTCTACAACGTGAGCCAATGCTTATAAACATGGCTAAAATATTCCCTTACCTACGATGACTTCCCAGCCATCCTAGTGTTTATATGGTATGACTGTGACTTACATTAGTCAACATTTGCAGAGAAAGAACTTAGTGCATCCACGGGGCACTTCATGTTGAAATTCGTTTGTGACAACGAGCTACTGTGTTTTATTCTGCAGTCCAAGGGAATGGTGCCAGACATCTCTAAGGTGTCTAGCAGTTCTACAATTCCGATTTTAAGTGGTCTGTGTGCTTCAGAGATTTGGGCAGGAAAAGGGCAGGAGTCCAGAGACTGTGAACACTTCTGTTACCTGTGCTGACCATGGAGCAGGTAGCCTTCTGTGGGCATCATTTTGATTTCTTGGTACTCTTGTGAAAGGTGCTTTTGTCTCAAATTCCTCCATTTAGGAGTAATTATAATGATGAAAGTAATTTTTATCTTATATCATCTGTGGGCCCTGATCCTGGGATCTCAGGGAAGCTATCCTTTAACATTTCACCTGGCTCAAAATGACTAGGCAACACCTCAAAGCATGGGCCTTGTTTCTGCCCCAAGCACGTTGTACATCTGCTTTGAGAAGACAACAATAACCAAAAATGCCAACATAAAGATAAGAAAAAATAAAGAACCTCTCTGGCTCCCATAAGATTAAAGTCATACTGACATGTACATAGTGAAAACATAAGAAAGAGTCTGTCACTTTCTGGAATCTAAGAAGATCCTCATTGTGGTGTGTAACTCTGTATGTAAAACAAAACAGAAAAAAATATATAAGCCTGCCCCAAAAGTTCCTTCCCCGGAGCACTCCCTTCTTGGTGAAGATTGTGTCTGCCAGGCAGCTGTCCTGACTTGGGTTTGAATAAAGGTCTCTTCCTTTCTCTCTAAAATGTTTTTAAAAGTTCATTCACGCAATGTCGACAATAACAGTGTTTTCTATTTAAGTGAGAAATAAATGTTCCACTCTAGTTGCATTGGGAATAGATGAATTGAGGGTTTCTTTAGAAGAGTAAGTCTGCTTTCCAGAAAAGGCAAGGTCATTGGTCTATTGAGAATGAAGATAATTACTGCTAAACACATATATGTTGTTTATGAAGCAGATGTGCAGGCTTTAGGTCAGAGGTGCCTTCTTCTCCCCAGCTGACAGCAATTCTCTGCTCTGGCTCCAAGAAACCCGAGGTTTTGAACATCACCATCTGAGTCAGTGAGGCAGCTTGTCACAGGACGCCAGTGTTCAGAGAAAGCGCAGGTATGTTTGGCAAAATGTCCTAACTATGTCAGGGCTGGAGGTAAAACCTCTCATTATCCCAAAACCGCCTGGGCTTTTTCTCTTTTCTCTAGTTGAGCCACAAAGTAAAATTGAAGTAGCTGACAGCATTCTGGGTTTGGTGCAAGAATTACTTAGTTTCCCTGCGGGTAGAACTTTGCAGGGGATCACAATTTCTCTGTCCATTTATTGCTTACAAATGTATTTTGACCATCTGTTTCCTAGGAACCCTCTTTTATTAGAAAGGGAAGGTGAGATTCACTCTGTGCCTGTTTGTAACATCTAATTTGTTCCTTCATCTAACAGTGTTTATTCAATTGGGCCTACGATATGGTTGAGTGGCCAGCATCTAGAGTTAGGTGGCTTTATTCATCTGATACAGACTTGGGTGATGTCATTTGACAAAGGTGATGTTTCATCATTGATTAGTTTATCCATCAGAAGAGTTAAAGTTAGGGTGGAGGGAAAATTCAAAATTATCCAAAGCGGCCTGTTCCTGTTTAAAAGTTGAGCTTGTCTTTCTAGTTTTCCTAAATGTATTATCTCGATATTTTGAGGTGCCATATTCTCTCTGTAGTTTCTTTGGTGGTGGAGTCAGAAGAAGAGTCTGGGAATTCTTTGGGATAGTTAAATGCTGGTGGCTTCAAGGGGCTTGGCGTCAGGAGCCTTGGGGTGAAGTCTGCAACTGCTTGCCTGACCCTGGGTCCATCTCCCAGAGGTTTTGTTTCCTCTTATGAAATTGCCGGCAGATAATGTTCTGCTTGAAGGGGAACCCTCCCATCCTGTTGGTGGGAATGCAAAGTGGTGCAGCCATTCTGGGAACCAGTTGGGGGTTCCTCAAAAAGTTAAACATTGAACAACCCCATGATCCAGCAATTGCTCTCCTAGGTATTTACCCAAAGGATACTAAATTGCAGATTCAAAGGGGGAACATGCACCATGATGTTTATAGCAGCAATGTCCACAGTAGCCAAACTATGGAGAGAATCCCAAAGTCCATGCACTGATGAATGGATAAAGCAAATGTGGGATACATATATATATATATAATGGAATATGACCCAGCTTCAAAAAGAATGAAATCTTACCATTTGCAAGGATGTGGATGGATCTAGAGTGTATTAAGCTAAGCAAAATCACTGAGGAAAGACAAATATCCTATGCTCTCACGCTTGTGGAATTTCAGAAAGAAAACAGAGGAACAGAGTTGAAGCGTGATGAGAGAGGCAAACAAGGAAATAGACTCAACCTTGGAGAACAAACTGAGTGTTGCTGCAGGACAGGGGCATAGGGGGAAGAGTTAAATGGGTGAGGGGTATTAAGGAGGGCACTTGTGATGAGCACCGGGTACTCGATGCAGGTGAGGAATCACTAAATCCTACCCCTGAAGCGAATATTCCATCGCATGTGAACTAACTGGAATTTAATAAAAGAAGAATGGAAAAAGTGTTCTGCTTCATGAAGAGTGAGGTAAAATTGTAGTGATTTGGGCTGTAGTCTTCTCTAGATGATAGTTGTAAAACACCCTGTTGTAGGATACACTAGTTTCTTATCACATAAGGAGTCCTCAGAAAGCTGCAATGAAAGATTCAGGTCTCAGAGCATGTTCATGTTCCACTGATATGTTACAGTTTGCACAGGTAGGAAAGAAGGTGGAGAGAAAGGCAACAGAAGGGGAAAGGAGGTGTGAACCTTTCATTAGTTAGCGTTATAGCTTTCTCATGAAAGCCTTGCGCCAGTGTGATTTTGGAAACAGAGAGGTAATCCGGGAGCTTTGCAGGAGACGGGGGAGTTCCAGGTCTGGGTAAAGCTGACAGGGGTCCCAGAGGAGAGATGAAAGCATTCTGCAGTAGGGTGTGGGCAGGGTGGGCTCCAGGGGTGGCTGTGGGTCTCCTGGGTGAGAGTTGTGACAGGTGAGGGCTGTGTGCAAGTTCCTGGCTGAGGACAAGTGAGGCACAGGCGGAGAGCTGGCAGAGAACCCTCTTCTGGGCCACCAGCCTCACCCAACACACACAGCCTCAACTTCTGTCTCTGTCACTCCAATTCAGACTTCTCCGAAGGTGAGTGAGAACACATCAAGAGCATTCTGAACAGAAGGGAAAGCATGTGCAAAGGCTCTGGGGCAGGAGAATTCCAGGTATGTCCAGGAGCAGCAAGAAGGCCCTGTGGCCACAGGAGACAGCTTAGGACATGAGCTCAGAGAGGTGACAGAGGGTGACAGAAAGCCATTCCAGGGCTATAACCCCATAAGACCCTGTTTCACTGGGCCATCCTGGCGACAGTGTTGAGAACAGATGACAGAGGGTTGAAGATGGCAAGGCAGGTCAATGACGAAGCTTTTCCAGGTACTCAGGCACTGTGGACCAGACAGGTGGCCTTGAATGGAGTAGTTAGACCTATTCTGGGTCCATTTTGAAGATACAGCTCACAGGATTTGCTGATGGGTTAGCTATTAGGTTCAGGAGAATGGAGGAATTGGGGTAACTCCCAGCTGTTGTGGGTTGTCCTGATCTAGGGGAAGGAGAGGGTTTCTGAGGGTAGGAGGTAGTCCGTGTTCCGCATGCTGAGGAAGGTGCCTTTCCCGGTGGATCTGCTGAGGTTTTTGTCTGGGAGAACCTTTCACATATCCTCCCTCAGCAATGCTTAAGTACAAGTATCCCCCACTTTTTAAACGTTTACAGTAAGACACTGGGCATTCTTGAAAGAACTATATTTATTACCCAGCGTCAGTAAGAGGAAGATACCTGAAGAGGATTTCCCTCTTATGAAAAAAGGTGAACAGTGAGAATCGCGTTCAGCATCTGTTTGGGGGAGAAGCAGGACAGAGGAGGCGTGCACCCTAACCAGCTCCTTCCGCTTGGAACCGCACTCCGCATCCAGCCACCAGCACTTTGAATTGTGTCTGTGAGCCTCTGCTGTGCCTTATCTTCATTTATGCTGGTCCTCCGTTAGAAACTTGTGTCGTGAGGCCTAAGAAAAGCCAAAGAGAAGGAATTTTGGAGTCTGAGGACACTGTCTAATTGTTCCGTGTAAATTAATGGCCATTCCTTCTTGACACCATTTCTGCTGTGCAAGGTTTCTCAGAAGCCCTGTACTTTCAAAGAGCAGGGAAACCTATACCCCATGCTGCGGGGTTAGTTTTAGTCTCCATGCTGGACAGAACATTTCATGACTGTCGGATTTTCTCACTCAAACATTGAGACTTTGACCGCCTTCACCCGTTTCTACCACCCCATCCCCGAATCTGGCACCTACAAATCTGCTCTCAGTATCCATGTGTTCAGTATTTGTTTATTCCATGTGGAATGTACATGAGAGCATCCGGTATTGGTCTTTCTGTGTCTGAGTTACTTGGCATAAGGCCCCCAAGGTCTTTGTTTCCATGTCTGGTTCTTGTGAATAATGCTGCAGTGAATGTGGGAGTGCATCTGTCTTTTTGAGGCAGTATTTTTGTGTTCTCTGAATCAATACTCAGTAGAGCCATTACTGGGTCATGGGGTAGTTGTATTTATTTTTTTCAGGAACCTCCATACCGTTTGTCACAATGCCTGCACCAATTTCTATTCCCACCAACAGTGCACAGTGTCTCTTCGTCTGCACACCCATGACCCCACTTTTTGTCTGTCTCTGGGACAATTGGTGTTCCAGCAGTTGTGAGGGGATAGCTTATTTTGGGTTTGACTGATGTTTCCCTGATGATGATTAGTGATGTCGAACAACTTTTTCTGTCTGTTGGCACCTGTGTGCCATCTTTGGAAAGTATCTATTCACATATTCCCCCCATTTCTTATACCGTTTTTTTTTTAATTGTTTTGATTTATATGAGTGTTGTGTGTATTTTGGATATTAGCGTCTTCTCACACATGATTCACAGATATTTTTTTCTTATTGGGTCAGTGGCCTTTTAAGTTTTTGCTGGTTTCTTTTGCCATGTGGAAGATTTCAGTTTGATGTTGTTCCACTTGTTTATTTTTGCTTTTGTTGCCTTTGCATTTGGTGTCCGATCTGAAGACTCTTTGCCAAAACCAATGTCGAGAGACTTAGTACCTGTGTCTTCTTGGAGGTTTATGGATTCAGTTCTTATGTTCAAATCATTCATCCATTAAAAATTTTGTGTGTGGTGTAAGAAAGTGACCCAGTTATATTCTTCTGCATTTAGTGTCCAGTTTGCCTGTTACCGCTCACTGAAGGGACAGTCCTTCCCTCATGGCATATCTTCTGCTGCTGTGTTGTAAGTTAGGATCATCTACGTGTGGGTAAGTTTCTGAGCTTTCTGTTCTGTTCCACTGACCTGGTGTCTGTGTTTATGCCAGTACCATCCTGTTTTGACGACAACAGCTTTGTAATCTAGCTTGAAATCCAGGAGTGTGTTGACTGCACCTTTCTTTCTCCAGGTTGCATTGGGTATTTGGGGTCTTTAGTGACTCCATACAATATTAAGGACTATTTTCTCTTTCCTCGAATAATGCCACTGGAATTCAGATGGGGATTTCATCACATCTGTTGATTGCTTTGGGTACGATGGACATGTTCACATAATTAACTCTTCCAGTTAAGGAGCATGGCGTATGCTTCCATTTGTGTTGCCTTCCAAATCTTTGACCCATACATTCCGCCCCCCTCGACACACATGTTTTTCGTTTCTTTTCTGCCATGTGTTGAGTGTACTATGTCTTTCTCATTTCTGGTTACTTTTATTCCTAGATTATTTTTGATGCAATTGTAAATGGCATTGCTTTTTAAATTTCTCTTTGCGATAGTGTGTCATCAGTATACAGAAATGCAAGAAGTTGGGTCATCTCGGTGGCCCCATAGGTGAAGCGTCTGCCTTCAGGTCAGGTCATGATCTCAGAGTTATGGGATTGAGCCCCGTGTTGGGCCCCCGCTTAGCAAGGGTCTGCTTCTCCCTCTTTCTGGCACTCTCCCTGCTCGTGCTTTTTCTCTTCCTGTCAAATAAATAAATAAATTCTGAAAAGAAATAAAGAAAATAGGTCTCTGTATATTGACATTATATCCTGCAGCTTTCTTGAATTTGTTTATTCTAACAGTTTTTTTTGTGTGTGTGTGTGTGGAATCTTTCGGGATTTCATGTCATTTGCAAATAGTGACAGTTTTCCTGTATGGATTTCATATCTTTCTCTTTCTTTAAAATGATGTTAGTCACCCTACAGTACTTCATTTGTTTTTGATGTAGTGTTCCATGATTCATTGTTTGCATATAACACCTAGTGCTCATTATGACACGTACCCTCCTTAATACCCATCACCAGGATAACCCATTCCCCTACCCTCCCTTTCTGCAACCTTCAGTTTGTTTCCCAGTGTCAGTAGTCTCTCATGGTTCATGTCCCCCTCTCATTCCCCCTCTTCACTTTTCCTCTCCTTCTCCTAATGTCCTCCAATGTATTCCTTCCATTCCACATAGGAGTGAAACCATATGATAATTGTCTTTCTCTGCTTGACTTAATTTCACTTAGCATAATCCCCTCCTGATCCATCCACGTTGGTGCAAATGGTGGGTATTCATCCTTTCTGATGACTGGGTAATATTCCATTGGACAGATGAACCACATCATCTTTGTCCATTCATCTGCTGAAGGACATCTTGGCTCCTTCCACAGTTTGGCTATTATGGACATTGCTGCTATGAACATTGGGATACTGGTGCCCCTTCTTTTCATTACTGTGTGTCTATGGGGTAAATACCCAGTAGTGCAATTTGTGGGTCGTAGGATAGCTCTGTGTTTAACGTCTTGAGGAGCCTCCATATTGTTTTCAAAAGTGGCTGTACCAGCTTGAATTCTCATGAGTAGTGTAAGAGGGTTCCCCTTTCTCCACATCACCTCTGACTTTCTTTTATTTCCTGTCTTGTTAATTTTTTTTCAAGATTTTATTTATTTATTCCACAGAGATAGAGAAAGCCAGCGAGAGAGGGAACACAAGCATGGGGAGTGGGAGAGGGAGAAGCAGGCTCATAACAGAGGAGCCTGATGTGGGGCTCGATCGCATAATGCCAGGATCACGCCCTTAGCCGAAGGCAGACACTTAACCGCTGTGCCACCCAGGTGCCCCCTGCCCTGTTAATTTTAACCATTCTAACTGGTGTAAGGTGGTATCTCATTGTCGTTTTATTTGTATTTGCCTGATGGCAAGTGATGTGATGCATTTTTTCATGTGTCTGTTGGCCATTTGTATGTCTTCTCTGGAGAAGTATCTCTTTGTGTCTTCTGCCCATTTTTTGGGCGTTGAGTTAGAGAAGTTCTTTATAGATCTTGGATACCAGCCCTTTCTCTGTAATATCATTTGCAGATATCTTCTTCGATTCCATAGGTTGCCTTTTTGTTTTGTTGATCGTTTGCTTTGCCGAGCAGAAGCTTTTTATCCTGATGAAGTGCCAATAGTTCATTTTTGCTTTTATTTCCTTTGCCTTTAGAGACGTGGCTTGCAAGAAGTTGTTGTGTACAAGGTTGAAGAGTTCTTTTGATTTTGATATGAGACAGGAATCCAGTATCTTATTTTCCTGATTGTATTCGAGTCCTCTGTCTTTGTTGGTGAGTCTAGCTAAGTTTGTCAGTTTTGTTTATCTTTCCAAAAAGGCAGCTTTCATTTTCATTGTTTATTTTTTTGTCTTTTTATTCTCCATTGGATTTCTTTATGCATTCCTTTTTCTTATTTCCTTATTTCTACTAATTTGGGGCTTTGTTTGTTGTTTTTTTTTCTACTTCTTTACCATATAAATCAGGTTGTTTATTGGAGAGCATTCTCATGGAATGATGAAGACTTGAATTTCTATGAATGTCCCCCATAAAGCTACTTTTGCTGCATCCCATAAGTTTTTGTAGTTTGTCTTTTGCATCAGTGTCAAGGTACTTCTAAAAATTTTTTTGATTTCTTCTTTGACTGTTGGTTGTTCAGTAGCATGTTGTTAAGTCTCCACATATTTTTTTAAGATTATTTGAGTATCTGACAGAGAGTGAGACAGCGAGAGAGGGAACGCAAGCAGGGGGTTGGGAGAGGGAGAAGCAGGCTTCCCACTGAGCAAGGAGCCTGATTCGGGGCTAGATCTCAGGATCCTGGAATCACGACCTGAGCTGAAAGCAGATCCTTAATGACCGAGCCACCCAGGCCCCCCAATCTTCACCTATTTTTGACTGTCCCATTTTTTTCTTGAGACTGATGTCTAGTTTCATATCATTGTGGTTGGACAAGATTTGAAGCAGAAGGTGAAGAGAGCATTCAGATGAAAGGTTTGTTTCCTGGAGGGTTTTCTGAGGGCAGACCATGAGTTCAGTGGGGATGGAGGATGGTTTTGTGAGACGGGGGTTGGGGTTAACCCTTGTTAGAATTACTGACTACTACCATGCAGGCTGTGTGCTACTGTTCACACCATAGTCCTGATGGACTTGTACTTCATTAGAAATATTTTCTAGGAGGTGTAGGCATAGCCTTCTCTAAAAGAAAGGTGCCATGTGGGTTTATGGAATGACCCCAGGTCAGCAACCAGGATGTATGGTATTGTGGGGGATCAGAAACAGGCTTTCTGTGGGAAGTGACAGAAATGGGGTATGGTGAGCTCCATGACCATAGGTGAGGTCCCGAGTGACCCACTGGGTGTTGGGTTCTGTGGATCTGTCTCATCAGGTGCTGTGGAATTCAGGGACACCCTCCTGTCTGTGGATTTGTATGGAGACAGGTAGGCATCAGTGTCTGGCCAGGCACGAGGGTCGCACTGGACCACCACCAGAGGTGCAGCGTGCGGGGGAGCCACTGCTTGGTTTCCATGAAAGCTGACCAGGGTCTGTGACCGTGATTCCTAGCAGCTGCAAGGGGAGAGGAAGCCGGAGGTGGTGCACACTTCCTAGAGTTGTGGTCAGGACTAGTCTGGAACCCACTGAAGTCAGCCACACCTGGCACAGAAGGCACCCAGTCAGTGTAGCTGTGGGCACTGCTCCGATGGTACTTCAGGCTGGCTCAATGCTGCCACCTCCTGCTTTTCATCATCATCTTCAAGGTCCTGTGCATCTGCTCTTTCCCCATGGCCTCCGGGGTATTGTCCGTCCTCCATCTGGCCCTCGTCCCTGGTGCCCTGTGCAGTCCGATGCCAGGGTAGCCTTCTCGAGACAAACATCTGGCCCTGATGGAATACTTCCATGGATCTCGTGTGATGCGAGGTTGATGCCCTGCCCTGGAAGAGGGCTGCAGTTTCCCAATCAGGAGAGCCATGTCTCCCTTTTCAGCATGGCCTGCCCTCCCCTCAGTCTTCTTCAGGGAACCTCTCCCAATTCCTGAGACAACAGCTCTGAACTTAAAAATGAATGTTATTTTACATATCTCTATGCCTTAGTTCATCTATGGCATGTCTTTCAACCCCGTTAGTGGGTTTTTTTTTAGCAGTTCTGAAGCGCTGTCTGCTCAAGGAGGGGATAACCTGGGTGGGGCAGCTTTCCCTCTCATCTCCCTCAGCATGTCTCTGAGCCCTGGGTACAGCTGTCCCACTGAGGATTGAGGGACCCGAGACAGCCCATCCTGAGCCCAGGCTGTGTCAGCTCATAGACTGATGCGTGTTGGAGCGGTGGGCAGATGGCATGGGCCAGGGGCAGGCAGTGTCTCCTTCTCATTCCTTCCCTCCCTTCCTCCCAGAGGTAGCTCAGAGCAGCCTTCAACCCCTGCATCTCCAGATTCTTTGACCTGTGCCTCATGTGTTCAGCTGGTGACCTTGGAGTTTCGCATGGATTCTACCTCCCGTACCCTCTCCTGTAGCAGTTCCTGGATCAGGGGAGGGTTCCGACCCTTGTCTGTTTTTGATCTTCTTCCTGTCCCGCACCAAGCCCACCCACCTTTGCATCTTCCATGTATGTGCTTGGAAGCACGCCCATCCACAGGGAACCTATTAGCCAAATGGATCCAGGCAATGAACATTGAAGTAGAGATCCAGGATCCATAATAAACCTGCTCTGAAACCTGTCCCAAAGTCTGTGACTCTCTCACACTGAAACAGAAACAATAATAGCTTTCTGGACTGTGAAGTGACATGTGTCTCTACTTCCAATCTTGAATGCATAGGTGGTGAGCCTGGACGGAAAAGGACCATGGCTCCCGTGGGCTGGGATCCACGGTAAGAGCTCAGTGAAATATGAATTTGAGGCATGGAGTGAATAATTATTGTAGAGTGAATCCTCCCAAGTAGGGCTTATGCACATTGCACAGGAAAAGATTTTTCAAAGAGGTTCCTGAAAGAGAAATATTTTTAAAAAAATTATTTTAATTCCAGTAGAGCTAACATACAGGGTTACATTCGCTTCAGGTGTACAATAGAGTGATTCAGTAATTCTATATATTACTCAGTGGTCATCAAGAAAAGCGTCCTCTTAATCCCCTTCATCTATTTCACTCATCCGTCTATCCACCTCCTCTCTGGTAACCATCCGTTTGTTCTCTATTGTTAAGAGTTTTTATTTTGGTGCGTCTCCTTTTTCTCTTTTAGTTATTCATTTTTGTTTGTTTCTTAAATTCCCCATAAGAGTGACATCGTATGGGATTTGTCTTTCTCTGACTGACTGATTTTAGTTAGGATAATACTCTCTAGCTCCATCCATGTGTCTGCAAATGGCAAGGTTTCATTCTTTTTCAAGCCGAGTAATACTGCACTGTATGTGTGTATGTGTGTGTGTGTGTGTGTGTGTGTGTGTGTGTGTGCGAGTACACACATCTATCATCTCATTTGTCTATTTTTCTACAGACACTTGGGTTGCTTCCATATTGTGATATTGTAAATAATGGTGCAAGAAACATAGGGGTGCACGTATCCTTTTAAGATACTGTTTTCCTATTCTTTGGGTAAATACGAGTAGTGTGATTGTTGGATCGTAGCTTAGTTCTATATTTAATTTTTTGAGGAACCTTCATACTGTTTTCCACGGTGGCCACCCCAGTTTGCATTCCCACCCACAGTTCGCGAGGATTCCCCTTTATCCACATCCTCCCAACACCTGCTCTTTGTTGTGCTTTTGATGTTAGCCATTCTGACAGGTTTGAGGTATTACCTCATTGTCCTTTGGATTTACATTTTCCTGATGATGGGTGATGGTGAACATCTTTTCACGGGACTGTTGGCCATTTGTATTTCTTCTTTGGAGAAATGTCTGTCCATGTCTTCTGCCTATTTTTTAACTGGAGTATTTGTTTTTTTTGGGGGTCGAGTAGTATCAGTTGTATATGTTTTGGACACTATCCCTTCATTGCATATGATCTTTGCAAATATCTTCTCCCTTTGAGTAGGTTGTCTTATTATTTTTACATTTTCATTGTTCTTCTGTCATGTGGAAACTTTTTATTTTGCTGTATTCCCAATAGTTTATTTTTGCTTTCATTTCCTTTGCCTCAGGACACAGTCTAGAAAAACGTTGGTATGGTCCATGTCAAGAAGTTACTGTCTTCCCTCCTGTAGGATTTTTATGGATTCAGGTCTCATATTGAGGTCTTGAAACTGTTTTGTGTTTGTCTTTATTGTGTAAGAAAGCAGTCTAATTTCATTCTTTTGTGCGTAGCTGTGTAGTTTTCCCAACACCATTTGTTGTAGAGACTGTCCTTTTCCCTTTTGATATCGTTGCTTGCTTTGTGGAAGATTCATGGACCATATAATTGTGGGTTTCTGTCTGAACTTGTATCCTGTTCCTTTGGTCGCTGTGTCCAGTTTTGTGCCGTACTGTCTTGTTAGGATGACTGCAGCTTTGTAGTATAACCTGAAATCTGAAATTGTGAGTCCTCCAGCTTTGTTTTTCTTTTCCACATTGCACTGGCTGTTTGGAATCTTTAGTGGTTCCATATAAATGTTTAGGATTGTTTATTCGAGGTCTTTTGTTCTTTAATTTAAATTCAATTAGCCAACTTACAGTACACCATTAGTTTCAGATGTAGTCTTCAATAAATTTTCAGTCGTGTGTAACACCCAGTGCTTATTGTATCGTGTGACCTCCTTAATGCTACTCACCCGGTTACCCCCCCCTCCAACTTCTCCTCCAACAATCATCAGTTTCTTATGATAGTTAAGAGTCCATCATGGGTTTTCTCCCTCTCTGATGACTTCCCATTCTATTTTCCCTTCCTTCCCCTATGGTCTTCTTCCTTGTTTCTGATATTCCACATAGGAGTGAAAGCATATGATCATTGTCTTTCTTTCATTGACTTATTCCACTCAGCATAATACCCTCCAGCTCCACCCATGTCGGTGTGATGGTAAGTATTCATCCTTTCTGATGGCTGAGTAATATTCCATTATATATATGATCCACATCTTCTTTATCCATTCATCTATCCATGGTCATCTGCACTCCTTCCACAGCTTGTCTATTATGGATATTGCTGCTATGAACTCTGTGGTGCATGTGTCCCGTCTTCACTACCTGTCTCTTTGGGGTACATACCCACTAGTGCAATTGCTGGGATATAGGGTAGCTTTATTTATAACTTCTTGAGGAAACTCCGTACCATTTTCAAGAGTGGCTTCACTGGACTGCATTCGTACAGGGGTGTAAGAGGGTTCCCGTTTCTCCACATCCTCTCCAACATGTATAGTTTCATGTCTTCTTATTTTTAGATATTCGGCCTCGTGTGATATGGCATGTATAGGGGTTTAGATTTGCATTTCCCTTAAGCGAAGTGATATGAAGCATTTATGCATGTATCTTTTGGTCACCAGTACTTCGTCATCAGTGAAGTGACCACATTTTAATCCATCTCAAGACCTAAAGCTGGGTAAGGCACTGAACCTGGATAATGCCATCAGTTGGAAGTGTGGAGAATTTCAAAAGATCTCCGTGGAGAGCAAGTTCCAAGTTCAGTGTGAAGCTACTAATTGGATCCAGGGACATCTCTGAAAGTGGGGGTTGCCTGGGATGGGCTGAAGGGGGACCCTCTGATTTTACTATGAATCCTTGCTGCAGCCCCAAATGACAGTTTCCTGCTGTGGGGCAGGCTGAGTCCTCTAGTCGTGCAGAGGTGAGCCCAATGCCTGGTGCCTTGGAGGCAGGCAAACGGGGAGGGACCCTCAGCAGAAGACCCAGGGTTAGGTTAGGCCTCAAGGACAGCAGGTCTGAACTGCCCAGTGCTCAGAGAACTCTCATGCCGAGTGAGATGAGGGCACAAGGGCGGGTGAGTATGAGCCTTGGGGTTTCATCCGGAAGGGCCCACAAAGGTCGGGGTTCACCAGAAAGGGCTCTCAGGGTGTGCCCCAATTCTCTTGCCCTGACTGCTCTTTGTGCACCAAAATGGTACAGTTTACTGTGGGCTGCAGGCTGAGTCCTACGGTGGGGCTTGGGTGTCCCCAATCCCCCGGAGTGTGGTGCCAGGACCCTGGGGAGGGGCCCCTCTCTGCCCAACCTAGGGTAAGGGTTAGGGTCCAGGAGCCCGGCAGGGACAATCTGCAGGCTGTGCGGTGAGCTTTGTGGAGGGCTGAGAGGAGGCCATGGGGGTGGGTGAGCATGGGCCTCAGGGTTGGGGCACGGGGGGCTGCCAAAGGTGGGGACGGGCTCCGAGGGCCTCCCCAAGTTCTTGTGCCCTGTAGGCTCCGTAGAGCCCCAAGGGGCAATGTTTCCTGTCGGGTGGCAAGCTGAGCCCCCGGTGCGTTATAGGTATCCCAATTCCCTGGGGCTGCGGTGTAAGGCTCCTGGGGAGACCCCCACACCCGCGGCCGACCTAGGGCTAGGTTTAGGCCCCAGGAGCCCCGCAGGCCCGATCTGCTGGCTGTATGTCGAGCTACACAGGCTGAGGTGACGGTGTGGGGAGGGTGAGCATGGGCCTCAGGGTTGGGGTGTGGGAGGCCGCCGAAGGTCGTTGGTGTCTCAGGAGTGCCCTCCTGGTTCTCCCGCCCTGAATGCTCTATGGCCTCCCAAGGCACACGGTTTCCTGTGGGGTGGCAGACTGAGTCCTGCTGTGGGGCTCAGGTGTCCTGAATCCCGTGGCTGTGGCTCCAGACTCCTGGGGAGGGGCCCCTCCACAGATGAACTAGGGTTAGGGTTGGGGCCCAGGAACCTCGCAGGCCAGATCTGCCCACTATGTGGCAAGCTCCGCCGCGGGCTGAGGTGAGGGTGCAGGGTGGGGTGAGCATGGGCTTCAAGGTTGGGTTTAGGGATCACTGAAGTTCGCCGGGGGCTCTGGGGGCCCTCCTGGTTCTCCCGCCCTGAATGCTCTACAGCCTCCCAAGGGGCATGGTTTCCTGCGGGCTGGCAGGCTTTGTCCTGCAGTGGGGCTCAGGTGTCCCCAGTCCCTGGGGCTGCGGCACCGGGCCCCAGGGGAGGGGCCGTACCCAGCCGACCTAGGGTCAGGTCTAAGCCCCAGGAACCCGGCAGGCCTGATCTGCCGGCTCTGCGATGAGCTCGGTTGGAAGCTGAAGGGAAGGTGTGGGGCAGGATGAGCGTGGGCCTCAGGGTTGGGGTGTAGGGGGCCACCGAGGATCGCTGGGGGCTCAGGGGGGCCCTACCAATTCTCCTGCATGGGATGCTCTGTGGCGCCGCAAGGGGCATGGTTTCCTGAGGGGTGGCAGGCTGAGTCCCGTGGTGGGGCTCAGGTGTACCCAACCCCGGGGGTTAGGGTACGGATTAGGGTATGGGTTAAGGTTAGGGTATGGGTTACGGTTAGGGTATGGGTGAGGGTAGGGGTTAGAGTTAGGGGAAGGAGAGGGTACGGGTTAGGGTTGGGTTTAGGGGTTACAGGTTAGAGGTTATGCGTTAGGGTACAGATAAGGGTTTAGGGTACGGGTTAGGGTTTAGGGTTTGGGGTTAGGGTGGGGTTAGGGTTGGAGTATGGGTTACGTTTAGGGTATGGGTTAGGGTACGGGTTAGGGTACGCATTAGGGTACGGTTTAGGGTACGTGTTAGGGTACGGCTTAGGGTAAGTGTTGGCGTACGGATTTGGGTACGGTTTAGGGTACGGGTTAGGGTTAGGGTATGGGTTAGGGTTAGGGTACAGTTTAGGGTTATGGTACAGGTTGGGTTACGGTTTAGGGTTGGGGTTAGGGTACGGGTTAGGGAACGGGTTAGGGATAGGTATAGGGTATGGTTTAGGGTTAGGTTATGGGTTAGGGTACGGGTTAGGGTACAGGTTAGGGTTAGGTATGGGTTAGGGTATGGGTTAGGGTCCGGGTTTGGGATAGGGTACGGGTTATGGTATGGGTTAGTGTACGGGTTAGGGAATGGGTTAACATTAAGGGAAGGATACTGGTTAGGGTTAGGGTACGGGTTAGGTTTAGGGTTTAGGGTTACAGTTAGGGTACGGGTTAGGGTTAGGTTATGGGTTGGGTTAGGGTACGGGTTATGGTATGAGTTAGGGTATGGGTTAGGGTCAGGGTTTAGGGTTTAGGGTTAAGGTTAGGGTTCAGGTTAGGGTACGGGTTAGGTTTAGGTTTAGGGTTAGTTTACGGGTTAGGGGTAGGGTTAGCTGAAGGGGTAGCGTTAAGGGGAGGGTTAGGGTTTGGGGTTTGGGGTTAGTGGTTAAGGTTAGGGTTTATTGTTTAGGGCTTCGGGATTAGGGTTAAGGTTTATGGTTTAGTGTTAATGTTAGGGTTTAGGGTTTAAGGATTAGGGTTTAGGGTTAGATTTAGGGTAGGGTTAGGGTTAGGGCAAGGGTTAGGGGTTATGGTTAGGGTTAGGGTTAGGGGTTAAGGTTTAGGGTTTAAGGTTAGGGGTTAGGGTTAGACCTCAGTAGGCCAGCAGGCCCGATGCGCCGTCTGTGCGGCAAGCAGAGGAGTGGGTCTAGGTGAGGGTCCCGGCGAGCGGGAGTATGGTATCCAGCGTTTTGGAGTAGGGGCCTTTGAACGTCGCTAGAGGCTCGGAGGGCCCTGCCCGTTCTCCTGCCCTGAATTACCGGCGATGCCCCTAGCGGCTCCGTTCGCGGTTGGGCAGCAGGGTGAGTCCCACGCTGCGGCTCGGTGATCCCCAATCCCCGGCGTTGCAGTGCCAGGCCCTTGGGAAGGGCTCCTTGTGGGCCGACCTAGGGTTAGATTTAGCCCCCATGAGGCCGGCAGGCATGATCCTCTGGCTAGGCGGCTAGAGGTGGGTGGGCCAAGGTGGAGGTGCTGGGGAGCGTGATGGTGGGCCCCAGCATTTTGGGGTGGGAGGCTTCAAATGTCGCCGGTTTCTCCACTGCCTTGTCCGTTCTCCCACCCTGAATGACCGGTGGTCCCCCTAGCAGCCCGGGTGGCTGCGTTGTGGAGGGTGAGTCCAGCTCTGGGGCTTGGGGTACCACATCCCCGGCGTAGTGGCACCAGGACCCTTGGGAGGGGCCCCTGGGGCGACGACCTAGGGTTAAGGTTATCCCCAAAAAGACCGTCAGGCCCAATCCGCACACTGTGCGGCGAGTGGAGGTGCGGGCCGAGGTGAGGGCGCTGGGGAGAGGAAAAGTGGGCCCAAGCATTTTAGCACAGGAGTTCTTCGAAGGTCGCCGGGGGCTCAGAGGGCCCTGCCCCTTCTCCCTCCTTGAATGATCGGCGGCGCCCCTACTGGCCCAGTTGGCGGCAGGGCAGCAGGGAGAGTCTGGCGCTGGGGCTCGAGTGTCCCCAATCCCCGGTGTTGCGGTGCAAGGCCCCTTGGGAGGGGCCCCTCGTGGGCCGACCAAGTGTTAGAGTTAGCCCCCAGGATGCCAGCAGGCCTGATCTGCCAGGTGTGCGGCAAGCGGAGGGGCGGGCTGAGATGTGGGTGCTAGTGAGCAGGAGTGTGGGCCCAAGCGTATTTGCAAGTTGGCCTTCGAAGGTCGCCAGGGGCTCGAAGGGCCCTGCCTGTTCTCCCGCACTGAATGACCGGCAGCGCCCCTAGCAGCTCGGGTGGCGTCGGGGCAGCAGGGTGAGTCCGGCGCTGGAGCTCAGGGGTCCCCAGTCCCTGGCATTGCTGCGCCAGGCCCCTTGGGAGGTTCCCCTCGGGGGCCAACCTAGGGTTAGGGTTAGCCCCCAGGAGGCTGGCAGGCCCAATCCACTGGCTGTGCAGCCAGCAGAGGGGCTGGCTGAGGTGAGGGCGCTGGTCAGCGGGAGCATGGGCCCAAGCATTCTGGCTCCTGGGGCCTTAGAATTTCACTGGGACTGGGAGGGCCCTTTCCATTCTCCCGCCCTGAATGACCGGTGGTGCCCTAGCGGCCTGGGTGCCGGCGGGGATGCAGGGTGAGTCCGGCGCTGGGGCTGGGGGTCATCAATCCCCGGTGTTGTGGCGACAGGCCCCTTGGGAGGGGCCCTTTGGGGGCCAACCTAGGGTTAGGGTTAGCCCCCAGGAGGCCGGTAGGCCTGATCCGACAGCTGTGTGTTGAGCAGAGGGCGGGCCAAGGTGAGCAAGCTGGCGAGCAGGAACATGGGCCCAAGCGATTTGGTACGGGGGGCCTTCGAAGGTCGCCGGGGGCTCAGAGGGCCCTGCCCATTCTACCGACCTGAATGAGTGGCGGCGTCCCTAGCGGCCGGGTTGGCAGCAAGGCGGCAGGGTTTGTCTGGCGCTGGTGCTGGGGGTCCCCAAGCACCGGTGTGGCGGTGCCAGGTCCCTTGGGAGGAGCCCCCAGGAGGCCGACATGCGCAATCCGCTGGCTGTGCAGTTTGCAGAGGTGCAGGCCAAGGTGATGGCGCTGGCAAGCGGGAGCGTCGGCCCAGGAGTTTTGGCGCAGGGTCCTTCAAAGGTCGACGGAGGCTTGGAAGGCCCTGCATGTTCTTCCTCCGTGAATGACCGGCGGCGCCCCTAGCGGCCCGGGTGGTGCCGGGGCGGCAGGGTGAGTCCGGCGCTGGGGCTCGGGCGTCCCCAATCCCTGGCGAGGCGATGCCAGGCCCCTTGGGAGGGGCCCCTCGGGGGCCGACCTGGAATAGGTTTAGCCCCCAGGAGGCAGGCAGGCCTGATCCCCCGGCTGAACGGGGTGTGGAGGGGTGGGCCAAGGTGAGGGTGCTGGGGAGCGGGTGCGTGCGCCCAAGCGTTTTGGCGCAGGGTAACTTCGAATGTTGCCGGGGTCTCTGAGGGCCTTGCTCATTCTCCCACGCTGAATGACCGGTGGTGCCGATAGCAGCCCAGATGGACGCAGGGCGGCAGGGTTAGTCCAGACCTGGGGCTCGGGGGTCCCCAATCCGTGGCGTGGTGACGCCAGGCCCCTTGGGAGGGGCCCCTCAGGGGCTGACCTAGGGTTAGGGTTAGCCCTCAGGAGGCCGGCAGGCCCAATCCGCCAGCTGTGCAGCGAGCAGTGGGGTGGGCTGAGGTGAGGGCGCTGGGGAGCAAGAGCATGGGCCTAAGCCTTTTGGTGCGGGGGGCCTTCGAATGTCGCCGATGTTTCGGAGGGCCCTACCCGTTCTCCCAACCTGAATAACCGGCGGCACCCCTAGTGTCCCGGTTGGCGGTGGGGCGGCAGTGTGAGTGTGGCGAAGGGGCTCCGGGGACCCCAGTCCCCAGCGAGGCGGCACCAGGCACCTTGGGAGGGGGCCCACCGGGGCTGACCTAGGTGTAGAGTTAGCCCCAAGGGGGCCGGCAGGCCAGATCTGCCAGCTGTGCGGCGAGCGGAGGGGTGGGCCGAGGTGAGGGCACTGGCGAGTGGGAGCGTGGGCCCAAGAGTTTTGGCAAGGGGGCTTTCGAAGTTTGCTGGGGGCTCGGAGGGCACTGCACGTTCTCCCGCACTGAATGACCGGCGGCACCCCTAGAGGCCAGGGTGGAGGCGGGGCTGCAGGGTGAGTCTGGCGCTAGGGCTAGGGCATCCCCAATCCCTGGCGTGGCGACATCAGGCCCCTTGGGAGGGGCCCCTTGGGGGCCGACGTAGGGTTTGGAGTTAGTTCCCAGGAGGCCGACAGGCCCGATCCACCAGCTGTGTGGAGAGCGGAGTGGCGGGCCAAGGTGAGGCGCAGCGGCAGGGTGAGTCCACAGCTGTGGCTTGGGGGTCTCAATCACTGGCGTGATGGCGCCAGGCACTTGGGAGGGGTCCCTCGGGGCTGACCTAGGGTTAGTGTTAGCTCAAAGGAGGCCAGCAGGCCCAATACGCCGGCTGTGTGGAGAGCGGAGTGGCGGGCCAAGGTGAGGGCTCTGGGGAGCGGGATCGTTGGCTGAAGCGTTTTTGCACGGGGGGCCTTCCAATGTCATCAGGGGCTCAGAGATCCCAGCCCGTTCTCCCGCCCTGAATGACCGGCGCCGCCCCTAGCAGCCCGGGTGGTGGCATGGTAGCAGGGTGAGTCTGGCGCTGCTGCTGAGCGTGCCCAAGCACAGGAGTGGCGGCTCCAGGACCCTTGTGAGGGGCCCCTCGGGGGCTGACACAGGGTTTGTGTTAGCCCCCAGGATTTCGGCAGGCCTGATCTGCCAGCTTTGCGGCGTGCAGAGGGGCAGGCCGAGGTGAGAGTGCTGGCAAGCGGGAGCGTGGGCCCAGGCGTTTTGGCGTGGGGGCCTTCAAAGATCGAGGGTGGCTCAGAAGGCCCTGTACGTTCTCCAGCCCAGAATGACCAGCAGCGCCCCTAGTGGCCCGGGTGGTGGCAGGGCAGCAGGCTGCATCTGGCGTTGTGGCTCAGGAGTCCCCAATCCTTGGTGTGGCAGCGCCAGGCCCCTCGGACTGGCCCCTCTGGGGCCGACCTAGGGTTAGTGTTAGCTCCTAGGAGGCCGACAGGCCCGATGCGCCAGTGGTGCGGCGAGTGGAGGGGCGGGCCGAAGTGAAGGCGCTGGCGAGCGGGAGCGTGGGCCCAAGCGTTTGGCGCGGGGGGCCTTTAAAGATCGCCAGGAGCTCATAGAGCCCTGCCCTTTCTCCCGCCCTGAATGATCTGCGGCGCCCCAGGCGGCCCGCAAGGCAGCGGGGCAGCTGGGTGAGTCTGGCGCTGGGGCTCAGGGGTCCTCAATCCCCGGTGTTGCGGCGCCAGGCCGCTATGGAGGGGCCCCTCGGGGGCCGACCTAGGGTTAGGGTTAGCCCCCAGGAGGCCTGCAGGCCCAATCCGCCGGCTGTGCGGTGAGCAGAAGGGCGGGCCGAGGTGAGGGTGCTGGGCAGCAGGAGTGTGGGCCCAAGCGTTTTGGCGCAGGGGGATTTCAAATGTCGCCAGGAGCTCGGAGGGCCCTGCCCGTTCTCCCATCCTGAATGACTGGTGGCGCCCCTAGAGGCCTGGGTGGCGGCGGGGCGGCAGGGTAAGTCCTGCGCTGGGGCTCGAGGGTTTCCAATCACCAGTGTGGCGGCGCCAGTCCCCTTTGTAGGGGCCCCTCGGGCCCAATCTAGGGTTAGGGTTAGCCCCCAGGAGGCCGGCAGGACCGATCTGCCAGCTGAGTGGCAAGCGGAGGGGAGGGCCAAGGTGAGGGTAATGGCAAGCGGGAGCGTGGGCCCTAGCATTTTGGCACAGGGGGCCTTCAAAGGTCGCCAGGGGCTCGGAGGGCCCTTCCCGTTCTCCAATCCTGAATGACCTGAGGCGCCCCTACCGGCCTGGGTGGTGGCATGGCGGCAGAGTGAGTCCGGCACTGGGGCTCGGGCATCCCCAATCTCTGGCGTGGCGACGCCAGGCCCCTTGGGAGGGACTCGTCTGGGGCCGACCTAGGTTTAGGGTTAGCCCAAAGGATGCTGGCAGGCCCGATCTGCTGGCTGTGCAGCAAGCGTAGGGGCGGGCCGACGTGAATGCGCTGGCGAGCGGGAGCGTAGGCCCAAGCGTTTTGGACCGGGGGTCCTTCGAAGGTCACCGGGCCTTGGATGGCCCTTCCCGTTCTTCCTCTCTGAATGAGGACGGCGCCCCTAGTGGGCCGGGTCACGGAGGGGCGGCAGGGTGAGTCTGGCGATGGTGCTCGGGGGACCCCAATCCCCGGTGTGGCTGCGCCAGGCACCTTGGGTGGAGCCCCTCGTGGGCCGACCTAGGGTTATGTTTAGACCCTAGGAGGCCGGCAGGCCCGATTCGTCGGCTGTGCGGTGAGCGGTGGGGCGGGCCAAGGTGAGGGTGCTGGAGAGCGGCAGCGTGGGCCCAAGCGTTTTGGCGCGGGGGGCCTTCGAAAGTCGTCGGGGGCTCGGAGGGCCCTGCCCATTCTCCCGCCCTGAATGATCGGCGGCACCACTAGCAGCCTGGTGGGGGCGGGGTGGAAGGGTGAGCCTGGCACTGGGGCTCGGGGTTCCCCAATCCCCAGCGTTGCGGCGATAGGACCCTTGGGATGGGCCCCTCGGGGGCTGACCTTTGGATAGGGTTAGCCCTCAGTTGGCTGGCAGGCCCTATCTGCCGGCTGTGCAGCGATCGAGGGGCGGGCTGAGGTGAGCACGCTGGCAAGCGGGAGCGTGGGCGCAAGCATTTTGGCACAGGGGGCCTTCGAATGTCACCGGGGGCTCAGAAGGCCCTGCCCGTTCTCCCGCCCTGAATGACCGGTGGCACCCCTAGTGGCCGGTGTGATGGCAGGCCGGCAGGGTGAGTCTGGAGCTGGGGCTCGGGGGTCCCCAATCCCCGGCGTGGCAGCGCCAGGCACTTGGGAGTGGTTCCTCGGGGCCCGACATATGGTTAGTGTTAGCCCAAAGGAGGCCGGCCGGCCTGATCCGCCGGCTGTGCAGCGAGCAGAGGGGTGGGCTGACGTTAATGCGCTGGCAAGCGGGAGCGTGGGCCCAAGCGTTTTGGCATGGGGGGCCTTCGAAGCTCACCAGGGGCTCGGAGAGCCCAGCAAGTTCTCCCGCCCTGAATGCCCGGCGGCGCACTAGCGGCCAGGGTGGTGGCGGGGAGGCAGGGTGAGTCCAGAGCTCGGGCTCGGGGGTCCCCAATACCCGGCGTGGCATTGCCAGGCCCCTTGGGAGGGGTCCCTCGGGGGCCGAGCTAGGGTTTTCGTTAGCCCCAAGGAGGCCGGCAGGCCCGATCCGCCACCTCTACGGCGTGCAGAGGGGCTGGCCGAGGTGAGGGCACTGGCGAGCGGGACCGTGGACCCTAGGGTTTTGGCGCCGGGAGACTTCGAATATCGGCGGGGGCTCAGAGGGCCTTGCCCGTTCTCCCTCCCTGAATGAACGGCGGCGCTCCTAGCAGCCTGGGTGGCGCCGGGGTGGCAGGGTGTGTCCGGCGGTGGGGCTTGGGGATCCCAAATCCCTGGCGTGGTGGCGCCAGGCCCCTTGGGAGGGGCCCCTCTGGGGCCGACCTAGCGTTAGGGTTAGCCCCCAGGAGGCTGGCAGACCTGATCCGCCGGCTCTGCCGCATGCAGAGGGGCTAGCCGAGGTGAGGGCGCTGGCGAGCGGGAGCGTGGGCCCAAGCGTTTTGTCGCGGGGGACCTTCGAAGGTCGCCGGGGGCTCCGCAGGCCCTGCCTGTTCTAACGCCCTGAATGAGGACGGCGCCCCTAGCGGGCCGGGTGGTGAGGAGCGGCAGCGTGCGTCCGGCGGTGGGGTTCAGGTGTCCCCAATCCCGAGCGTGGCGGCGCCAGGCCCCTTGGGAGGGGCTCCTCTGGGGCCGACCTAGGTTTAGGGTTAGCCCAAAGGAGGCCAGCAGGCCCGAACCGCCGGCTGTGCGGCGAGCAGAGGGGCGGGCCGAGGTGAGGGCGCTGGCAAGCGGGAGCGTGGGCCCAGGCGTTTTGGCATGGAGGGCCTTCCTTTTTCGCTGGGGGCTTGGAGGGCCCTGCCCATTCTCACACCCTAAATGACCGGTGGCGCCCCTAGTGGCCAGAGTGGCGGCGTGTCAGCAGGATGAGTCTGGAGCTGGGGCTCAGTGGTCCCCGATCCCCGGCGTGGTGGCTCCAGGCACTTGGGAGGGGTCCCTCGGGGGCCGACCTAGGGTTAGGGTTAGCCCAAAGGAGGCCGGGGCCCGATCCGCCCGCTGTGCGGCGAGGGGAGGGGTGAGCCGAGGTGAGGGCGCTGGTGAGCAGGAGCTTAGGCCCAAGCGTTTTGGTGTGGGGGGCCTTCGAAGGTCATCGGGGGCTCAGAGGGCCCTGCCGGTACTCCCTCCCTGAATGACCGGTGGCGCCCCTAGCATCCCGGGTGGCAGCGGGGTGGCAGGGTGAGTCTGGAGTAGGGGTGAGGGATCCAAATGCCCCGGCGTGGTGGTGCCTGGCCCCTTGGGAGGGGTCCCTCGGGGGCCGACCTAGGGTTAGGGTTAGACCCCAGGAGGCCGGCAGTCCCGATCTGCCGGCTGTGCGGCGAGCGGAGGGGCGGGCTGAGGAGAGGGTGCTGGCGAGCAGGAGCCTAGGCCCAAGCGTTTTGTCACGGGGGGACTTCAAAGGTCACTGGGGGCTCTGAGGGCCCTGCCCGTTCTGCCGCCCTGAATGAGGACAGCGCCCCTAGCGGGCCGGGTCACAGCGCGGAGGCAGGGTGAGACTGCCGCTGGTGCTCCGGGGTCCCCAAGCCCAGGAGTGGCGGAGCCAGGCCCCTTGGGAGGGGCCCCTCGGGCGCCGACGTAGGGTTTGTGTTAGCTCCAGGAGGCCGGCAGGACCTATCTGTCGGCTGTACTGTGAGCGGAGGGTGGGTCGATGTGAATGCACTGGCGAGTGGGAGCATGGGCCCAAGCGTTTTGGCGAGCGGGCATTCGAAGCTTGCCAGGGGCTCGGAGAGCCCTGCCCGTTCTAACGCCCTGAATGACCGGCGGCGCCCCTAGCAGCCCGGGTGGTGGCGGGGCGGCAGGGTGAGTCAGGCGATGGGGCTCAGGGGACCCCAATCCCAGGTGTGGTGGCGCCAGGCACCTTGGGAGGGGCCCCTTGGGGGCCAACGTAGGTTTAGGGTTAGCCCCCAGGAGGCCTGCAGGCCCGATCCGCCAGCTGTGTGGCAAGTGGAGGGACGGGCCGAGGTGAGGGCGCTTGCGAACGGGAGCTTGGGCCCAAGCGTTTTGGCGCGGTGGGCCTTCAAAAGTCGCCGGGGGCTCGGAGGGCCCTACACGTTCCCCAGCCCCGAATGAGGACAGTGCCCCTAGTGAGCCAGGTCGCAGCAGGGCGGCAGGGTGACTTCGGCCCTGGTGCTCGGGGGTCCCCAATCACCCGCGTGGCGACACCAGGCCCCTTGGGATGGGCCCCTCGGGAGCCGACCTAGGGTTAGGGTTAGCCCCAGGAGGCCGGCAGTCCCGATCTGCCGGCTGTGCAGCGAGCGGAGGGGCGGGCTGAGGAGAGGGTGCTGGCGAGCAGGAGCATAGGCCCAAGCGTTTTGGCGCGGGCGTTTTCGAAGGTCACCGGGGCTGGGAGAGCCCTGCCCGTTCTCCCACCCTAAATAACCACGGCGCCCCTAGCAGCCTGGGTGATGGCAGGGCAGCAGGGTAAGTAATGCACTGGGCTCGAGGGTCCCCAATCCCCGGCGTGACATTGCCAGGCCCCTTGGGAGGGACCCCTCGTGAGCAGACCTAGAGTTAGGGTTAGTTCCCAGGAGGCTGGCAGGCACAATCCGCTGTCTGTGCGGCGAGAGGGGGGGCGGACCGAGGTGAGGGCGCTTACTAGCAAGAAGCGTGGGCCCAAGCGTTTTGGTGTGGGGGCCTTCAAAGGTCACCAGGGGCTCGGAGGACCCTGCCCGTTCTCCCGCCCTGGATGACCGGCGGTGCCCCTAGAGGCCCAGGTGGCAGCGGGGCGGGAGGGTGAGTCCGGCGCTGGGGCTTGTGGGTCCCAAATCCCTGGCGTTGCGGCACCAGGCCCCTTGGGAGGGGCCCCTCAAGGGCCGACCTAGGGTTAGGGTTAGCCCCCAGGAGACTGTCAGGCCCAATCCGCCAGCTGTGCAGCGAGCGGAGGGTGGGCCGAAGTGATGGTGCTGGCGAGCGGGAGCGTGGGCCCAAGGGTTTTGGTGCAGAGGGCCTTCAAATGGCACCGGGGGCTCGGAGGGCCCTGTCCGTTGTTCTGCCCTGAATGACCGACGGCTCTCCTACCGGCCCGCGTGGCGGCGGGGCGGCACGGTGAGTCCGGCGCTGGGACTCGGGGGTCACCAATCCCAGGCATTGCAGCGATAGGCCCCTTGGGAGGGGCCCCTTGGGGGCCGACCTAGTGTTTGGGTTAGCCCCCAGAAGGCCGGCAGGCCCGATCCGCCAGCTCGCGGCGAGCGGAGGGGCGGCCGAGGTAAGGCGCTAGCGAGCAGGAGCATGGGCCCAAGCTTTTTGGCACGGGGGGCCTACTAAGGTCGCAGGGGCCTCGGAGGACCCTGCCCATTCTCCCTCCCTGAATGATGGGCGACGCCCCTAGTGGCCCAGGTGGTGGCGGGGCAGCAGGGTGAGTCCGGAGCTGGGGCTGTGGGGGCCCAATCCCTGGCGTTGCGGTGCCAGGTCCCTTGGGACGGGCCCCTCGGGGGCCGACCCAGGGTTAGCGTTAGCCCCCAGGAGGCCAGCCGACCCGATCCGCCAGCTTGTGGTGAGCGGACGGGGGGTCGAGGTACGGGCGCTGCGAGCGGAAGCGTGGACCCAAGTTCCTTGGTGCGGGGGGCCTTCGAAGGTCGCCGGGGGCTCGGAGGGCCCTGCCCGTTCTCCCGCCCTTAATGTCCGGTGTTGCCCCTACCGACCCAGTTGGCAGAAGGGCGGCAGGGTGAATCCGGCGCTGGGGCTGGGAGGTACACTATCCCCGGCGTTGTGGGTCCAGGCCACTTAGGAGGGGACCTTAGGGGGCCGACCTATGTTTAGGGTTAGCCCCCAGGTGGCTGACAGGCACGATCCGCCTCCTGTGCGGCAAGCAGAGGGCCTGGCCGAAGTGAGGGTGCTGGCGAACGGGAGCATGGGCCCAAGCGTTTTGGCTCTGGGGGCCTTCAAAAGTCACCGATAGCTTGGAGGGCCCTACATGTCCTCCCGCACTGAATGACCAGCGGCGCCCCTACCGGCCCGGTTGGCGGTGGGGCAGCAGGGTGAATCCGGCACTGGGGCTCAGGGATCCCCAACCCCCGGCGTTGTGGTGCTAGGCCCCTGGGGAGGGGCCCCTAAGGGGCCGACCTAGGGTTACGGTTAGCCCCAAGGAGGCCGGCAGGCCGATCTGCTGGCTGTGCAGAGAGCGGAGGGGCGAACCGAGGTGAGGGCTCTGGCGAGCGGGTGCGTGAGCCCAAGCGTTTTGGCGAGGGGGTCTTCGAAGTTTGCCGGGGGCTCGAGGGCCCTGCCCATTCTCCCGCCCTCAATGACCTGCGGCGCCCCTAGCTGCCCGGATGTCGGAGGGGTGGCAGGGTGAGTCCGGCGCTGGGGCTTGGGGGTCCCCCATCCCCAGCTTGCGGCGCCAGGCCCCTTGGGTGGGGGCCCTCGGGGACAGACCTAGGGATAGGGTTAGCCCCCAGTAGGCCGGCAGGCCCGATCCACCCGCTGTGCAGCGAGCGGAGGGGCGGGCTGAGGTGAGGGCGCTGGCGAGCAAGAGCTTGGGCCCAAGCGTTTTTTCGCGGAGGGCTTCGAAGGTCGCTGGGGCCTGGGAGGACGCTGCCCGTTTTCCTGCCCTTAATGAACGACGGCGCCCCTAGTCGCCAGGGTGGTGGCAGGGGGGCAGGTTAAGTCCAGCGCTGGGGATCGGGGGTCCCCCATCCCCGGCGTTGCGGCGCCAGGGCCCTTGGGAGGGGTCCGTCGATGGCCGACCTAGGGTTAGGGAGATTCCCCAGGAGGACTGCAGGCCCGATCCGCCAGCTCTGCGGCAAGCGGAGGGGCAAGCTGAGGTGAGGGCGCTGGGGAGCGGGATCGTGGGCCCAAGCGTTTTGGTGCGGGGGGCCTTCGATGGTCGCCGTGAGCTCTGATGGCCCTGCCCGTTCCCCCGCCCTTAATGACCGGCGGCACCCTAGCGGCCAGGGTGGTGGTGGGGAGGCAGGGTGAGTCCGGAGCTGGGGCTCAGGATTCCCCAAGCCCCGGTGTGGCGGTGCCAGGCCCCTTGGTGGGGTCCCTCGGGAGCCGAAGTAGGGTTTGGGGTTATCTCCCAGGAGTCCGGCAGGCCCGATCTGCCCACTGTGCGATGGGCGGAGGTGCGGGTCGAGTTGAGGGCGATGGCGAGCGGGAGCGTGGGCCCCAGTGTTTTGGTGCCCTGAGCCTTCGAATGTTGCCATGGCTCGGAGGGCCCTGCCCGTTCTCCCGCCCTGAATGACCGGCGGCGCCCCTAGGGGCCAGTAGGGGAGGGGCGGTAGAGTGAGTCTGGCACTGTGGCTCAGGGGTCCCCAATCCCCGACGTTGTGGCACCAGGCCTTTGGAAGGGGCCCCTCGGGGTCCGACCTAGGGTTAGGGTTAGCCCCCAGGAAGCAGGCTGGCCCGATCCGCTAGATGTTCGGTGAGCGGAAGGGCGACCTGAGAAGAGGGCGCTGGCGAACGCGAGCGTGGGCCCAAATGTTTTGGTGCGGGAGGCCTTCTAAGGTCAGCGGGGGCTCAGAGGGCCCTGCCCTTTCTTCCGCCCTGAAATTCCGGCAATGCCCCTAACGGCCTGGGTGGTGGTGGGGCGGCAGGGTGAGTCCGGCGCTGGGCCTGGGGATCCCCAATCCCCGGCATTGCGATGCCAGGCCCATTAGGAGGGGCCCCATGGGGACAGACCTAGGGTTAGGGTTACACCCAGAAGCCCCGCAGGCGGGATCTGCCAGCTGTGTGGCGAGAGGAGGGGTGGGTCGAAGTGAGTGCGCTGACAAACAGGAGCGTGAGCCCAAGCGTTTTGGCGCGGGGGGCCTTCAAAGTCGCTGGGGGCTCGGAGGGGCCTGCCAGTTCTGCCGCCCTGAATGACCGAGGGTGCCCCTAGCAGCCCGGGTGGTGGCGTGGGGGCAGGGTGAGATCGCAGCCGGGGCTCGGGTTCCCTGATCCCTGGCGTTGCGGCGCCAGTCCCCTTGGGAGGGGCCCCTCTGGGGCCCAGCTTGGGTTAAGGTTAGCCCCCAGGAGGGTGGCAGGCGCGATCCGCCAGCTCTGCGGCGATTGGAGTGGTGTGCTGAGGTGAGGTCGCTGGCGACCAGGAGCGTCGGCCCAAGCGTTTTGGCGCGGATGGCCTTCGTAGTCGCCAGAGGCTCGGAGGGCGCTGCCCGTTCTCCCGCCCTGAATGACCGGCGGTGCCCGTAGCGGCCCGGTTGGCAACGGGACGGCAAGGTGAGTCCAGCACTGGGGGGGCCCCCAATCCCCGGCGTGGCTGCACCGGACACTTGGAAGTGGTCCCTCGGGGGCCGACCTAGGGTAGGGTTAGCCCAAAGGAGGCCGGCAGGCCCGATCCTCCAGCTGTGCGGCGAGCAGAGGGGCAGGTTGAGATGAGCGATTTGTCGAGTGGGAACATGGGCCCAAAGTTTCGGCGCGAGGGGCCTTCGAATTTTGCCAGGGACTCGGAGGGTCCTGCCCGTTCTTCCGTCCTGAATGACCGATGGCGCTCCTCACGGCACTGGTGGCAGCGGGGCGGCAGGTTGAGTCCGGTGCTGGGTCTCGGGGGTCCCCAATGCCCGGCTTTGCGGCGCCAGGCCCCTTGGGAAGGGCCATTTGGGGGCAGACCTAGGGTTAGGGTTAGCCCCCAGGAGGCCCACAGGCCCGATCCACCGGCTGTGCGGTGAGCGGAGGGGTGGTCCGAGGTGAGGGCGCAGGTGAGCAGGAGCTTGGGCCCAATCGTTTTGGCGCGGGGGGTCATCGAAGGTCGCCAGGGGCTCGGAGGGCCCTGCCCATTTTCCCGCCCTGAATGACTGACGGCACTCCTAGCAGCCCAGTTGGCGGTGGGGCGGCAAGGTGAATCCCGCGCTGGGGCTCGGGGTCAGCAATCCCAGGCGATGTGGCGCCAGGCCCCATCCATCGGAGGGGCCCCTCGGTGGCCGACCTACGGTTAGGTTTAGCCACCAGAAGGCAGGCTGGCCCGATCCGCCAGCTATCCGGTGAGCGGAGGGGCAGGCCAAGGTGAGGGCGCTGGCGAGCGGGAGCCTGGGCTCAAGCGTTTTGGCGCAGGGGCCCTTTGAAGGTCGCCGGGGGCTCCAAGGGCCCTGCCCGTTTTCCAGCCTTGAATATCCGGCCGCACCCCTAGCGGCCCAGGTGGCGGCAGGACGGCAGGGTGAGTCCGGCGCTGGGGCATGGGGGTCCCCAATCCCCGGCGTTGTGGTGCCAGGCCCCTTTGGAGGGGCCCTTTGGGGACCGAACTAGTGTTAGGGTTAGCCCCTGGGAGGCCGGCAGACCCTATCCGCCAGGTGTGCGTCGAGTGGAGGGGCGGGCCGAGGTGAAGGCGCTGGCAAGCGGGAGTGAGGGCCCAAGCGTTTTGGCGTGGGGGGACTTCGATGGTCGGCAGGGGCTCAGAGGGCCCTGCCCGTTTTCCCGCCCTGAATGATCGGTGGCGCCCCTACCAGCCCAGGTGGCAGCGGGGCAGTAGGGTGATTCCTGCGCTGGGGATCGTGGATTCCCAATCCCCCGTGTTGCGGCGCCAGGCCCCTTGGGAAGGGCCCCTAGTGGGCTGAACTAGGGATACCAATAGTCCCCAGGAGGCCAGCAGGCCCAATCCGCTGGCTATGCGACTAGCGGAGGGGGGGGGCCGAGGTGAGGGTGCTGGCGAGCGGGAGCATGGGCCCAAGCGTTTTGGCGAGGGGGGCCTTCAAAAGTCGCAGGGGGCTCAGAGGGCCCTGCCCATTCTCCCGCCCTGAATGACTGACAGTGCTCCTAGCGGCCAGGGTGGTGGTGGGTCAGCAGGGTGAGTCCAGTGCTGAGGCTTGGGCGTCCTGAATCCCTGGCTTGCGGCACCAGGCCCCTTGGGAGGGGCCCCTCGGGCGCCGACCTAGCGTTAGGGTTAGCTCCCAGGAGTCGGCAGGCCCGTATGCCGGCTGTGCAGCGAGCGGAGGGGTGGGCCGAGGCAAGGGTGCTGGCGAGCAGGAACATGGGCCCAGGCGTTTGGCGCACGGGGCCTTCGATGGTCGCTGTGGGCTCGGAGGGCCCTGCCCGTTCTCCCGTCCTGACTGACTGGCAGCGGCCCTAGAGGCCCGGGTGGTGGTGGGGTGGCAATGTGAGTCCGGCGCTGCGGCTCGGGGGTCACCAATCTCCGGCATTGTGGCACCAAGCGCCTTGGGAGGTACGCCTCGGGGGCTGACCTAGGGTTAGAGTTAGACCTCAGGAGGCCGGCAGGCCCAAAACGCCAGCTGTGTGGCGAGCAGTTGGGCGAGCCGAGGTGAGGGCGCTGGCGAACGGGAGCGTGGGCCCAAGCGTTTTGGTGCGGGGGGCCTACGAAGGCCCCAGGGGCCTCGGAGGTCCCTGCCTGTTCTCCCTCCCTGAATGACCAGCGGCACCTGTAGCGGCCCAGGTGGTGGCGGGGCTGCAGGGTGAGTCTGGCGCTGGGGCTCGGGGGTCCCCAATCCCCGGTGTTGCAGCAATAGGAACCTGGGATGGCCCACTCGGGGGCCCACCAACGGTTAGGGTAACACCCAGGAGGCCGGCAGTCCCGATCCACTGGCTCTGCAGCGAGCGGAGGGGCGGACCAAGGTGAGGGCGCAAGCGAGCGGGAGCAAGGGCCCAAGCGTTTTGGCGCGGGGGGCCTTCGAAGGTCACCAGGGGCTCGGAGGGATCTGCCCATTCTCCCTCCCTGAATGACTGACGGTATTCCTAGCGGCCCAAGTGGCGGCGGGGCGAGACCTTCAGTCCGGCGTGGGGCTCGGGGGTCCCCAATCCCAGGCATTGTGGTGCCAGGCCCCTTTGGAGTGGCCCCTCAGGGGCCAACCTAGGGTTATGGGTAGTCCCCAGATGGAGGGCAGGCCTCGTCTGCCCGCTCTGCGGCGAGCGGAGGGGCGGGCCGAGGTGAGGGCGCTGAGGAGCAGGAGCGTGAGCTCAAGCATTTTGAATGGGGCGGCCTTCGAAGGTCGCCACGGGCTCGGAGGGCCCTGCACGTTCTCCTGCCCTGAATGACCACCGGCACCCTTAGCGGCCCGGGGGGCAGCGTGGCGGCAGAGTGAATCCGGCGCTGGGGCTCGGGGGTCCCTAATACCCGGCGTTGCCCCGCCAGGCCCTTTGGGATGGGCCCCTCGGTGGCCAACCTAGGGTTAGGGTTAGCCCCCAGGAGGCTGGCAGGCTCGATCAGCCCATGTGCAGTGAATGGAGGTGTGGGTCGAGGTGAGATAGCTGGCGAGCGGGAGCGTGGGCCAGAGCATTTTGGCTTTGCCTTGGGGTGCCTTCGAAAGTCACAGGTGGCTCGGAGGGTCCTGCCCGTTCTGTCGCCCTGAAGGACTGGCAACGCCCCTAGCTCCCCATTTGGTGGCGGGGCGGCAGGGTGCATCTGGCGCTGAGACTTGGGGGTCCCCAATCAATGGCATGCGGTGCCAGGCCACTTGGGAAGGGCCCCTCAGTGGTGACCTAGGGATAGGGTTAGACCCCAGGAAGCCAGCAGGCCCGATCCGCCAGCTCTGCACCGAGCGTAGGGGTGGGCCGAGGTTAGGGCGCTGGCGAGCAGAAGCGAGGGAGCCAGAGTTTTTGCGCAGGGGGCCTTCGAAGGTCACAGGGGGATCGGAGGGCCCTGCCCGTTCTCCCTTCCTGAATGACTGGCAACGCCGCTAGCTCCATGGGTGCTTGCAGGGTGGCAGAGTGAGTCCAGCACTGGGGCTCGGGTTCCCAAATCCCCGGCATTGTGGTGCCAGGCTCCTTGGGAGGGGGCCCTCGGGGGCCGACCTAGGGTAAGTGTTAGCCCCCAGGAGTCCAGCAGGCCCGTTCCGCCAGCTCTGAGGCAGGTGGAAGGGCAACCCGAGGTGAGGGCGCTGGCAAGAGGGAGTGTGGGCCCAAGCGTTTTGGCGCGGGGGGCCTTCGAAGGTCACTGGGGACTTGGAGGGCCCTGCCTGTTCTCTCGCCCTGAAAGACTGGCGGCGCCCCTAGTCGCCCGCGTTGTTGTGGGGCAGCAGGGTGACTCCGGCACTGGGCTCAGGGGTCCCCAATCCCCGGCGTTGTGGCACCAGGCCCCTTGGGAGGGGCCCCTCAGGAGGCCGGCAAACCCGGCGCTAAGTGGCTCTGGTAATATAACAAAAATGCCATACACTTATCTGTAAGAAATAACAGTGTACAGGAACCCTCTTAGCCCTAACATCATCCTTTGTGAATATGGAAGCCAGCCCCAAAGTGGTCGTGGAAGTCTGACGAACGCGCTAAGCACTTTTCTCTGAGTCACCACAATATACAGGGAAAGACCAATGTACATTATCTTTCACGAGTAGGAAGCATTAATGAAAAGGTTCTGGAATTTCGAGGACTCTGACCCATCCTTATTGGTAATAAACCACCGTGTACAGGAAAACACCTTCAACTCTCATCAGCCTCCTCAATCCTGATTCCAATTCAACTTTGGGTGTGTAGGACTAGGGAAATGTCCACATCTAATTGCTAAGAAAAACGATGTCAGGGTAATGCCCTTCAAGTCACCTCAGCCTTCCTGAAGATGGAAGCAGGAATCAAGGTGGTTATGTTACCATGAGGTAAGGAAGATGAGCATATAAGTGAGAAACAACAGTGGGCAGGACCTCTCTTCCAACGAACAGTATCTTTGTTTAATGTTGAATCCCTATGGTAAATGGTTGTGGGCATTTGTGAGGTCAAAATCTGAAGTGATTTGTACAACCTCTTGGCCATTCATAGATGAGACTAAGGTAGTTGGGGACCACTAGGCAGTGATTTGTCCACTGTCAAAAATATGAGAAGATAAAAGAGACAGATGAGGTCTCCTCAGGCATTGTCCTTTATCCTCATCCTCCGTGAGGATGACCATCTTTGGACAGCTCAGTGGCAGGGTCTCATTCACAGTGGGGGCATCTGTTCCTCACAGATATCAGGCAGGGAAAAGGATTTTGTTCTCTGTGCCAGCCCAGCCACAGCTGAGTGTCACAGCACCCTCTCTTGGGCTCATAAGAGTTTCACTGTCACCAGGCAGGTCATTGTATTTGATAAACCACTGTGAGAGTTTGCAATTGCCTTCATCTGCAACCTCCAAGAAGCAAATGCAGGTCTCTGGTACCACGTGAAGTCATGTGAAGGCATCATGAGAAAGTGTCCTTTTGCTTAAGAAAAACATGGCTGGGGCTCCTGGCTGGCTTAGCCAGTTAAGCATGTGCCTTTGGCTCAGGTTATGATCCCAGGGTTCTGGGATCGAGCCGAGGCTCCCTGCTCAGCAGGAAAGGAGGTAGGGAAATAGAACCCACAGAGAATGTGAATAAAGGGGAGTGAAATGGAACATGGTCTGTGTTTGGCTTTAGGGATTGGAAGTTAGTTTTTTCTCAATTGTGATTGTTCTTGAAACAAAAAAGCTATATTGTTTTTTTTACCTTTAATTTTTTTCTAATAATATTTTTTTATTATGATGTGTTAGTCACTATACAGTATTTCCTTAGTTTTTGATGTAGTGTTCCGTGATTCATTATTTGCATACAACACCCAGTGCTCCACGCAATATGTACCTTCCTTAATACCCATCACTGGCCCATCCCAATCCCCCACCCCTCTCCTCTCTGAAGCCCTCAGTTTGTTTCCCAGAGTCCATAGTCTCTCGTGGTTCATTCCCCCTTCTGTTTAGGGTCCATTGTCTAAAGGGACAGACAGTGGAAGTTCACCAAATATAAGATCGAAATTTCATTGTTCATTATAGATGCCGCCAAGTAGTTCCCAGACATTTCATTCTACTGCAGTAATTCATTACACCTGTGCAGGTGCACGTGGAAAACAATTGATGCATTCATAGTGGTAATAAAACCTGCCCCTCAGTAGTAGAATAAGAGAGGATGCATATGTGTAAAATTATTCGACTACAGCTTCCATGCTTTCCCTTTGGTTCCTTATTATCCATGAAATTGGACAATTTTTGTTCTCTAGGCTTAAAACTCATTGTCAGTATTTAGAGTTTTTCAATGCTGATCTTCTCCTGTATAAGTTACCAAAAACCTAAAATATGTATGAACTTTAAAAAACGCTATATTGAAAATGACAGCAGAGAAGTTCCATTTTGTGAATATTGTGTCAATGGATCTCTATTTTGACATCAGTGTTCATTAGAAATGATGACATTTCATGTGAGTATAAATATCAATGTGAAAAAGAAATGGTAGGAAGAACCTTGAATGTTTAAGTAATTGGTGAAATGACAGGTGTCTCTGTGTGTGTGTGTGTGTGTGTGTGTGTGTGTGTGTGTGTAATTGATTTTCAGTGAATGGTTCAGCTTCTTGTAGGGCCTCTGAGAGAGCCCAGATGAACCTTTCAATGAGTTGGTATCTGTTTTCAGAACATGGGAATCTCTTAGTCCAATAGTCAATCAGGCAAGCTTTGAGGTCTTAAAGAGTTTCAGTCCTCAGCGATGGTGTTGCAGACCCTTGTGAGCAAACCTTAGGGTATGCTCAGAGCCCTCATTAGCAGGTACCAAAGTGTGAAGATTTCAGACATCATTTCCCAAAGAAGTACCTCTTGAGTCTCTGTCCTTGTCAGTTCCCTACACTTCCTTACACTAGTTATGTGATCAGTGTGTTTCAGGATAATCCCCACATGTGGTTTTTGCTATTTCCTACTAGTCCTATCTGTTTCTCATCTTCTTCTTTTATGGTAGGGGTTGGGAAGCAACCTGTGTGGTGGAGGAAGGGGTGTGGTAGTTGTCTGCCTTCAGAGGACCGAATGATGCCTAGAAATTGTACTGTAGTTTGAGGTCAATTGTCCATCCTCTGAGTGTCAGGAATTCCATCACTTTACTTTGATGCTAGTCTGTTCTTCAAGCTGTCCTCAGAAATAAGGACGTCATCCATCTAGGGAATACTGGTTTCTGTGTATGTTTTCATTTTAGGAAAGGCCTTGCTGTTCCTGAAAATAATACTGTAGAGCACCCTTTCCTGTTCTTATTGGCCATCAGTCAATCTTTTGTGAAGTATTCGTTTATAAATAGACTTTTTATGGTTGATGAGCAGGAATTCTTTATTGACAAGTCTTGTCAGTGTGTGTATTGCAAATCTTTACTTCCCAGCCTGCGGTTCACTTTTTCATTTTCATATGGTCATAAGATAAGGAGAAATGTCACATTTTTATGAAGTCCCACTGAATTCTTTTAAATGGTTGGTGCACCCTATGTCCTACCCCAAGATTGACAGGTTCTACGTTTTCTTTCAGAAACTGTCCAATGGGAAGCTACAATCCATCTCAAATTTATAAATTACATTTTTAATTCTAATAGGGTATTTATAGACGCTTTAGGATTTTCTATGTACACAATCGTATTATCTGTGAATAGTCACAATTATCCCCTCAATTCATTATACTTTTTGTTTTTCTTGCCTTCTAACACTGGTAGATTCTCTGATGCAACGTTGAATAGAGCAGTGTTGTTTGAAGATTTTAATATACCTTTCTCAATATCTGACCGAAAAAGCAGACAAAACATTGGTAAAAATGTGACCTAATTGACATATAGGGAACATTCCATAATAAGTGCAGAATACATTATTTTAAGTGGTCATAGACTCTTTACCCAAATAGATGATAGGTGGGGCCACGAATCAAGGCTACAAATGTTAAACCCTGAAATTAACTAGATTCTATTCTTAGACCACAGGGGAATTGAGCCACAGTCATAGCAAAAATAAAACTAGGAAGTCCTTCAATGTTTAAAAATTAAATGGAACTTTGCTACATATCCTAAAGGTCAGAGAGGGAATCTCAATGGAAATTCTGAACCTTTTCTACATGAGGGCTCACACACAATGGCACTTTCTTTGTGAAGAGCATTATAATAACCTAGACAGGAGTTGAGCCTTAAATCAGAGTTCTGCCTGCCCCAGCCACACCTGGCAGCCTTGGCCTGTGGTCCGCCTCAGCTGTGCTTTCTGGTGGCCCTGAGCTAAGGGGGTCAACATGGCCATATGGAAATGGGAAGCTCCTCTCTCATAGTGATGACGGTGCCCCCTCCCCAGCTGCCCTTTCTGGTTGCTCTGAGCTAAGGGGGTCAACATGGCCGTATGGAAATTAGAAGCTCCCCACTCTTAGTGATGACGTTGCTATGGTATCGTCCTCACCAGTCCAACAACATGATTTCTGAGTGAAATATGACACGAGAGCGACTTCTTGGCCTTCCTTCAGGTTTGAAAATCATCTGGTGAGTCATCGATTAGGAATATGGATTCAACATGTGTTCTTTCTTCTGGAAAAGAAATAGACCCAATAGCAATTATGGCTTCCTGAGCCCCTGTTCCTGAGAGACATCATACTGGCTCTTTGTAGCATTCTGCCTCTTAAACTTCTCAACTAGGGTGTAGATATTTTTAGGCACATGTTCAGGTGGTTAGACAGGGACTCAGATGATATGAGTCACAGAGGATTTTAGTGTCAGAAACCTAAGTGGGATCCCCAAATTGACTCCAAATCCCTTGTTGTTCCATACAGGGTACTATTTCCCTCTTATCTCTGGTCTTCTCGATCTGGAAACCTATCAAGTATCAGGATTTTCTTGTCATGTGGAAAACTGGAACGAATTCAGCGGGCCTTTTCACCTCTGCCCATGGTGATCATTAAGATCATTATCTCAGTGGAGGACTCTGGGTAAGATACTCAAAGATCCTTAGGAATAGAGACAGTATAATATTTTTCTGGTATTGAAGTCACTGAAACCAACTATCTTTTTCAGTCGATTCAGGCTCTGGTATGTTCAGAGGGTGCTGTAAAACAGGTCTGAAATAGTATTTAAAAACACTCAGCTCAGCCTCTTCTACAACCTGAGCCAATGCTTATAAACATGGCTAAAATATTCCCTTACCTACGATGACTTCCCAGCCATCCTAGTGTTTATATGGTATGACCGTGACTTACATTAGTCAACATTTGCAGAGAAAGAACTTAGTGCATCCAGGGGGCACTTCATGTTGAAATTAGTTTGTGACAATGAGCTACTGTGTTTTCTTCTGCAGTCCAAGGGAATGGTGCCAGACATCTCTAAGGTGTCTAGCATTTAAACAATTCTGATTTTAAGTGGTCTGTGTGCTTCAGCAATTTGGGCAGGGGAAGGGCAGGAGTCCAGAGACTGTGAACACTTCTGTTACCTGTGCTGACCATGGAGCAGGTAGCCTTCTGTGGGCATCATTTTGATTTCTTGGTACTCTTGTGAAAGGTGCTTTTGTCTCAAATTCCTCCATTTAGGAGTAATTATAATGACGAAAGTAATTTTTATCTTATATCATCTGTGGGCCCTGATCCTGGGCTCCCAGGTAAGCTATCCTTTAACATTTTACCCGGCTCAAAATGACTGGGCAAAAACTCAAAGCATGGGCCCTATTTCTGCCCCAAGCACATGTTTTACATCTGCTTCGAGAAGAAAACAATAACCAAAATGTCAACATGAAGTTAAGAAAATATAAAGAACCTCTTTGGCTCCCATAAGATTAAAGTCATACTGACATGTACATACTGAAAATGCATGAAATCATTGCATTTCCTAAAGCCCAAGCCTTGGATGTTGGGAGAGCCACTGACCTTGCCCAGAACCAGGCACACCCCAGCAGGGAGGGCTGGTGCAGAAAGGGAAGGGGCAGGACTCTGAGGGTGGTCTGCAGCCAGAGGGGTTCCTGGAAGGGGCCAGGTGTGTGGAGGGAGCCCGGCCCAGAACCCCACCCATGCCTGTGCTGGGTGTTGGGTAGAGGAGGCGCCTTTTGGACCCCCTGCACTTTCAGGGTTCCAGGGGCTTGAGGGCGGGTTGCCTGGCATCCCAGGGGCTGGGGTACCACGTTGCCTGACCAATCACCGCTTGGGGGTGGAGCTTCGTCTCTGTGGGCTGTTTCAGAGTTGCAGTGGGGTGCAGACCTGGGGCAGAAGAAGGGGCACTGGGAGAGAGAGAGTAGCCCTGCGGAAGTCACTGCTGGTTAGTGAGCAGCGTGCACCGAGGGTGGGGGGGGGGGTCCAGGGGTAGGGTGCGCCCCAGGTGGGAGGCAGGGTTCTGGAAGGGCACCTGGAGAGGGTTCATTGTGGGGACTCAGGTGAGTTTTCTTTATCCCTTTAAAGTCTCTTCTGCCCCATGTCCTCAACTGGCCTTATTCCCCATACCTGTGAATTCAAGGGCGCCCACTCACCTGAGCTTTTGTGGGATTGGTTGCAGAATTTCAGGGTTTCCCCTGTTCCCCAGGAAGAGTGCGGGTAAGGACCTCACAGAGTCCCCACCTTCAGTGATGTGTCCCCCAGTTCTCTGACACAGTGCAGGTGATGCATCTTGAGCAGTACCCCAAGTTCAGCAGGGTGTGCCCTGGTCCCCCAGGCACAGGTGTGGCAGTAGCAAGCCCCAGAGCCATCCCCCAACTTCAGCATTATGGCCCGTGTGCCCGCAGGTTAGTGGTAATTGGCTGTTAGAATCATGCAGGAAAATCCTCCAATTCGGGGCCTGAAGGCGGGGGTAAACCAGACCCCACTCTAATTGCATTGGGAATAGATGAATTGAGGGTTTCTTTAGAAGAGTAAGTCTGCTTTCCAGAAAAGGCAAGGTCATTGGTCTATTGAGAATGAAGATAATTTCTGATAAACAACAAGTATGTGTTGCCCCTTCACCCAGAAACCGAAGCAGGTGTGCAGGCTTTAGGTCAAAGGTGCCTTCTTCTCCCCACCTGACAGCACTTCTCTGCTCTGGCTCCAAGAAACATGAGGTTTTGAACGTCAGCATCGGAGTCAGCGAGGCAGCTTGTCACAGGACGCCAGTGTTCAGAGAAAGCACAGGTATGTTTGGCAAAATGTCCTAACTATATCAGGGCTGGAGGTAAAACCTCTCATTATCACAAAACCTCCTGGGCTTTTCTCTTTTCTCTAGTTGAGCCACAAAGAAAAATTGAAGTAGCTGTCCGCATTCTGGGTTTGGTGCAAGAATTACTTAATTTCCCTGCAGGTAGAATATTGCAGGGGATCACAATTTCTCTGTCCATTTATTGATTACAAATGTATTTTGACCATCTGTTTCCTAGGAACCCTCTTTTATTAGAAAGGGAAGGTGAGATTCACTCTGTGCCTGTTTGTAACATCTAATTTGTTCCTTCATCTAACAGTGTTTATTCAATTGGGCCTAAGATATGGTTGAGTGGCCAGCATCTAGAGTTGGGTGGCTTTTTTCATCTGATACAAACTTGGATGATGTCATTTGACAAAGGTGATGTTTCATCATTGATTAGTTTATTCATCAGAAGAGTTAAAATTAGGGTGGAGGGGAAATTCAAAATTATCCAAACTGGCCTGTTCCTGTTTAAAATTTCAGTTTGACTTTCTAGTTTTATTAAATGTATTATCTCGATATTTTGAGGTGCCATATTCTCTCTGTAGTTTCTTTGGTGGTGGAGTCAGAAGAAGAGTCTGGGAATTCTTTTGGATAGTGGCATGCTGGTGGCTTCAAGGGGCTTGGCGTCAGGAGCCTTGGGGTGAAGTCTGCAACTGCTTCCCTGACTCTGGGTGCATCTCCCAGAGGTTTTGTTTCCTCTTATGAAATTGCCGGCAGATAATGTTCTGCTTAAAGGGGAACCCTCCCATCCTGTTGGTGGCAATGCAAAGTGGTGCAGCCAGTCTAGGAAACAGTGTGGGGGTTCCTCAAAAAGTTAAACATCGAACAACCACATGATCCAGGAATTGCTGTACTAGGTATTTACCCAAAGGATACAAAAATGCAGATTCAAAGGGGGTACATGCACCATGATGTTTATAGCAGCAATGTCCACAGTAGCCAAACTATGGAGAGAATCCCAACGTCCATGCACTGATGAATGGATAAAGCAGATGTGGGATACATATATATACTGGAATATGACCCAGCTTCAAAAAGAATGAAATCTTACCATTTGCAAGGATGTGCATGGATCTAGAGTGTATTAAGCTAAGCAAAATCATTGAGGAAAGACAAATATCCTATGCTCTCACGCTTGTGGAATTTCAGAAAGAAAACAGATGAACAGAGTGGAGGGGTGATGAGAGGCAAGCAAGGAAATAGACTCAACCTTGGAGAACAAACTGAGTGTTGCTGCAGGACAGGGGCGTGGGCGATGAGTTAAATGGGTGAGGGGTATTAAGGAGGGTACTTGTGATGAGCACCGGGTACTGTATGCAGGTGAGGAATCACTAAATCCTACCCCTGAAGCGAATATTCCATGGCATGTGAACTAACTGGAATTTAAGTAAGAGGACAAAGGAAAAAGTGTTCTGCTTCATGAAGAGTGAGGTAAAATTGTAGTGAATTGGGCTGTAGTCTTCTATAGATGATATTTGTAAAACACCCTGTTGTAGGATACACTAGTTGCTTATCACATAAGGAGTCCTCAGAAAGCTGCAATGAAAGATTCAGGTCTCAGAGCATGTTCATGTTCCACTGATATGTTACAGTTTGCACAGGTAGGAAAGAAGGTGGAGAGAAAGGCAACAGAAGGGGAAAGTAGGTGTGAACCTTTCAGTAGTTAGCGTTATAGCTTTCTCATGAAAGCCTTGCGCCATGTGATTTTGGAAGAAGAGGGGAATCCGGGAGCTTTGCAGGAGACGGGGGAGTTCCAGGTCTGGGTAAAGCTGACAGGGGTCCCAGATGAGAGCTGAATGCATTCTGAAGCAGGGTGTGGGCAGGGTGGGCTCCAGGGGTGGCTGTGGGTCTCCTGGATGAGAGTTGTGACAGGTGAGGGCTGTCTGCAAATTCCTGGCTGAGGACAAGTGAGGCACAGGCAGAGAGCTGGCAGAGAACCTTCTTCTGAGCCACCAGCCTCACCCAACACACACAGCCTCAACTTCTGTCCCTGTCACTCCAATTCAGACTTCTCAGAAGGTGAGTTAGAACACATCAAGAGCATTCAAAACAGAAGGGAAAGCATGTGCAAAGGCTCTGGGGAGGAGAATTCCAGGTATGTCCAGGAGCAGCTAGAAGCCCCTGTGGCCACAGGAGACAGCTTAGGACATGAGCTCAGAGAGGTGAAAGAGGGTGACAGAAAGCCATTCCAGGTTATAACCCCATGAGACGCTGTTTCACTAGGCCATCTTGGCTACAGTGTTGAGAACAGATGACAGAGAGTTGAAGATGGCAAGGCAGGTCAATGATGAAGCTTTTCCAGGAACTCAGGCACTGTGGACCAGACAGGTGGCCTTGAATGGTGTGGTTAGACTTATTCTGGGTCCATTTTGAAGATGGAGCTCACAGGATTTGCTGATGAGTTAGATATTAGGAGCAGGAGAACGGAGGAGTTGGGGTAACACCCAGCTGTTGTGGGTTGTCCTGATCGAGGGGAAGGAGAGGGTTTCTCGGGGCGTAGGAGGTAGTCCGTGTTCCGCATGCTGAGGAATGTGCCTTTCCAGGTGGATCTGCTGAGGTTTGTGTCTGGGAGAACCTTTCACATCTCCTCCCTCATCAATGCTCAAGTAAAAGTATCCCCCACTTTTTAAACGTTCACAGTAAGACACTGGGCTTTCTTGAAAGAACTACGTTATTACCCAGCTTCAGTAAGAGGAAGAGACCTGAAGAGGATTTCCCTCTTATGAAAAAAGGTGAACAGTGAGAATCGCGTTCAGCATCTGTTTTGGGGAGAAGCACAACAGAGGCGGCATGCACCCCAACCAGCTCCTTCCTCTGGGAACCACTCTCCACATCCAGCCACCAGCACTTTGAATGGTGTCCGTGATCCTCTGCTGTGCTTTATCTTCATTTATGCCGGGCCTCCCTTAGAAACTTGTGTGCTGAGGCCTAAGAAAAGCCAAAGAGAAGGAATTTTGGAGTCTGAGCACACTGTCTAATTGTTCCGTGTAAATTAACGGCCATTCCTTCTTTACACCATTTCTGCTGTGCAAGGTTTCTCAGAAGCCCTGTACTTTCAAAGAGCAGGGAAACCTATACCCCATGCTGCAGGGTTAGTTTTATTCTCCATGCTGGACAGAACATTTCATGACTGTCGGATTTTCTCACTCAAACATTGAGAGTTTGAACACCTTCACCCGTTTCTACCACCCCATCCCTGAATCTGGAACCTACCAATCTGCTCTCAGTATCTATGCGTTCAGTATTTGTGTATTCCACGTGGAATGTACATGACAGCATCTGGTATTGGTCTTTCTGTGTCTGAGTTACTTGGAATAAGGCCCCCAAGGTCTGTGTTTCCATGCCTGGTTATTGTGAATAATGCTGCAGTGAACGTGGGAGTGCTTCTGTCTTTTTGAGGCAGTATTTTTGTGTTCTCCAAATCAATACTCAGTAGAGCCATTACTGGGTCATGTGGTAGTTGTATTTATTTTTTCAGGAACCTCCATATCGTTTGTCACAGTGGCTGCACCAATTTCCATTCCCACCAACAGTGCACAGAGTCTCCTCGTCTGCACACCCTTGACCCCACGTGGTGTCTGTCTCTGGGACAATTTCTGTTCCAACAGTTGTGAGGGGATAGCCGATTGTGGGTTTGACTGATGTTTCCCTGACGAAGATTAGTGATGTCGAACATCTTTTTCTGTCTGTTGTCACCTGTGTGCCATCTTTGGATTGTTTCTATTCACATATTCCCCCCATTTTTTTAAAGATTTTTTTTATTTATTCATTTGACAGAGATAGAGACAGCCAGTGAGAGAGGGAACACAAGCAGGGGGAGTGGGAGAGGAAGAAGCAGGCTCCCAGTGGAGGAGCCTGATGTGGGGCTTGATCCCAAAACTGGGATCACGCCCTGAGCTGAAGGCAGATGCTTAATGACTGCACCATCCAGGCGCCCCTCCCCCCATTTTTTATACAGTTTTTTTTATTTTTATGAGTGTTGTGTGTATTTTGGATATTAGCGTCTTCTAACACATATGATTCGCAGATACTTTTTTCTTATTCAGTCAGTGGCCTTTTAAGTTTTTGCTGGTTTCTTTTGCCATGTGGAAGATTTCAGTTTGATGTTGTTCCACTTGTTTATTTTTGCTTTTGTTGCCTTTGCATTTGGTGTCCGATCTGAAGACTCTTTGCCAAAACCAATGTCGAGAGACTTAGTACCTGTGTCTTCTTGGAGGTTTATGGATTCAGGTCTTATGTTCAAATCATTCATCCATTAAAAAATTTGTGTGTGGTGTAAGAAAGTGACCCAGTTATATTCTTCTGCATTTAGTGTCCAGTTTGCCTGTTACCACTCACTGAAGAGACAGTCCTTCCCTCATGGCATATCTTCTGCTGCTGTGTCGTAAGTTAGGATCATCTACCTGTGGGTAAGTTTCTGAACTTTTTGTTCTGTTCCACTGACCTGGTGTCTGTGTTTATGCCAGTACCATCCTGTTTTGATGACAAGAGCTTTGTAATCTACCTTGAAATCCAGGAGTGTTTTGACTGCACCTTTCTTTCTCCAGGTTGCATTGGGTATTTGGGTTCTTTTGTGATTCCATACAAGTCTGAGGACTGTTTTCTATTTGCTTGAATAATGCCAGTGGAATTCAGATAGGCATTTCATCACATCTGTCAATTGCTTTGGGTACGATGGACATGTTCACATAATTAACTCTTCCAGTTAAGGAGCATGTCGTATGCTTCCATTTGTTTGTGTTGCCTTCCAAATCTTTGACCCATACATTCTGCCCCCTCGACACACATGTTTTTCATTTCTTTTCTGCCATGTGTTGAGTGTACTATGTCTTTCTCATTCTTGGTTACTTTTATTCCTAGATTTTTTTTATGCAATTGTAAATGGCATTGCTTTCTTAATTTCTCTTTGCGAAAGTGTGTCATCAGTATACAGAAATGCAAGAAGTTGGTTCATCTGGGTGGCCCCATAGGTGAAGCGTCTGCCTTCAGCTCAGGTCATGATCCCAGAGTTCGGGGATCGAGCCCAGTGTTGGGCTCCCCGCTTAGCGAGGGTCTGCTTCTCCCTCTTTCTGACACTCCCACTGCTTGTGCTTTTTCTCTTCCTGTCAAATAAATAAATAAAATCTGAAAAAAAATAAAGACAACAGGTCTCTGTATATTATTTCCTGCAGCTTTCTTGAATTTGTTTATTCTAACATTATTTTTGTGGAATCTTTCGGGATTTCGTGTCAGTTGCAAATAGTGACAGTTTTCCTGTATGGATTTCATATCTTTCTCTTTTTTTAAAATTATGTTAGTCACCCTACAGTACTTCTTTTGTTTTTGATGTAGTGTTCCATGATTCATTGTTTGCATATAACACCTAGTGCTCATTATGACACGTGCCCTCCTTAATACCCATCACCAGGATAACCCATTCCCCTACCCCACCTTTCTGCAACCTTCATTTTGTTTCCGAGTGTCAGTAGTCTCTCATGGTTCATGTCCCCCTCTCATTCCCCCTCTTCACTTTTCCCTTCCTTCTTCTAATGTCCTCCATGCTATTCCTTCCATTCCACATAGGAGTGAAACCATATGATAATTGTCTTTCTCTGCTTGACTTAATTTCACTTAGCATAATCCCCTCCTGTCCATCCACCTTGGTGCAAATGGTGGGTATTCATCCTTTCTGATGACTGAGTAACATTCCATTGTATAGATGAACCACATCTTCTTTGTCCATTCATCTGCTGAAGGACATCTTGGCTCCTTCCACAGTTTGGCTATTATGGACATTGCTGCTATGAACATTGGGATACAGGTGCCCCTTCTTTTCATTACTCTGTGTCTATGGGGTAAATACCCAGTAGTGCAATAGGTGGGTCGTAGGATAGCTCTGTGTTTAACGTCTTGAGGAATCTCCATATTGTTTTCAAAAGTGGCTGTACCAGCTTGAATTCTCACGAGTAGTGTAAGAGGGTTCCCCTTTCTCCACATCCTCTCTGACTTTTTTAAATTTCCTGCCTTGTTAATTTTCTTTTCAAAATTTTATTTATTTATTCCACAGAGATGGAGACAGGCAGCAAGAGAGGGAACACAAGCAGGGGGAGTGGGAGAGGAAGAAGCAGGCTCATAGTGGAGGAGCCTGATGTGGGGCTCGATCCCATAACGCTGGGATCACTCCCTGAGCTGAAGGCAGATGCTTAACTGCTGTGCCACTCAGGCACCCCGTCTTTGTGTCTTCTGCCCATTTTTTGGGTGTCGAATTTGAGGAGTTCTTTATAGATCTTGGATACCAGACCTTTATCTGTAATATCATTTGCAGATATCTTCTTCGATTCCAAAGGTTGCCTTTTTGTTTTGTTGATCGTTTGCTTTGCCGAGCAGAAGCTTCTTATCTTGATGAAGTGCCAATAGTTCATTTTTGCTTTTATTTCCTTTGCCTTTAGAGACGTGGCTTGCAAGAAGTTGTTTGTCCAAGGTTGAAGAGTTCTTTTGATTTTGATATGAGACAGGAATCCATTATCTTCCTTTCCTCATTGTGTTGGAGTCCTCTGTCTTTCTTGGTGAGTCTAGCTAAGTTTGTCAGTTTTTTTTATCTTTCCAAAAAAGGCAACTCTCATTTTTATTGTTTTTTTTTGTCTTTTTAGTCTCCTTTGGATTTATTTATGTATTCATTTTTGTTATTTCCTTATTTCTACTCTTTTGGTGCTTTGTTTTTTGTTTTATTTTCTACTTCTTTACCACATAAATCAGGTTGTTTATTGGAGAGCATTCTCATGGATTGATGAAGACTTGAATTTCTATGAACGTCCCCATAGAGCTACTTTTGCTGCATCCCATAAGTTTTTGTAGGTTGACTTTTTCATCAGTGTCAAGGTACTTCCAAAATTTTTTTTAATTTCTTCTTTGACTGATGGTTGTTCAGTAGCATGTTGTTAAATCTCCACATATTTTTTAAGATTATTTAATTATCTGACAGAGAGTGAGACAGCGAGAGAGGGAATGCAAGCAGAGGGTGGGAGAGGGAGAAGCGGGCTTCCCACTGAGCAAGGAGCCTGATTCGGGGCTAGATTCTAGGATCCTGGGATCACGACCTGAGCTGAAGGCAGATCCTTAAGACTGAGCCACCCAGGCCCCCCAATCTCCACCTATTTTTGACTGTCCTATTTTTTTTTCTTGAGACTGATTTCTAGTTTCATATCATTGTGTTTGGACAAGATTTGAAGCAGAAGGTGAAGAGTACATTCAGATGAAAGGTTTGTTTCCTGGAGGGATTTCTGAGGGCAGACCATGAGTTCTGTGGGGACGGAGGAAGGTTTTGTGAGTCGGGGGATGGGGTTAACCCTTGTTGGAATTACTGACTACTACCATGCAGGCTGTGTGCTACCGTTCACAGTGTAATCCTGCTGGACTTGTACTTCATTAGAAATATTTTCTAGGAGGTGTAGGCATAGCCTTCTCTTTAAAGAAAGGTGCCATATGAGTTCATGGCATGACCCCAGGTCAGCAACCAGGATGTATGGTATTGTGGGGGATCAGAACCAGGCTTTCTGTGCGAATTGACAGAAATTGGGTACGGGGAGCTCCATGACCATAGGTGAAGTCCCAAGTGACACACTGGGTGTTGGGTTCTGTGGATCTGTCTCATCAGGTGCTGTGGAATTCAGGGACACCCTCCTGTCTGTGGATTTGTGTGGAGACAGGTAGACATCACTGGCCAGGCACGAGGGTCGCACTGGACCACCACCAGAGGTGCAGCGTGCGGGGGGGGGGGGCACTGCTTGGATTCCATGAAAGCTGACCAGGGTCTGTGACCATGATTCCTAGCAGCTGCAAGGGGAGAGGAGGCTGGGGGTGGTGCACACTTCCTAGACTTGTGGTCAGGACTAGTCTGGAACCCACTGAAGTCAGCCACACCGGGCACAAAAGGCACCCAGTCAGTGTAGCTGTGGGCACTGCTCCCATGGCACTTTCGGGCCGGCTCCATGCTGCCACCTCCTGCTTTTCATCATCATCTTCAAGGTCCTGTGCCTCTGCTCTTGCCCCATGGCCTCCGGGGTATTGTCCGTCCTCCATCTGGCCCTCGTTCCTGTTGCCCTGTGCAGTCCAATGCCAGGGTAGCCTTCTCGAGACAAACATCTGGCCCTGATGGAACACCTCCATGGATCTCGTGTGATGCGAGGATGATGCCCTGCCCTGGAAGGGGGCTGCAGGTCCCCAATCAGGAGAGCCATGTCTCCCTTTTCAGCATGGCCTGCCCTCCCCTCAGTCTTCTTCAGGGAAGCTCTCCCCACTTCCTGAGATGACAGCTCTGAACTTAAAAATGAATGTTATTTTACATATCTCTATGCTTTAGTTCATCCATGGCAAGTCTTTCAACCCCGTTAGTGGGTTTTTTTTAGCAGTTCTGAAGGGCTGTCTGCTCAAAGAGGGGGTGACCAGGGTGGGGCAGCTTTCCCTCTCATCTCCCTCAGCATGTCTCTGAGCCCTGGGGACAGCTGTCCCACTGAGGATTGAGGGACCCGAGACAGCCCATCATGAGACCAAGCTGTGTCAGCTGTGTAGACTGATGCTTGTCGGAGCGGTGGTCAGCTGGCATGGGCCAGGGGCAGGCAGTGTCTCCTTCTCATTCCTTCCCTCCCTTCCTCCCAGAGGTAGCTCAGAGCAGCCTTCAACCCCTGCATCTCCAGATCCCTTGACCTGTGCCTCCTGTGTTCAGCCGGTGACCTTGGAGTTTCGCATGGATTCTACCTCCCGTACCCTCTCCTGTGGCAGTTCCTGGATCAGGGGAGGGGTCGGACCCTTGTCTGCTTTTGGTCTTCTTCCTGTCCCGCACCAAGCCCACCCACCTTTGCATCTTCCATGTATGTGCTTGGAAGTAAGCCCATCCACAGGGAAACTATTAGCAAAATGGATCCAGGCAATAAACATTGAAGTAGAGATCCAGGATGCATAATAAAACTGCTCTGAAACCTGTCCCAAAATCTGTGACTATAGCACACTGAAACAGAAATAATAATAGCTTTCTGGACTGTGAAGTGACATGTGTCTTTACTTCCAATCTTGAATGCATAGGTGCTGAGCCTGGACAGAAAAGGACCATGGCTCCCGTGGGCTGGGATCCACAGTAAGAATTCAATGAAATCTGAATTCGAGACATAGAGTGAATAATTATTGTAGAGTGAACCCTCCCAAGTAGGGCTTATGCTCATTGCACAGGAAAAGCTTTTTCAAAGAGGTTCCTGAAAGAACAATCTTTTTAAAAATTTATTTTAATTCCAGTAGAGCTAACATACAGTGTTATATTCGTTTCAGATGTACAATAGCGTGATTCAGTGATTCTATATGAATCTATAATTCAGTATATTCTATATTACTCAGTGGTCATCAAGAAAAGTGTCCTCTTAATCCGCTTCATCTATTTCACTCATCCCTCTATCCACCTCCTCTCTGGTATCCATCCGTTTGTTCTCTCTTGTTAAGAGTTTGTATTTTGGTGTGTCTCCTTTTTCTATTTTATTGATTTATTTTTGTTTGTTTCTCAAATTCCCCATCAGAGTGACATCGTATGGAATTTGTCTTTCTCTGACTGACTGATTTTAGTTAGGATAATACTCTCTAGCTCCATCCATGTGGCTGCAAATGGCAAGGATTCATTCTTTTTCAAGCCGAGTAATACTCCAACTTGTGTGTGTGTGTGTGTGTGTGTGTGTGTGTGTGTGCATGTGTGTGTGAATACACACATCTATCATCTCATTTGTCAATTTTTCTACAGACACTTGGTTTGCTTCCATATTGTGATATTGTAAATAATGGTGCAAGAAACATAGGGGCGCACGTATCCTTTTAAGTTACTGCTTTCCTAGTCTTTGGAGAAATACTAGTAGAGTGATTGTTGGATCGTAGCTTAGTTCTATATTTAATTTTTTGAGGAACCTTCATACTGTTTTCCACGGTGGCCACCACAGTTTGCATTTCCACCCACAGTTCGCGAGGAATCCCCTTTATCCACATCCTCCTAACACCTGCTCTTTCTTGTGCTTTTGATGTTAGCCATTCTGACAGGTTTGAGGTATTACCTCATTGTCCTTTGGGTTTACATTTTCCTGATGATGGGTGATGGTGAACATCTTTCCACGGGACTGTTGGCAATTTGTATTTCTTCTTTGGAGAAATGTCTGTCCATTTCTTCTGCCTATTTTTTAACTGGATTATTTGTTTATTTGGGGTCGAGTAGTATCAGTTCTATATGTTTTGGACACTATCTCTTTATCGCATATGATCATTGCAAATATCTTCTCCCTTTGAGTAGGTTGTCTTATTACTTTTACATTTTCATTGTTCTTCTGCCGTGTGGAAACTTTTTATTTTGCTGTATTCCCAATAGTTTATTTTTGCTTTCATTTCCTTTGCCTCAGGAGACAGTCCAGAAAAACGTTGGTATGGTCAATGTCAAGAAGTTACTGTCTTCCCTCCTGTAGGATTTTTATGGATTCAGGTCTCATATTGAGGTCTTGAAACTGTTTTCTGTTTGTCTGTATTGTGTAAGAAAGCAGTCTAATTTCATTCTTTTGTGCGTAGCTGTCTAGTTTTCCCAACACCATTTGTTGTAGAGACTGTCCTTTTCCCTTTTGATATCGTTGCTTGCTTTGTGGAAGATTCATGGACCACATAATTGTGGGTTTCTGTCTGAACTTGTATCCTGTTCCTTTGGTCGCTGTGTCTATTTTTGTGCCGTACTGTCTTGTTAGGATGACTGCAGCTTTGTAGTATAACCTGAAATCTGAAATTGTGAGTCCTCCAGCCTTGTTTTTCTTTTCCACATTGCACTGGCTGTTCAGTATCTTTAGTGGTTCCATACAAATGTTTAGGATTGTTTATTCGAGGTCTTTTATTCTTTAATTTAAATTCAATTTGCCAACTTGAAGTAAACCATTAGTTTCAGATGTAGTCTTCAATAAATTATCAGTCGTTTGTAACACCCAGTGCTCATTGTATCGTGTGGCCTCCTTAATGCCACTCACCCAGTTACCCCCCCCCCAACTTCTCCTCCAGCAATCATCAGTTTGTTGCAATAGTTAAGAGTCTATCATGGGTTTTCTCCCTCTCTGATGACTTCCCATTCTATTTTCCCTCCCTTCCCCTATGGTCTTCTTCCCTTTTTCTGATATTCCACATAGGAGTGAAAGCATATGATCATTGCCTTTCTTTCATTGGCTTATTCCACTCACTATAATACCCTCCAGCTCCACCCAGGTCGGTGTGATGGTAAGTGTTCATGCTTTCTGATGGCTGAGTAATATTCCATTATATATATGATCCACATCTTCTTTATCCATTCATCTGTCCATGCTCATCTGCACTCTTTCCACAGTTTGTCTATTATGGATATTGCTGCTATGAACACTGGGGTGCATGTGTCCCGTCTTCACTACCTGTCTCTTTGGGGTAAATACCCAGTAGTGCAATTGCTGGGATATAGGGTAGATTTATTTATATCTTTTTGAGGAAACTCCGTACCATTTTCAAGAGTGGCTGTACCGGACTGCATTCGCACAGGGGTGTAAGAGCGTTCCCGTTTCTCCACATCTTCTCCACATGTATAGTTTCATGTCTTCTTATTTTTAGATATTCGGCCTCGTGTGATATGGCATCTATAGGGGTTTAGATTTGTATTTCCCTGAAGCCAAGTGATATGAAGCATTTATGCATGTATCTTTTGGTCCCCAGTGCGTCGTCATCAGTGAAATGACTTCCCATTTTAATCCATCTCAAGACCTAAAGCTGGGTAAGGCACTGAAGCTCAATGATGCCATCGGTTGGAAGTGTGGAGAATTTCAAAAGATCTCTGTGGAGAGTAAGTTTAAAGGTCAGTGTGAAGCTAGTAATTGGATCCAGGGCGATCTCTGAAAGTGGGGGTTCCCTGGGATGGGCTGAGGGGGGCCCTCCGATTTTCCTGCTATGAATCCGTGCTGTAGCTCCAAACGGACATTTTCCTGCTGTGGGGCAGGCTGAGTCCTCTAGTCGTGCAGAGGTGATCCCAATGCCTGGTACCTTGGAGGCAGGCAAACGGGGAGGGGACCCTCAGCAGAAGCCCCAGGGTTAGGTTAGGCCTCAAGAGACAGCAGGTCCGAACTGCCCAGTGCTCAGAGAACTCCCAGGCCGACTGAGATGAGGGAACAAGGGCGGGTGAATGTGAGCCTTGGGGTTTCATCCGGAAAGGCCCACAAAGGTCAGAGGTCATCAGCAGGTGCTCTCAGGGGGTGCCCCAATTCTCTTGTCCTGAATGCTCTGTTGTGCCCCCAAACGGTACAGTTTCCTGTGTGCTGCAGGCTGAGTCCTACGGTGGGGCTTGGGTGTCCCCAATCCCCCGGAGTGGGGTGCCAGGACCCTGGGGAGGGGCCCCTCTCTGCCCAACCTAGGGTAAGGGTTACGGTCCAGGAGCCCGGCAGGGACAACCTGCAGGCTGTGCGGCGAGCTCCGTGGAGGGCTGAGAGGAGGCCATGGGGGAGGGTGAGCATGGGCCTCAGGGTTGGGGCATGGGGGGCTGCCAAATGTGGGGATGGGCTCCGGGGGCCTCCCCAAGTTCTCGTGCCCTGTAGGCTCCGTAGAGCCCCAAGGGGCATGGTTTCCTGTCGGGTGGCAAGCTGAGTCCTGCGGTGGGGCACAGGTATCCCAATTCCCCAGGCCTGCAGTATAAGGCTCCTGGGGAGGCCCCCACACCCGCGGCCGACCTAGGGTTAGGGTTAGGTCTCAGGGGCCCCCCAGGCCCGATCTGCTGGCTGTATGTCGAGCTACATGGACTGAGGTGAGGGTGTGGGGAGGGTGAGTGTGGGCCTTAGGGTTGGGGTGCGGGAGGCTGCCGAAGTTCGCTGGTGGCTCAGGAGTGCCCTCCTGGTTCTCCCGCCCTGAATACTCTATGGCCTCCCAAGGCACATGGTTTCCTGTGGGGTGGCAGACTGAGTGCTGCTGTGGGGCTCAGGTGTCCCCAATCCCTGGGGCTGCAGCTCCAGGCTCCTGGGGAGGGGCCCCTCCACAGATGAACTAGGGTTAGGGTTGGGGTCCAGGAACCCCGCAGGCCAGATCTGCCCACTATGTGGCGAGCTCTGCCACGGGCTGAGGTGAGGGTGCGGGGTGGGGTGAGCATGGGCTTCAAGGTTGGGTTTAGGGATCGTCGAAGTTCGCCGGGGGCTCTGGGGGCCCTCCTGGTTCTCCCCCCCTGAATACTCTACAGCCTCCCAAGGGGCCTGGTTTCCTGCAGGCTGGCAGGTTTTGTCCTGCAATGGGCCTCAGGTGTCCCCAGTCCCTGGGGCTGCGGCACTGGGCCCCAGGGGAGGGGCCCTACCCAGCCAACCTAGGGTCAGGTCTAGGCCCCAGGAACCTGGCAGGCCTGATCTGCCGGCTCTGTGTCGAGCTCGGTGGCAAGCTGAAGGGAAGGCGTGGGGTGGGATGAGCATGGGCCTCAGGGTTGGGGTGTGGGGGGCTGCCGAGAATCGCTGGGGCTCAGGGGGGCCCTACCAGTTCTCCTGCACGGGATGCTCTGCGGCGCCCCAAGGGGCATGGTTTCCTGAGGGGTGGCAGGCTGAGTCCTGTGGTGGGGCTCAGGTGTACCCAATCCCTGGGTTTAAGGTACGGATTAGGGTACGGGTTAAGGTTAGGGTATGGGTTACGGTTAGGGTATGGGTGAGTGTAGGGGTTACGGTTAGGGTAAGGAAAGGGTACGGGTTAGGGTTGGGTTTAGGGGTTACAGGTTAGAGGTTAGAGGTTATGGGTTAGGGTACGGATGCGGGTTTAGGGTACGGGTTAGAGTTTAGGGTTTGGGTTTAGGGTTAGGGTTAGGGTTGGAGTACGGGTTAGGTTTAGGGTATGGGTTAGGGTTAGGGTATGGGTTAGGGTATGCATTAGGGTATGGTTTAGGGTACGGGTTAGGGTACTGTTTAGGGTAAGTGTTGGTGTACGGATTAGGGTACGCTTTAGGTTACGGGTTAGGGTTAGGGTAAGGGTTAGGGATAGGGTACAGTTTTTGGGTTATGGTACAGGTTAGGTTCGGTTTAGGGTTAGGGTTAGGGTACGGTTTAGGGAACGGGTTTGGGATAAGGATAGGGTACGGTTTAGGGTTAGGGTATGGGTTAGGGTATGGGTTAGGGTACAGGTTAGGTTTAGGTATGGGTTAGGGTATGGTATAGGGTCCGGGTTAGAGATAGGGTATGGATTAGGGTATGGGTTAGGGTACGGGATAGGGTACGGGTTAAGGTTAAGGTAAGGGTACTGGTTAGGGTTAGGGTACGGGTTACGGTTTAGGGTTTAGGGTTATGGTTAGGGTACGGGTTCGGGTTAGGGTACGGGTAGGGTTAGGGTACAGGTTATGTTACGAGTTAGGGTATGGGTTAGGGTCAGGGTTTAGGGTTTAGGGTTAAGGTTAGGGTACGGGTTAGGGTACTTGTTAGGGCTACAGTTAGGTTTAGGGTACGGTTTAAGTTATGGGTTAGGGTACCGTTTATGGTTAGGGTAGGGTACGGGTTAGAGTATGGGTTAGAGTACGTGTTAGGGTTACGGTTAGGGTTAGGGTACATGTTAGAGTTAGTGTTAGGGTATGGGTTAGAGTTAGGGTTAGAGTATGGGTTAGTGTATGGGTTAGGGTTAGGTTTAGGGTTAGGTTACGGGTTAGGGGTAGGGTTAGCTGAAGGGGTAGGGATGGGGGTTAGGGGTATGGTAGGGGTCGGGGTAGGGTTAGGGTTTAGGGTTAGGGTTACACCCCAGTATTCCAGGAGGACCATTCCACCAGCTGTGCGGTAGCGGAGGGCTGGGCCGAGGTGAAGGTGCTGGCAAGCTGGAGTGTGGGCCCAAGCATTTTGGCGCGGGGGGCCTTGAAATGTCGCCAGGGGATCGGAGGGCCCTGCCGGTTCTCCCGCCCTGAATGGCCAGCTGTACCCCTAGCGGCCTGGGTGGCGGCGGGGGGGCACAGTGATTACAGCGCTGGGGCTCGGGGGTCCCCAGCGTTTCAGCCCCAGGCCCCTTGGGAGGGGCCCCTTGGGGGCCAACCTAGGGTAAAGGTTAGCTCCTGGAGGCCGGCAGGCACAATCCGCCGTCTGGGGCGAATGGAGGTGCAGTGAAGATCAGGGTGCTGGTGAGCGGGAGAGTGGGCCCCAGCGTTTTGGCGCTGGGAGCCTTCGAAGTCACCAGGGCAAGGAGGGTCCTGCCCGTTCTCCCTCCCTGAATGATCGGCTGTGCCCTAGCGGCCTGCGTATGGTCGGGGCGGAAGGGTGAGTCCAGCGTTGCGACTCGGGGGTCCCCAATCCCTGGCGTTCGGCGGCAGTCGCTTTGGGAGGGGCCCCTTGGGGGCTAACCTAGGGTTAGGGTTAGCCCTCGGGAGGCCGGCAGGCTCGATTCACTGGCTCTGCAGCGAATGGAGGGGTGGGCCAAGGTGAGGTCGCTGACGAGCGGAAGCGTGGGCCCCAACATTTTGGCTCAGTGGGCCTTCGAATGTCACAGGGGGCTCGGAGGGCCCTGCTTGTTCTCCCGCCATGAAGGACCGGCAATCCCCTAGCGCCCCGGGTGGCGGCGGAGTGGCAGGGTCAGTCTGGCAGTGTTGCTCGGTTTTCCCCAATCCCCAGCGTTGCAGCGCCAGGCCCCTTGGGAGGGGCCCCTCGGGGACTGTCCTAGGGTTAGGTTAACCCCCAGGAGGCCAGCAGTCCCGATTTGCCGGCTGTGCAGTGAGGGGAGGGATTGACCGTGGTAGGGCGCAGTCGAGCGGTAGCGTGGTACCCAGCATTTTGGCGTGTCGGGGGCCTTCGTATTTGACCGGAGGCTCGGAGGGCCCTGCCGGTTATCCCGCCCTGAATGCCCGGTGGCGCCGCTAGTGGCCCGCATGGCAGCGGGACGGCAGGGTGAGCCTGGTGCTGGGGCTTGCGGGTCCCCAATCCCTGCCATTGCAGCACCAAGCCTCTTGGGAGGGGCCACTCTGGGGCCCACCTAGGGTTATGGTTAGCCCCAAGGAGCCCAGGAGGCCGGATCCGCCAGCTGTGTGGCTAGAGGGGGGGTGGGCCGAGGTGAGGGCGCTGTAGAGCGGGAGCGTGGGCCTCAGCGTTTTGGCGCAGGGGACCTACGAATGTCGCCTGGGGCTCGGAGGGCCCTGCCTGTTCCCCCACCCTGAATGACAGGTGACACCCCAAGTGGCTCGGGTGGCGGCGGAGGGGCAGGTTGAGTACATCGCTGGGGCTTGGGGGTCCCCAATCTCCGGCGTCGTGGTGTCAGGCCCTTTGGTAGGGCCCTTCGGGGGCCGACCTAGGGTTAGAGTTAGCCCCCAGGAGGCCGGCAGGCCCGATAAGATGGCTGTGGGGCGAGTGGAGGTGTGGGCCGAGGTAAGGGTCCTGGCGAGTGGAAGCGTGGTACCCAACATTTTTCACGGGGGGCCTCCGAAGGTCGCCAGGGGTCTGAGGATCCTGCCCATTCTCCCGCCTTGAATGACTGGCGGCACCCTTAGCGGCCTGGGTGGTGACGGGGAGGCATGGTGACTCTGTCGCTGCGGCTCGGGAATCCCCAATCCCAGGCTTTGCAGCACCAGGCCCCTAGGATGCGCCCCTTGGGGCCGACCTAGGGTTAGGTTTAGCCCCTAGGAGGCCTGCAGGCCTGATTCACCGGCTGTTGGAGAAGCGGAGGGTGGACTGAGGTGAGGGTCCAGGTGAGTGGGAGCATGGGCCCCAGCGTTTTGGCATGGATGGCCTTCGAAAGTTTCTGGGTTCTTGAGAGCCCTGCCCGTTTTCCCACCCTGAATGACCTGCGATGCCCCAGTGGGTCCGGTGTCGGTGGGGTGGCAGGGTGAGTCCAGTGCTGCAGCTAGGGCGTCCCCAATCCCAGGCGTTGCTGCTCCAGTCCCCTTGGGAGTGGCCCCTTGGGGGCTGACCTAGGGTAGCGTCAGCCCCCAGGAGGCCGGCAGGACCGATACGCCACTGTGGGGCAGCAGAGGGGCGGGCTGAGTTGAGGGTGCTGGTCAGTGGGAGCGTGGCCACGGTGGTTTGGCTCGGGGGGGCCTTCGAATGTCCCGTGGCTCCGAAAGCCCTGCCCCTTCAACCGACCTGAATGACCTGCGGCGCCCCTAGTGGCCCGGGTGATGTGGGACGGCAGGGTGAGTCAGGCGTTAGGAATTGGGAGTCCCCAATCCCCGGCATTGCGGGATCAAGACCCTTAGGATGAGCCCCTCATGGGCCAATCTAGGGTTAGGGTTAGCTCCCAGGAGGCCGGCAGGCCTGATATGCCAGCTAGACTGCGAGAGGAGGGGCGGGCGGAAGTAAAGGTGCTGGCGAGCGGGAACATGGGCACCAGCGTTTTGACTTGGGGCTTTCAAAGGTCGCCGGGGTCTCGCGGGCCCTGCCCGTTCTCCCACCCTGAATGAACAGCGACGCCCCAGCGTGCCTGGTGTCAGCAGGGAGGCAGAGTGAGTCTGGCGCTGGGGCTCGGGGGTCCCCAATCCCCGGCGTTGTGGCCCAGGCCCCTTGGGAAGCGCCCCTCGTGTGCCGACCTAGGGTTAGGGATAGCCCCCAGGAGTCCTGCAGGCCTGATCCGCCAGCTGTGTGGCAAACGGAGGGGGGGGGCAGGCAGAGGTGAGGACGCTGGCGAGCGGGAGCGTGGGCCCAAGCGTTTTGGCGCGGGGGGCCTTCGAGTGTCACCGGGGGTTCGGAGGGCCATGCCCGTTCTCCCGCCCTGAATGACCGGCGGTGCCTCTAGCGGCCCGGGTGGTGGAGGGGCGGCAGGTGAATCCGGCGCTGGGGCTCAGGGGTCCCCAATCCACCGTTTTGCGGCGCCAGGCCCCTTGGGAGGGGCCCCTCAGGGAATGACCTAGGGTTAGGCTTAGCCCCCAGGACGCCGGCAGGCTCAATCCGCCAGCTGTGTAGCAAATTGAGGGGTGGGTCGAGGTGAGGTCTCTGTGGAGTGGGAGCGTGGGCTCAAGCGTTTTGGCACCGGGGGCCTTCGAATGTTTCCGGGGACTCGACAGGCCCTGCCCATTCTCCTCCCTGAGTGACCGGCAGCGCCCCTAGCAGCCCAGGTGGCGGTGGGGCGGCAGGGTGAGTCAGGCACTGTGGCTCGGGTATCCCCAATCCCTGGCATTGTGGCGCCAGGCCCCTTGGGAGGGGCCCCTCGGGGGCCAAACTAGGGTTAGGTTTAGCCCCTAGGAGGCCGGCAGGCCCTATTCCCCAGCTGTGTGGAGACTGGAGTGACGGACCGAGGTTAGGGCGCTGGTGAGCAGGACTGTGGGCCCAGGTGTTGTGGCGCGGGGGGCCTTTGAAGGTCTCCGTGTCTCTGAGGGCCCTGCCCGTTCTCACGCCCTGAATAACGGCAGCACCCCAAGCCCCCGGGTGGCAGCTGGGGGGCAGGGTGAGTCCAGTGCTGAAGCTCGGGGGTCCACAATCCCTGGCGTTGTGGCGCCAGGCCCCTTGGAAGGGGCCCCTCGGGGGTCAATCTAGGGTTACGGTTAGCCCCCAGAAGGCCAGTGGACCCGATCAGCGGCTGTGCAACACGCTGAGGGTTGGGCCGAGGTGAGGGCACTGGCGAGACTGAGCATGAGCCCAAGTGTTTTAGAGCGGGGGGCCTTCAAAGGTCGGCGGGGGCTCGGAGGGCCCTGCTGGTTCTGTCGCCCTGAATGACCGGCGGTGCCCCTAGCGGCCCGGGTGGGGACAGTGCATCAGGGTGAGTCCGGCTCTGGGGCTCTGCGTCACCAATCCCCAGCGTTGCAGAGCCAGGCCCCTTGGGATGTGCCCCTCGGGCTCGACCTAGGGTTTCGGTAGGCCCCCAGGAGCCTGGCAGGCCCTATCCACCGGCTCTGAATCAAGCAGAGGCGTGGGCCAATGTGAGGGCACTGGCGAACAGGAGCATGGGGCCAACGTTTTTGCACGGGGGGCCTTCGAAGGTCAGCGGGGGCTTGGAAGGCCCTGCCTGTTCTCCCGCCCTGAATGACCGGCGGCGCCCCTGTGGCCCGGGTGGCGGCGGGACGGCTGGGTGAGTCCAGAGCTAGGGCTCGGGGGATCCCACGCCCTGGCGTGGCGGCGCCAAGCCCTTTGGGAGGTGCCCCTTGGGCGCTTATGTAGGGTTTGGTTTAACCCCCAGGAGGCAGGTGGGCCTGATCCACCGGCTATGCGGTGTGCGGAAGGGCTCGCTGAGTTGAGGGCGCTGGTGAGTGGGAACGTGAACACAAGCGTTTTGGCGTGGGGTGCCTTCGAAGGTCACCGGGGGCTCAGAGGGCCCAGCAAGTTCTCCCGTCCTGAATGACCGCCGGTGCCCTAGCAGCCTGGGTGGCGGCGGGGCGGTAGGGTGAGCCCGGAGCTGGGGCTCGGGGATCCCCAATCCCCGGCGTGGCATCACCAGGCCCCTTGGGAGGGGTCCCTCTCGGCTGACGTACGGTTATAATTAGCTCAAAGGAGGCCGGCAGGCCGGATCTGCCAGCTGTGCGGCGAGCAGAGTGGTGGGCCGAGGTGAGGGCGCTGGTGATCTGGAGCGTGGACCCAAGCATTTTGGCGTGGGGGGCCTTCGAAGGTCGCCAGGGGCTCAGAGGCCCTGCCCCTTCTCCCGCCCTGAGGGACCGGCAGTGCCCCTAGCAACCCAGTTGGCGGTGGTGTGGCAGTGTAAGTCCAGCGCTGGGGCTCGAGGGTCCCCAATCTCTGGCATGGCGGTGCCAGTCCCCTTGAGAGGGGCTCCTCAGGGGCCGACCTAGGGTTAGGGTTAGACCCCAGGAGGCCAGCAGGCCCGATCCGGCGGTTGTGCAGCTTGCGGAGGGGCTGGCCGAGGGGAGGGCGCTGGTGAGCGGAAGCGTGGGCCAAAGCATTTTGGCGCGGAGGCCTTGGAATGTCGCCGGAGGCTCGGAGGGCCCTGCCCATTCTCCAACCCAGATGACCGGTGGCGCCCCTAGCGGCCCGGGTGGCGGCGGGGCGCCAGGGTGCGTCCCGCAGTTTGCTCTGGGGGTCCCCAATCCCCAGTGTGGCAGCGCCAGGCCCCTTGGGATGGGCCCCTCAGGAGCTAACCTAGGGTTAGGGTTAGCCCCCAGGAGGCCGGCAGTCCCGATCTGCCAGCTGTGCGGCGAGCGGAGCGGTGGCCTGAGGAGAGGGTGCTGGTGAGCAGGAGCGTAGGCCCAAGCGTTTTGGCGTGGGGGGGCTTCGAAGGTCTCCAGGGGCTCGGAGGACCCTGTCTGTTCTCCCGCCCTAAATGACCGGCGGCGCCCCTAGCTGCCCGGGTGGCGGCGGGGTGGCAGGGTAAGTCCTGCGCTGAGGCTCGAGGGTCCCCGATCATCAGCTTCGCGGTGCCAGGCCCCTTGGGAGGGGCCCCTCGTGAGCAGACCTAGGGTTAGGGTTAGTCCCCAGGAGGCCGAGAGGCCCAATCTGCCTGCCTGTGGTGAGCGGAGGGACGGGCCGAGGTGAGGGCATTGGTGAATGTGAGCTTGGGCCCAAGCGTTATGGCGTGGGGGGCCATGGAAGGTCGACAGGGGCTCGGAAGGCCCTGCCCGATCTCCCGCCCTGAATGAGGACGGCATCCCTAGCGGGCCAGGTCATGGCGGGGCGGCAGGGTGAGTTCGGCGCTGGTGCTCGGGGGTCCCCAATCCCCAGCGTGGCAATGCCAGGCACTTGGGAGTGGTCCCTCGGGGACCGACCTAGGGTTATGGTTAGCTCCAGGCGGCTGGCAGACCCGATCCGCAGGCTGTGCAGCGAGCAGAGGGGCGGGCCGAGGTGGGGGCGCTGGGGAGTGGGATCGTGGGCCCAAGCGTTTTGGTGTGGGGGGTCTTCAAAAGTCGGTGGGGGCTTGGAGGGCCCTGCCCGTTCTCCCGCCCTGAATAACCGGCGGCACCCCTAGAGCCCCGGGTTGCAGTGGGGCGGCCGTATGAGTCCGCTGCTGGGGCTTGAGGGTCCCCAATCCCAGGCCTTGCAGCTCCAGGCTCCTTGGGAGGGGCCCATCAGGGGCCGACCTAGGTTTAGGGTTAGCCCCCAGGAAGCTGGCAGGCCCGATCCGCATGCTGTGTAGTGAGCAGAGGGGCAGGCCGAGGTGAGGGCGCTGTCAAGCGGGAGCGTGGGCCCAAGCGTTTTGGCGCGGGGGGCCTTCGAAAGTCATCGGGGGTTCGGAGGGCCCTTCCCGTTCTCACGCCCTGAATGACCGGCGGCTCCCTTAGCGGCCCGGGTGGCGGCAGGTTGGCAGGTTGAGTCCGGCCTTGGGGCTCGGGGGTCCCCAATCCCTGGGGTTGCTGTGCCAGGCCCTTTGGGAGGGGCCCCTTGGGTGCTGACCTAGGGTTAGGGTTAACCCCCAGGACGGCGGCAGGCCATTTCCGCCAGCTGTGTGGTGAGTGGAGGGGCGGACAGAGGTGAGGGCCCTGGCGAGCAGGAGCGTGGGCCCAAGCGTTTTGCCGTGGGGGGCCTTCGAAGGTCACCGGGGGCTCGGAGGCCGTGCCCATTCTCCCTCCCTGAATGACCAGCGGCACCCCTAGTGGCCTGGGTGGTGGCACGGCGGCAGGATGAGACTGGCAATGGGGCTCGGGGGTCCCCATTCCCTGGCATTGCGACGCCAGGCCGCTTGGAGGGGCCCCTTGGGTGCCGAGCTTGGGTTAGGGTTAGCCCCCAGGAGGCTGGCAGGCCCGATCGGCCGGGTGTGTGGCAAGCGAAATAGCGTGCAGAGGTGATGGCACTGGCGAACGGGAGCGTGGGCCTAAGCGTTTTGGCGCTGGGGGCATTCGAAAGTCGCCGGGGGCCCAGAGCGCCCTACCCGTTCTCCTGCCCTGAATGACTGGTGGCGCCCCTAGGGGCTGGTAGGGGAGGGGCAGTAGAGTGAGTCCAGCGCTAGGGCTTGGGGGTCCCCAATCCCCGGCGTTGTGGCACCAGGCCTTTGGAAGGGGCCCCTCAGGGTCCGACCTTGGGTTAGGTTTAGCCCCCAGGAAGCAGGCTGGCCCCATCCGCTAGCTTTCGGCGAGCGGAAGGGCAGCCTGAGAAGAGGGCGCTGACAAACAGGAGCGTGACCCCAAGCGTTTTGGCGCGGGGGGCCTTCGAATGTTGCCGGGGGCTCGGAAGCCCCTGCCCGTTCTCCCGCCCTGAATGACTGCAGCACCCCTAGTGGCCTGGGTGGCGGCAGGAAGGCAGGGTGAGTCCGGCGCAGGGGCTCAGGTGTCCTCAATCCCCGGCGTTGTGGCGCTAGGACCCTTGAAAGGGGTCCCTCCGGGGGGACCTGGGTTTAGGGTTAGCCCCAGGAGGCCGGCAGGCCCAATCCACAGGCTGTGCGGCATACGATGGGGCGGGCCTAGGTGAGGCCGCTGGCGAGTGGGAGCATGGCTCCAAGCATTTTTTAAAGTGGGCCTTCGAAGGTCGTCGAAGTCTCAGAGGGCCCTGCCCGTTCTACCGCCCTGAATAACCGGCAGCGCCCCTAGCACCCCGGGTGGCGGTGGGGCCCCGGGTGATTCCGGTGCTGGAGCTTGGGGGTCCCCAATCCCAGGCGTTGCTGCTCCAGGCCCCTTGGGATGGGCCCCTCGAGGACCGACCTAGGGTTGCGGTTAGTCCCAGGTGGCCAGCAGGCCCGATCCGCCGGCTGTGTGGGGAGCGGAGGGGCGGGCCAAGTTGAGGGCGCTGGCAAGCGGGAACGTGAGCCCAAGCGTTTTGGCGTGGCGGGCCTTCGAAGGTCGCCGGGGGCTCGGAGGGCTATGCCCGTTCTCCCGTCCTGAATGAGGATGGCGCCCCTATCGGGCGGGGTCGCAGCAGGGCAGCAGGGTGAATCCGGTGCTGGTGCTCAGGGGTCCCCAATCCCCGGCGTGGTGGTGCCAGGCCCCTTGGGAAGGGCCCCTTGGGTGCCGAAGTAGGGTTTGGGTTAGCCCCAGGAGGCCGGCAGGCATACGGAGGTGCTGGCCGAGGTGAGGATGCTGACAAGCAGGAGCGTGGGCCCAAGAGTTTTCGCACGTGGGCCTTCGAAGTTCGCTGGGGGCTCGGAGGGCACTGCACGTTCTCCCACCCTGAATGACCAGCGGTACCCCTAGCGGCCAGTGTGGCGGTGGGGTTGCAGGGTGATTCCGGCGCTGGGGTCGGGGGTCCCCAAACCCCGGCGTGTTTTGCGCCAGGCACCTTGGGAGGGGCCTTCGGGGGCCGACCTAGTGTTAGGGTTAGACCAAAGGAGGTCAGCAGGCCCGATCTGCCGGGTGTGCGGCGAGCAGAGTGGTGGGCTGAGGTGAGGGCACTGGCGACAGGGATCGTGGGCCCAAGCGTTTTGGCCCTGGGGGCCTTCGAAGGTCGCCAGGAGCTCTGAGGGCCCTGCCCGTTCTACCACCCTGAATGATCGGCGGCGCACCTAGCGGCCCGGGTGGTGGCGGGGCGGCAGGGTGAGTCTGGCGCTGGGGCTCTAGAGTCCCCAATCCCTGGTGTGGCAAAGCCAGGCCCCTTTGGAGGGGCCCTCGGGGACCGACCTAGGGTTAGGGTTAGCCCCGAGGAGGCCGGCAGGCCAGATCCGTCAGCTGTGTGGGGAGTGGAGAGGTGGGCCGAGGTGAGGGCGCTGGGGAGCGGGTGCGTGGGCCCAAGCATTTTGGCGCTAGGGCCTTCGATGGTCGCCGGGGGATCGGAGGGCTCTGATCGTTCTCCCGCCCTGAATGACCATCGGCGCCCCTAGTGGCCCGGGTTGTGGCAGGACGGCAGGGGGAGTCCGGCCTTGTGGTTGAGGGGTCCCCAATCCCTGGGGTTGCTGCGCCAGGCCCCTTGGGAGGGGCCCCTTGGGGGATGACCTAGGGTTAGGGTTAACCCACAGAACGCCTGCAGGCCCTATCCCCCGGCTGTGCAATGTGCGGAGGGGTGTACCGAGGTGAGGACGCTGGAGAGCGGGAGCATGGGCCCAAGCGTTTTGTCGAAGGGGGCCTTCGAAGGTCATCGATGGCCCGGAGGGCCTTGCCTGTTCTCCCGCTCTGAATGACCGGAGGTGCCCCTAGTGGCCCGGGTGGTGGCGGGGCATCCGCGTGAGTCTGGCGCTGGGGCTCAGGGTTCCCCAATCCCCGGTGTTGCGGCTCTAGGCTCCTTGCTAGGGGCCCCTAGGGGGCTTGCCTACGGTTAGATTTAGCCCCCAGGAGGCCGTCAGCCCGATCCGCCAGCTCTGTGGCGAGCGGAGGGCGGGCGGAGGTGAGGCCGCTGGCGAGCTGGAGCGTGGGCCCAGGCGTTTTGGCGCAGGGGTCCTTCAAAAGTCGCCGGAGGCTTTGAGGGCCCTGTTCGTTCTTCTGCCCTGAATGACCAACGGCACCCCTCGCAGCCCGTTTGGCAGCGGGGCAGCAGGGAGAGTCTGGCGCTGGGGCTCGGGGTCCCCAATCCCTGCCTTTTAGGCGCCTGGGCCCTTGGGATTTTCCCCTTGGGGACAGACCTAGGTTTAGGTTTAGCCCCCGGGAGCCCAGCAGGCCCGATTCGCCGGCTGTGCGGCGAGCGGAGGGGCAGGCCGAGATGAGGGCACTGGCGAGCTGGAACATAAGCCCAAGCGTTTTGGCGCGAGTGGCCTTCAAAGGTCACCGGGGGCTAAGAGGGCCCTGCCCGTTCTCCCTCCCTGAATGCCCGGCGGCGCCCCTACTGGCCCAGTTGGCAGCGGGGCAGCAGAGTGAGTCCGGTGCTGGGACTCGGGGGTCCATAATCCCCGGGGTTGCGGCGCCAGGTGCCATGGGAGGGGCCCCTCCTGGGCCGATCTAGGGTTAGGGTTAGCCCCCAGGAGGTCGGCAGACCCGATAGGCCAGCTTTGCGGCGAGCGGAGGGGCGGGCCGAGGCGAGGGCGCTGACAAGCAGGAGTGTGGGCGCAAGCGTTTTGATGTGGGGTGCCTTTGAAGGTCGCCCGTGGCTCAGAGGGCCCTGCCTGTTCTCACGCCCTGAATGACCGGCGGTGCAGCTAGCAGCCCGGGTGGTGGCGGGGCAGCATGGTGATTCTGGCGCTGGGGCTCAGGTGTCAGCAATCCCAGGCGTTGTGGCGCCAGGCCCCATTAAGGGCCCCTCGGGGGCCGACCTAGGGTTGGGGTTAGCCCCCAGGAGGCCGGCAGGCCGGATCCACCAGCTGTGCGGCGAGTGGAGGGGCAGGCTGAGGTAAGGGCGCTGGCAAGCAGGAGTGTGGGCCGAAGCGTTTTATCGCGGGGGGCCTTCAAAAGTCTCTGGGTCTCAGAGGGCCCTACCCGTTCTCCCGCACTGAATGACGGGCGGCTCCCCTAGCGGCCCGGGTGGTGGCGGGGCGGCACAGTGAGTCCAGCACTGGGGCTCAGGAGTCCCCAATCCCAGGCATTGCGGATGCCAGGCCCCTTGGGATGGGCCCTTGGGGGGCCTACCTAGGGTTAGGGTTAACACCCAGGAGGCTGGGAGGCCAGATCCGCCAGCTGTGTGGCGAGTGGAGAGGCGGGCCGAGGTGAGGGCGCTGGGGAGCGGGAGCATGGGCCCAAGCGTTTTGGTGCGGTGGGCCTTTGAAGGACGATAGGGGCTCGGAGGGCCCTGCCCGTTCTCCTGCACTGAATGTCCTGCCGCACCCCTAGCGGCCCTTGTGGTGGCGGGGCGGCAAGGTGAGTCCGGCGCTGGTGCTCAGGGGTCCCCAATCCCCAGCGGTGCGACTCCAGGCCCCTTGGGAGCTGACCTAGGTTTAGGGTTAGCCCCAGGAGGCTGGCAGGCCCATTACGCGGGCTGTGCGGCAAGCGGAGGGGCGGGCAAGGTGAGGGCGCTGGCAAGAGGGAACATGGGCCCTAGCGTTTTAGCGTGGTAGGCCTTCGAAGGTCGCCGGGGGCTCGGACGGCCCTGCCCATTCTCCTGCCCTGAATGACCGACGGCACCCCTCGCAGCCTGGTTGGCAGCGGGGCGGCAGGGAGAGTCTGGTGCTGGGGCTCGGGGCTCCCATCACCGGCATTGCAGCACCAGGCCCTTTGGGATGGGCCCCTAGGGGGCCTACCTAGGGTTAGGGTTAGCCCCCAGGAGGCTAGGGTGCCCGATCCGCCAGCTGTGTGGCGAGAGGAGGGGCAGGCCGAGGTAAGGGTGATGGCGAGCGGGAGCGTGGGACCTAGTGCTTTGGTGCGGGGGGCCTTCGAAGGTCGCTGGGGGCTTGGAGGGCCCTGCCCGTTCTCCCGCCCTGAATGACCGGCGGTGCCCCTAGTGGCTCGGGTGGCAGCGGGGGGCATGGTGAGTCTGGCGCTGGTGCTCGGGAGTCCCCTTTCCCCGTTGTTGTGGCGCCAGGCCCCTTGGGAGGTGCCACTAGGGGGCCGACCTAGGGTTAGTGTTAGCCCCCAGAAGGCCCACAAGCCCGATCCGCCCACTGTGTGGGGAGCAGAGGGGAGGGCCGAGGTAAGGGTGCTGGCGAGCGGGAGCGTGGGCCCAAGCGTTTTGGTGCAGGGGGCCTTCGAATGTTGCAGGTGGCTCGAAGGTCCCTGTCCGTTCTCCCTCCCTGAATGACCAAGGGCGCCCGTAGCAGCCCAGGTGGCGGTAGGGCGGGAGGGTGAGTCCGGCGCTGGGGCTCGGGAGTCCCCAATCCCCGGTGTTGTGGCAATAGGAACCTGGGATGGGCCCCTCAGTTGCCCACCAGCGGTTAGGGTAACACCCAGGAGGCCGGCAGTCCCGATCAACTGGCCCTGCAGCGAGCGGAGGGGTGGACCGAGGTGAGGGCCCAGGCGAGCGGGAGCACGGGCCAAAGCGTTTTGGCGCGGGGGGCCTTCGAAGGTCACCAGGGACTCAGAGGGATCTGCCCGTTCTCCCACCCTGAATGACCAACAGTGCTCCTAGCGACCTGGGTGGCGGCGGGGCGAGACTGTGAGTCCGGGCTGGGCCTCGGGGGTCCCCAATCCCAGGCATTGCGGTGCCAGACCCCTTCAGAGGGGCCCCTCAGGGGCCAACATAGGGTTATGGGTAGCCCCCAGGATGAGGTCAGGCCTCATCCGCTGGCTCTGTGGCGAGCGGAGGGGCAGGCCGAGGTGAGGGCGCTGAGGAGCGGGAGCGTGGGCTCAAGCGTTTGCATGGGGGGGGCCTTTGAAGGTTGCCACGGGCTCGGAAGGCCCTGCCCATTCTCCCGCGCTGAATGACCAGCGGCACCTCTAGCGGCCCAGGTGGCGGCGGGGTGGCAGGGCAACTCCGGCGCTGGGGCTCGGGGTCCCTAATACCCGGCGTTGTGGCGCCAGGCCCCTTGGGATGGGCCCCTCGGGGGCCGACCTCCGGTTAGGGTTAGCCCCCAGGAGGCTGGGAGGCTCATTCCGCCCATGTGCAGGTGGGGTAGGTGAGGTAGCTGGCGAGCGGGAGCGTGGGCCAGAGCATTTTGGCTTTGGCTTGGGGTGCCTTCGAAGGTCGCAGGTTGCTCGGAGGGTCCTGCCCGTTCTGTCGCCCTGAAGGACTGGTGACGCCCTTAGCGCCACCTGTGGAGGCGGAACGGCAGGGAGCGTCTGGTGCTGGGACTTGGGGGTCCCGAATCCCTGGCATGTGGCGCCAGGCCATGTGGGGGGGGGCCCTCGGGGGCAATCTAGGGATAGGGTTAGCCCCCAGGAATCCAGCAGGCCTGATCCGCCAGCTCTGCAGCGAGCGGAGGGATGGGCCGAGGTTAGGGCACTGGCGAGCAGGAGTGTGGGAGCCAGAGTTTTTGCGCGGGGGGCCTTCGAGGTCGCAGGGGGATTGGAGGGCCCTGCCCGTTCTCCCTTCCTGAATGACTGGCAACACCCCTAGCACCCTGGGTGCTTGCGGGGTGGCAGAGTGAGTCCAGCACTGGGGTTCGGGGGTCCCAAATCCCCGGCATTGTGGTGCCAGGCTCCTTGGGAGGGGCCCCTCGGGGGCCAACCTAGGGTAAGTGTTAGCCCCCAGGAGTCCGGCAGGCCCATTCCGCCAGCTCTGCGGCAGGCGGAGGGGCAACCCGAGGTGAGGGCGCTGGTGAGAGGGAATGTGGGCCCAAACGTTTTGGCGCGGGGGGCCTTCGAAGGTCGCCGGTGGCTTGGAGGGCCCTGCCAGTTCTCTCGCCCTGAAAGACTGGCGGCGCCCCAGCAGCCCGGGTTGCTGCGGGGCGGCAGGGTGACTCCGGTGCTGGGCTCAGGGGTCCCCAATCCCCGGCGTTGTGGCACCAGGCCCCTTGGGAGGGGCCCCTCGTGGGCCGACCTAGGGTTAGTGTTAGTCCCCAGGAGGCCGGCAAGCCCAGCGCTAAGTGGTTCTGGCAATGTAACAAAAATGCCATACACTTATCTGTAAGAAATAACAGTGTACAGGAACCCTCTTAGCCCTAACATCATCCTTTGTGAATATGGAAGCCAGCCCCAAGGTGGTCCTGGAAGTCTGACGAAAGCGCTAAGCACTTTTCTCTGAATCACCACACTATACAGGGAAAGACCAATGTACATCATCTTTCACGAGTAGGAAGCATTAATGAAAAGGTTCTGGAATTTCGAGGACTCTGACCCATTCTTATTGGTAATAAACCACCCTGTACAGGAAAACACCTGCAACTCTCATCAGCCTCCTCAATCCTGATTCCGATTCAACTTTGGGTGTGTAGGACTAGGGAAATGTCCACATCTTATTGCTAAGAAAGAACGATGTCAGGGTAATGCCCTTCAAGTCACCTCAGCCTTCCTGAAGACGGAAGCAGGAATCAAGTTGGTTATGTTACCATGAGGTAAGGAAGATGAGCATATAAGTGAGAAACAACTGTGGGCAGGACCTCTCTTCCAACGAACAGTATCTTTGCTTAATGTTGAATCCCTATGGTAAGTGGTTGTGGGCATTTGTGAGGTCAAAATCTTGAGTGTTTTGTAAAATCTCTTGGCCATTCACAGATGAGACTAAGGTAGTTGGGGACTCCTAGGCAGTGATTTGTCCACTGTCAAAAATATGGAAAGATAAAAGAGACAGATGAGGTCTCCTCAGGCATTGTCCTTTATCCTCATCCTCCGTGAGGATGGCCATCTCTGGACAGCTCAGTGGCAGGGTCTCATTCACAGTGGGGGCATCTGTTCCTCACAGACATCAGGCAGGGAAATGGATTTGGTTCTCTGTGCCAGCCCAGCCAGAGCTGAGTGTCACAGCACCCTCTCGTGGGCTCATAAGAGTTTCACTGTCACTAGGCAGGTCATTGTATTTGATAAACCACTGTGAGAGTTTGCAATTGCCTTCATCTGCAACCTCCTAGAGGCAAATGCAGATCTCTGGTACCATGTGAAGTCATGTGAAGGCATCGTGAGAAAGTGTCCTTTTGCTTAAGAAAAACATGGCTGGGGCTCCTGGCTGGCTCAGCCAGTTAAGCATGTGCCTTTGGCTCAGGTTATGATCCCAGGCTTCTGGGATCGAGACCGGGCTCCCTGCTGAGCAGGAAAGGAGGTAGGGAAATAGCTTAGAACCCACAGAGAATGTGAATAAAGGGGAGTGAAATGGAACTTGGTCTGTGTTTTGCTTTAGGGATTGGAAGTTAGTTTTTTCTCAATTGTGATTGTTCTTGAAACAGAAAAGCTGTATTGTTTTTTTTTTACCTTTAATTTTTTTCTAATAATAATTTTTATTATGATATGTTAGTCACTATACAGTATTTCCTTAGTTTTTGATGTAGTGTTCCGTGATTCATTATTTGCATATAACACCCAGTGCTCCATGCAATATGTACCTTCCTTAATACCCATCACTGGCCCATCCCAATCCCCCACCCCTCTCCCCTCTGAAGCCCTCAGTTTGTTTCCCAGAGTCCATAGTCTCTCGTGGTTCATTCCCCCTTCTGTTTAGGGTCCACTGTTTAAAGGGACAGACAGTGGAAGTTCACCAAATATAAGATCGAAATTTCATTGTTCATTATACATGCCACCAAGTAGTTCCCAGACATTTCATTCTACTGTAGTAATTCATTATACCTGTGCAAGTGCACGTGGAAGACAATTGATGCATGTATAGTGGTAATAAAACATGCCCCTCAGTAGTAGAATAATAGAGGATGCATATGTGTAAAATTATTCGACTACAGCTTCCATGCTTTCCCTTTGGTTCCTTATTATCTATGAAATTGGACAATTTTTGTTCTCTAGGCTTCAAACTCATTGTCAGTATTCAGAGTTTTTCAATGCTGATCTTCTCCTGTATAAGTTACCAAAAACCTAAAATATGTATGAACTTTAAAAAACGCTATATTGAAAATGACAGCAGGGAAGTTCCATTTTGTGAATATTGTGTCAATGGATCTCTATTTTGACATCAGTGTTCATTAGAAATGATGACATTTCATGTGAGTATAAATATCAATGTGAAAAAGAAAAGGTAGGACGAACCTTGAATGTTTAAGTAATTGGTGAAATGACAGGTGTGTGTGTGTGTGTGTGTGTGTGTGTGTGTGTGTGTGTGTGTGTGTTTAATTGATTTTCAGTGAATGGTTCAGCTACTTGTAGGGCCTCCGAGAGAGCCCAGGTGAACCTTTCAATGAGTTGGTATCTGTTTTCAGAACATGGGAATCTCTTAGTCCAATAGTCAATCAGGCAAGCTTTGAGGTCTTGAAGAGTTTCAGTCCTCAGAGATGGTGTCGCAGACCCTTGTGAGCAAACCCTAGGGTATGGTCAGAGCCCTCATTAGCTGGTACCAAGGTGTGACGATTTCAGACAGCATTTCCCAAAGAAGTACCTCTTGAGTCTCTGTCCTTGTCAGTTCCCTACACTTCCTTACACTAGTTATGTGTTCAGTGTGTTTCAGGACAATCCCCACATGCGATTTTTGCTATTTCCTACTAGTCCTATCTGTTTCTCATCTTCTTCTTTTATGGTAGGGGTTGGGAAGCAACCTGTGTGGTGGAGGAAGGGGTGTGGTAGTTGTCTGCCTTCAGAGGACCGAATGATGCCTAGAAATTGTACTGTAGTTTGAGGTCAATTGTCCATCCTCTGAGTGTCAGGAATTCCATCACTTTACTTTGATGCTAGTCTGTTCTTCAAGCTGTCCTCAGAAATAAGGATGTCATCCATCTAGGGAATACTGGTTTGTGTGTATGTTTTCATTTTAGGAAAAGCCTTGCTGTTCCTGAAAATAATACTGTAGAGCACCCTTTCCTGTTCTTATTGGCCATGAGTCAATCTTTTGTGAAGTATTCGTTTATAAATAGACTTTCTATGGTTGGTGAGCAGGAATTCTTTATTGACAAGTCTTTGTCAGTGTGTGTATTGCAAATCTTTACTTCCCAGCCTGCGGTTCACTTTTTCATTTTCTTATGGTCATAAGATAAGGAGAAATGTCACATTTTTATGACGTCCCACTGAATTCTTTTAAATGGTTAGTGCACCCTATGTCCTACCCCAAGATTGACAGGTTCTACGTTTTCTTTCAGAAATTGTCCAATGGGAAGCACAATCCATCTCAAATTTATAAATTGCATTTTTAATTCTAATAGGGTATTTATAGACTGTTTTGGATTTTCTATGTACACAATCGTATTATCTGTGAATAGTCACAATTATCCCCTCAATTCTTATACTTTTTGTTTCTCTTGCCTTCTAACACTGGTAGATTCTCCAATGCCACGTTGAATAGAGCAGCATTGTTTGAAGATTTTAATATACCTTTCTCAATATCTGACAGAAAAAGCAGACAAAACATTGGTAAAAATGTGACCTAATTGACATATAGGGAACATTCCATAATAAGTGCAGAATACATTATTTTCAAGTGGTCATAGACTCTTTACCCAAATAGATGATAGGTGGGGCCACGAATCAAGGCTACAAATGTTAAACCCTGAAATTAACTAGATTCTATTCTTAGACCACAGGGGAATTGAGCCACAGTCATAGCGAAAAGAAAACCAGGAAGTCCTTCAATGTTTAAAAATTAAATGGAACTTTGCTACATATCCTAAAGGTCAGAGAAGGAATCTCAATGGAAATACTGAACCTTTTCTACATGAGGGCTCACACACAATGGCACTTTCTTTGTGAAGATCATAATAATAACCTAGACAGGAGTTGAGCCTTAAGTCAGAGTTCTGCCTGCCCCAGCCACACCTGGCAGCCTTGGCCTGTGGTCCCCCTCAGCTGTCCTATCTGGTGGCCCTGAGCTAAGGGGGTCAACATGGCCATATGGAAATGGGAAGCTCCCCACTCATAGGGATGACGGTGCCCCCTCCCCAGCTGCCCTTTCTGGTTGCTCTGAGCTAAGGGGGTCAACATGGCCATATAGAAATTAGAAGCTCCCCACTCTTAGTGATGACGTCGCTATCGTATCATCCTCACCAGTCCAACAACATGATTCCTGAGTGAAATATGACACAAGAGCGACTTCTTGGCCTTCCTTCAGGTTTGAAAAACATCTGGTGAGTCATCGATTAGGAATATGGATTCAACATGTGTTCTTTCTTCTGGAAAAGAAATAGACCCAATAGCAATTATGGCTTCCTGAGCCCCTGTTCCTGAGAGACATCATACTGGCTCTTTATAGCATTCTGCCTCTTAAACTTCTCAACTAGGGTGTAGATATTTTTAGGCACATGTTCAGGTGGTTAGACAGGGACTCAGATGATATGAGTCACAGAGGATTTTAGTGTCAGAAACCTAAGTGGGATCCCCAAATTGACTCCAAATCCCTTGTTGTTCCATACAGGGTACTATTTCCCTCTTATCTCTGGTCTTCTCGATCTGGAAACCTATCAAGTATCAGGATTTTCTTGTCATGTGGACAACTGGAACGAATTCAGTGGGCCTTTTCACCTCTGCCAATGGTGATCATTAAGATCATTATCTCAGTGGAGGACCTCTGGGTAAGATACTCAAAGATCCTTAGGAATACAGACAGCATAATATTTTCCTGGTATTAAAGTTACTGAAACCAACTATCTTTTTTAGTCGATTCAGGCTCTGGTATGTTCAGAGGGTGCTGTAAAACAGGTCTGAAATAGTATTTAAAAACACTCAGCTCAGCCTCTTCTACAACCTGAGCCAATGCTTATAAACATGGCTAAAATATTCCCTTACCTACGATGACTTCCCAGCCATCGTAGTGTTTATATGTTATGACTGTGACTTACATTAGTCAACATTTGCAGAGAAAGAACTTAGTGCATCCAGGGAGCACTTCATGTTGAAATTAGTTTGTGACAATGAGCTACTGTGTTTTATTCTGCAGTCCAAGGGAATGGTGCCAGACATCTCTAAGGTGTCTAGCAGTTCTACAATTCTGATTTTAAGTGGTCTGTGTGCTTCAGAGATTTGGGCAGGAGAAGGGCAGGAGTCCAGAGACTGGGAACACTTCTGTCACCTGTGCTGACCATGGAGCAGGCCGCCTTCTGTGGACATCATTTTGATTTCTTGGTACTCTTGGGAAAGGTGCTTTTGTCTCACATTCCTCCATTTAGGAGTAATTATAATGATGAAAGTAATTTTTATCTTATATCATCCGTGGGCCCTGATCCTGGGCTCCCAGGTAAGCTATCCTTTAACATTTTACCCGGCTCAAAATGATTGGGCAAAACCTGAAAGCATGATCCCTATTTCTGCCCCAAGCACATGTTGTACATCTGCTTCGAGAAGAAAACAATAACCAAAAATACCAACATAAAGATAAGAGAAAATAAAGAACCTCTTTGGCTCCCATAAGATTAAAGTCATACTGACATGTGCATACTGAAAATGCATGAAATCATTGCATTTCCTAAAGCCCAAGTCTTGGAGGGTCTGATAGTCACTGACTATGCCCAGAACCAGGCACACCCCAGCAGGGAGGGCTGATGCAGAAAGGGAAGGGGCAGGACTCTGAGGGTGGTCTGCAGCTAGAGAGGTCCCTAGAAGGGGCCAGGTTGTGTGGGGGCCCCAGCCCACGAGCCCACCCATGCCTGTGCCTGGTGTTGGGTAGAGGAGGCTCCTCTTGTGCCCCCTGCACTTTCAGGGTTCCAGGGGCTTGAGGACTGGTTGCGCAGCATCCAAGGAGCTCAGGCACCACCCTCCCAGACCATTCACCACTTGGGGGTGGAGCTACATCACTGTGGGCTGGCCCAGATTTGCAGTGGGTTGCAGACTTGGGGCAGAAGAAGGGGCACTGAGAGAGAGAGAGTTGCCCTGTGGAGATCCCTGCTGGTGAGTGAGCAGCATGCACTGGGGTGGGGGTCTGGGGGTAGGGTGCGCCTCAGGTGGGAGGCAGGGTTCTGGAAGGGCACGTGGAGAGGGTTCATTGTGGGGACTCAGGTGAGTTTTCTTTTTCCCTTTAAAGTCTCTTCTGCCCCATGCCCTCAACTGGCCTTATCTCCATACCCGTGAACTCCAGGGCGCCCGCTCCCCTGAGCTTTGGTGGGATGGGTTGCAGAATTTCAGGGTTTCCCCTGTTCCCCCGGAAGAGTGCGGGAAAGGACCTCACACAATCCCCACATTTAGTTCTCTGACACAGTGCAGGTGATGCCTCTTGAGCAGTACCCCGAGTTCAGCATGGTGTGCCCTGGTCCCCCAGGCACAGGTGTGGCAGTAGCAAGCCCCAGAGCCATCCCCCAGCTTCAGCATTATGCCCCCTGTGCCCCCGGGTTAGTGATAATTGGCTATTAGAATCATGCAGGAAAATCCTCCAGGTGGGGGCCTGGAGGCGTGCGTAAACCAGACCCCACTCTAGTTGCATTGGGAATAGATGAATTGAGGGTTTCTTTAGAAGAGTAAGTCTGCTTTCCAGAAAAGGCAAGGTCATTGGTCTGTTAAGAATGAAGATAATTACTGACAAACAACAAGTATGTGTTGCCCCTTCACCCAGAAACCGAAGCAGGTGTGCAGGCTTTAGGTCAGAGGTGCCTTCTTGTCCCCAGCTGACAACACTTCTCTGCTCTGGCTCCAAGACACCCGAGGTTTTGAACGTTAGCATCGGAGTCAGCGAGGCAGCTTGTCACAGGACTCCAGTGTTCAGAGAAAGCACAGGTATGTTTGGCAAAATGTCCTATCTATGTCAGGGCTGGAGGTAAAACCTCTCATTATCCCAAAACCTCCTGGGCTTTTCTCTTTTCTCTAGTTGAGCCACAAAGTAAAATTGAATTAGCTGTCAGGATTCTGGGTTTGGTGCAAGAATTACTTAGTTTCACTGCGGGTAGAACTTTGCAGGGGATCACAATTTCTCTGTCCATTTATTGCTTACACATGTATTTTGACCATCTGTTTCCTAGGAACCCTCTTTTATTAGAAAGGGAAGGTGAGATTCACTCTGTGCCTGTTTGTAACATCTAATTTGTTCCTTCATCTAACACTGTTTATTCAATTGGGCCTAAGATATGGTTGAGTGGCCAGCATCTAGAGTTAGGTGGCTTTTTTTTCATCTGATACAGACTTGGATGATGTAATTTGACAAAGGTGATGTTTCATCATTGATTAGTGTATTCATCAGAAGAGTTAAAATTAGGGTGGAGGGAAAATTGAAAATTATCCAAAGCAGCCTGCTCCTGTTTAAAAGTTGAGCTTGACTTTCTAGTTTTACTAAATGTATTATCTCGATATTTTGAGGTGCCATATTCTCTCTGTAGTTTCTTTGGTGGTGGAGTCAGAAGGAGAGTCTGGGAATTCTTTTGGATAGTGGCATGCTGGTGGCTTCAAGGGGCTTGGCGTCAGGAGCCTTGGGGTGAGGTCTGCAACTGCTTGCCTGACCCTGGGTGCATCTCACAGAGGTTTTGTTTCCTCTTATGAAATTGCCGGCAGATAATGTTCTGCTTAAAGGGGAACCCTCCCATCCTGTTGGTGGCAATGCAAAGTGGTTCAGCCAGTCTGGGAAACAGTGTGGGGGTTCCTCAAAAAGTTAAACATTGAAAAACCCCATGATTCAGCAATTGCTCTCCTATGTAATTACCCAAAGGATACAGAAATGCAGATTCGAAGGGGGTCCATGCACAATGATGTTTATGGCAGTAATGTCCACAGTAGCCAAACTATGGAGAGAATCCCAAAGTCCATGCACTGATGAATGGATAAAGCAGATGTGGGATACCTATATATAATGGAATATGACCCAGCTTCAAAAATAATGAAATCTTACCATTTGCAAGGATGTGCATGGACCTAGAGTGTATTAAGCTAAGCAGAATCAGTGAGGAAAGACAAATATCCTATGCTCTCACACTTGTGAAATTTCAGAAAAAAAAAACAGATGAACAGAGTGGAGGGGTGATGAGAGAGGCAAACAAGGAAATAGACTCAACCTTGGAGAACAAACTGAGTGTTGCTGCAGGACAGGGGCGTGGGGGGAAGAGTTAAATGGGTGAGGGGTATTAAGGATGGTACTTGTGATGAGCACCGGGTACTGTATGCAGGTGAGGAATCACTAAATCCTACCCCTGAAGCGAATATTCCATGGCATGTGAACTAACTGGAATTTAAGTAAGAGAAGAAAGGAAAAAGTGTTCTGCTTCATGAAGAGTGAGGTAAAATTGTAGTGATTTGGGCTGTACTATTCTATAGATGAGAGTTGTAAAACACCCTGTTGTAAGATACACTAGTTTCTTATCACATAAGGAGTCCTCAGAAAGCTGCAATGAAAGATTCAGGTCTCAGAGCATGTTCATGTTCCACTGATATGTTACAGTTTGCACAGGTAGGAAAGAAGGTGGAGAGAAAGGCAACAGAAGGGGAAAGTAGGTGTGAACCTTTCATTAGTTAGCGTTATAGCTTTCTCATGAAAGCCTTGCGCCAGTGTGATTTTGGAAGAAGAGGGGGAATCCAGGAGCATTGCAGAAGATGGGGGAGTTCCAGGTCTGGGTAAAGCTGACAGGGGTCCCAGGTGAGAGCTGAATGCATTCTGCAGCAGGGTATGGGCAGGGTGGGCTCCAAGGGTGGCTGTGGGTCTCCTGGGTGAGAGTTGTGACAGGTGAGGGCTCTGTGCAAGTTCCTGGCTGAGGACAAGTGAGACACAGGCGGAGAACTGGCAGAGAACCCTCTTCTGGGCCACCAGCCTCACCCAACACACACAGGCTCATCTTCTGTCCCTGTCACTCCAATTCAGACTTCTCCGAAGGTGAGTGAGAACACATCAAGAGCATTCAAAACAGAAGGGAAAGCATGTGCAAAGGCTCTGGGGCAGGAGAATTCCAGGTATGTCCAGCAGCAGCAAGAAGGCCCTGTGGCGACAGGAGACAGCTTAGGACATTACCTCAGAGAGGTGAAAGAAAGGCATTCCAGGGCTATAACCCCATGAGACCCTGTTTCACTGGGCCATCCTGGCTACAGTGTTGAGAACAGATGACAGAGTGTTGAAGACGGCAAGGCACGTCAATGACGAAGCTTTTCCAGGAACTCAGGCACTGTGGACCAGACAGGTGGCCTTGGATGGAGTGGTTAGACCTATTCTGGGTCCATTTTGAAGATGGAGCTCACAGGATTTGCTGATCGGTTAGCTATTAGGAGCAGGAGAACGGAGGAGTTGGGGTAACTCCCAGCTGTTGTGGGTTGTCCTGATCGAGGGGAAGGAGAGGGTTTCTGGGGGTAGGATGTAGTCCGTGTTCCGCATGCTGAGGAAGGTGCCTTTCCCAGTGGGTCTGCTGAGATTTGTGTCTAGGAGAACCTTTCACATCTCCTCCCTCATCAATGCTCAAGTAAAAGTATCCCCCACTTTTTAAACGTTCACAGGAAGACACTGGGCTTTCTTGAAAGAACTATGTTATTACCCATCTTCAGTAAGAGGAAGAGACCTGAAGAGGATTTCCCTCTTATGAAAAAAGGTGAACAGTGAGAATCACGTTCAGCATCTGTTTTGGGGAGAAGCACAACAGAGGCGGCGTGCACCCCAACCAGCTCCTTCCGCTGGGAACCGTTCTCCGCATCCAGCCACCAGCACTTTGAATGGTGTCTGTGAGCCTCTGCTGTGCTTTATCTTCATTTATGCTGGGCCTCCCTTAGAAACTTGTGTGCTGAGGCCTAAGAAAAGCCAAAGAGAAGGAATTTTGGTGTTTGAGCACACTGTCTAACTGTTCCGTGTAAATTAATGGCCATTCCTTCTTGACACCATTTCTGCTGTGCAAGGTTTCTCAGAAGCCCTGTACTTTCAAAGAGCAGGGAAAACTATACCTCATGCTGCGGGGTTAGTTTTAGTCTCCATGCTGGACAGAACATTTCATGACTGTCGGATTTTCTCACTCAAACATTGAGACTTTGACCACCTTTACCCGTTTCTACCACCCCAACCCTGAATCTGGCACCTACCAATCTGCTCTCAGTGTCTATGCGTTCAGTATTTGTTTATTCCTCGTGGAGTGTACATGAGATCATCTGGTATTGGTCTTTCTGTGTCTGAGTTACTTGGCATAAGGCCCCCAAGGTCTGTGTTTCCATGTCTGGTTCTTGTGAATAATGCTGCAGTGAACGTGGGAGTGCATCTGTCTTTTTGAGGCAGTATTTTTGTGTTCTCCAAATCAATACTCAGTAGAGCCATTATTGGGTCATGTCGTAGTTGCTTTTATTTTTTCAGGAACCTCCATACCGTTTGTCACAGTGGCTGCACCAATTTCCATTCCCACCAACAGTGCACAGAGTCTCCTCGTCTGCACAGCCTTGACCCCACCTGGTGTCTGTCTCTGGGACAATAGGTGTTCCAACAGTTGTGAGGGAATAGCCAATTGTGGGTTTGACTGATGTTTCCCTGATGATATTTAGTGATGTGGAACATCTTTTTCTGTCTGTTGGCACCTGTGTGCCGTCTTTGGAAAGTATCTATTCACATATTCCCCACATTTTTTATACCATTGTTTTTTTTTTTTGTTTGTTTTGATTTGTATTAGTGTTGTGTGTATTTTGGATATTAGCGTCTTCTCACACATATGATTCACAGATATTTTTTTCTTATTGGGTCTGTGGCCTTGTAAGTTTTTGCTGGTTTCTTTTTCCGCGTGGAAGATTTCACTTTGAAGTTGTTCCACTTGTTTATTTTTGCTTTTGTTGCCTTTGCATTTGGTGTCCGATCTGAAGACACTTTGTCAAAACCAATGTCGAGAGACTTAGTACCTGTGTCTTCTTGGAGGTTTATGGATTCAGGTCTTACATTCATATCATTCATCCATTAAAAATTTTGTGTGTGGTGTAAGAGAGTGACCCAGTTATATTCTTCTGCATTTAGTGTCCAGTTTGCCTGTTACCGCTCACTGAAGAGACAGTCCTTCCCTCATGGCATATCTTCTGCTGCTGTGTCATAAGTTAGGATCATCTACGTGTGGGTAAGTTTCTGAGCTTTCTGTTCTGTTCCACTGACCTGGTGTCTGTGTTTATGCCAGTACCATCCTGTTTTGATGACAACAGCTTTGTAATCTAGCTTGAAATCCAGGAGTGTGTTGACTGCACCTTTCTTTCTCCAGGTTCCTTTGGGTATTTGGGGTGTTTTGTGATTCCATACAAGTTTGAGGACTGTTTTCTACTTGCTGGAATAATGCCACTGGAATTCAGATAGGGATTTCATCACATCTGTCGATTGCTTTGGGTACAATGGACATGTTCACATAATTAACTCTTCCAGTTAAGGAGCATGGCATATGCTTCCATTTGTTTGTGTTGCCTTCCAAATCTTTGACCCATTCATCCTGCCCCCCCTCGACACACATGCTTTTCATTTCTTTTCTGCCATGTGTTGAGTGTACTATGTCTTTCTCATTCTTGGTTACTTTTATTCCTAGATTTTTTTTATGCAATTGTAAATGGCATTGCTTTTTTAATTTCTCTTTACGACAGTGTGTCATCAGTATACAGAAATGCAAGAAGTTGGGTCATCTGGGTGGCCCCATAGGTGAAGCGTCTGCCTTCAGCTCAGGTCATGAACCCAGAGTTCTGGGATCGAGCCCTGTGTTGTGCTCCCCGCTTAGCGAGGGTCTGCTTCTCCCTCTTTCTGACACTCCCACTGCTTGTGCTTTTTCTCTTCCTGTCAAATAAATACATAAAATTTGAAAATAAATAAAGACAACAGGTCTCTGTATATTGACTTTACATCCTGCAGCTTTCTTGAATTTGTTTATTCTTACAGTTTTGTTTTTTTTTTTTTTTTTTGTGGAATCTTTCGGGATTTCATGTCATTTGCAAATAGTGACAGTTTTCCTGTATGGATTTCATATCTTTCTTTTTTTAAAATGATGTCACCCTACAGTACTTCATTTGTTTTTGATGTAGTGTTCCATGATTCATTGTTTGCATATAACACCTAGTGCTCATTATGACACGTGCCCTCCTTTTTTTTAAAAAGAATTTATTTATTTATTCGACAGATATAGAGACTGCCAGAGAGAGAGGGAACACAAGCAGGGGGAGTGGGAGAGGAAGAAGCAGGCTCACAGCGGAGGAGCCTGTTGTGGGGCTTGATCCCATAACGCCGGGATCACGCCCTGAGCCAAAGGCAGACGCTTAACCGCTGTGCCACCCAGGTGCCCCAACACGTGCCCTCCTTAATACCCATCACCAGGATAACTCATTCCTCTTCCCCTCCCTTTCTGCAACCTTCAGTTTGTTTCCCAGTGTCAGTAGTCTCTCATGGTTCATCTTCCCCTCTCATTCCCACCCCTTCAGTTTTCCCTTCCTTCTTCTAATGTCCTCCATGCTATTCCTTCTGTTCCACATAGGAGTGAAACCATATGATAATTGTCTTTCTCTGCTTGACTTAATTTCACTTAGCATAATCCCCTCCTGGTCCATCCACGTTGGTGCAAATGGGGGGTATTCATCCTTTCTGACGACTGAGTAATATTCCATTGTATAGATGAACCACATCTTCTTTGTCCATTCATCTGCTGAAGGACATCTTGGCTCCTTCCACAGTTTGGCTATTATGGACATTGCTGCTATGAACATTGGGATACAGGTGCCCCTTCTTTTCATTACTCTGTGTCGATGGGGTAAATACCCAGTAGTGCAATTGGTGGGTCATAGGATAGCTCTGTGTTTAACGTCTTGAGGAACCTCCATATTGTTTTCAAAAGTGGCTGTTCCAGCTTGAATTCTCACGAGTAGTGTAAGAGGGCTCCCCTTTCTTCACATCCTCTCTGACTTTTTTTTTTATTTCTGTCTTGTTAATTTTTTTTCAAGATTTTATTTATTCATTCCACAGAGATAGAGACATCCAGCGAGAGAGGGAACACAAGCAGGGGGAGTGGGAGAGGAATAAGCAGGGTCATAACGGAGGAGCCTGATGTGGGTTTCGATCCCATAATGCCAGGATCACGCCCTTAGCCGAAGGCAGATGCTTAACCTCTGTGCCACCCAGGTGCCCCCTGCCTTGTTAATTTTAACCATTCTAACTGGTGTAAGGTGGTATCTCATTGTCATTTTGATTTGTATTTGCCTGATGGCAAGTGATGTGGAGCATTTTTTCATGTGTCTGTTGGCCATTTGTATGTCTTCTCTGGAGAAGTATCTCTTTGTGTCTTCTGCCCATTTTTTGGGTGTCGAGTTTGAGGAGTTCTTTATAGATCTTGGATACCAACCCTTTATCTGTAAAATCATTTGCAGATATCTTCTTCAATTCCATAGGTTGCCTTTTTGTTTTTTGATCATTTGCTTTGCCGAGCAGAAGCTTTTTATCCTGATGAAGTGCCAATAGTTCATTTTTTGCTTTTATTTCCTTTGCCTTTAGAGACGTGGCTTACAGGATGTTGTTGTGTCCAAGGTTGAAGGGTTCTTTTGATTTTGATATGATACAGGAATCCATTATCTTTCTTTCCTGATTGTATTCGAGTCCTCTGTCTTTCTTGGTGAGTCTAGCTAAGTTTGTCAGTTTTGTTTATCTTTCCAAAAAAGGCTGCTCTCATTTTCATTTTTTTTTTTTTAGTCTCCGTTGGATTTATTTATGTATTCATTTTTGTTATTTCCTTATTTCTACTAATTTGGGGCTTTGTTATTTTTTTTCTACTTCTTTACCACATAAATCAGGTTGTTTATTGGAGAGCATTTTCATGGATTGATGAAGATCTGAATTTCTATGAATGTCCCCCATAAAGCTACTTTTGCTGCATCCCATAAGTTTTTGTAGGTTGTCTTTTTCATCAATGTCAAGGTACTTCTAAAATTTTTTTGATTTCTTCTTTGACTGTTGGTTGTTCAGTAGCATGTTGTTAAATCTCCACATATTTTTTAAGATTATTTAAGTATCTGACAGAGAGTGAGACAGCGAGAGAGGGAACGCAAGCAGGGGGGTGGGAGAGGGAGAAGCGGGCTTCCCACTGAGCAAGGACCTGATTTGGGGCTAGATCCCAGGATCCGGGGTCAAGACCTGAGCTGAAAGCACATCCTTAACGACTGAGCCACCCAGGCCCCAAAAATCTCCACCTATTTTTGACTGTCCCATTTTTTTCTTGAGACTGATTTCTAATTTCCTATCATTGTGGTTGGACAAGATTTGAAGCAGAAGGTGAAGAGAGCATTCAGATGAAAGGTTTGTTTCCTGGAGGGTTTTCTGAGGGCAGACCATGAGTTCAGCGGGGATGGAGGAAGGCTTTGTGAGACGGGGGGTGGGGTTAACACTTGTTCGAATTACTGACTACTACCATGCAGGCTGTGTGCTACTGTTCACACCATAGTCCTGATGGACTTGTACTTCATTAAATATTTTCTAGGAGATATAGGCATAGCCTTCACTTAAAGAAAGGTGCCATGTGGGTTCATGGCATGACCCCAGGTCAGCAACCAGAATGTACGGTATTGTGGGGTATCAGAACCAGGCTTTCTGTGGGAAGTGACAGAAATAAGGTATGGTGAGCTCCATGACCATAGGTGAGGTCCCGAGTGACCCACTGGGTGTTGGGTTCTGTGGATCTGTCTCATCAGGTGCTGTGGAATTCAGGGACACCCTCCTGTCTGTGGATTTGTGTGGAGACAGGTAGACATCACTGTCTGGCCAGGAACGAGGGTCGCACTGGACCACCACCAGAGGTGCAGCGTGCGGGGGAGCCACTGCTTGGTTTCCATGAAAGCTGACCAGGGTCCGTGACCGTGATTCCTAGCAGCTGCAGGGGGAGAGGAGGCCGGGGGTGGTGCACACTTCCTAGACTTGTGGTCAGGACTAGTCTGGACCCCACTGAAGTTAGCCACACCGGGCACAGAAGGCACCCAGTCAGTGTAGCTGTGGGCACTGCTCCCATGGCACTTTTGGGCCAGCTCCATGCTGCAACCTCCTGCTTTTCATCATCATCTTCAAGGTCATGTGCCTCTGCTCTTGCCCCATGGCCTCCGGGGTATTGTCCGTCCTCCATCTGGCCCTCGTCCCTGGTGCCCTGTGCAGTCCGATGCCAGGGTAGCCTTCTCAAGACAAACATCTGGCCCTGATGGAAAACTTCCATGGATCTCGTGTGATGCGAGGATGATGCCCTGCCCTGGAAGGGGGCTGCAGGTCCCCAATCAGGAGAGCCATGTCTCCCTTTTCAGCATGGCCTGCCCTCCCCTCAGTCTTCTTCAGGGAAGCTCTCCCCACTTCCTGAGATGACAGCTCTGAACTTAAAAATGAATGTTATTTTACATATCTCTATGCCTTAGTTCATCCATGGCATGTCTTTCAACCCCGTTAGTGGGTTTTTTTAGCAGTTCTGAAGGGCTGTCTGCTCAAGGAGGGGATGACCTGGGTGGGGCAGCTTTCCCTCTCATCTCCCTCAGCCTGTCTCTGAGCCCTGGGGTCAGCTGTCCTACTGAGGATTGAGGGACCCAAGCCAGCCCATCCTGAGCCCAGGCTGTGTCAGCTCATAGACTGATGCTTGTCGGAGCGGTGGGCAGATGGCATGGGCCAGGGGCAGGCAGTGTCTCCTTCTCATTCCTTCCCTCCCTTCCTCCCAGAGGTAGCTCAGAGCAGCCTTCAACCCCTGCATCTCCAGATCCCTTGACCTGTGCCTCCTGTGTTCAGCTGGTGACCTTGGAGTTTCACATGGATTCTACCTCCCGTACCCTCTCCCATAGCAGTTCCTGGATCAGGGGAGGGATCGGACCCTTGTCTGCTTTTGGTCTTCTTCCTGTCCAGCACCAAGCCCACCCACCTTTGCATCTTCCATGTATGTGCTTGGAAGCAAGCCCATCCACAGAGAACCTATTAGCCAAATGGTTCCAGGCAATGAACATTGAAGTAGAGATCCAGGATCCATAATAAATCTGCTCTGAAACCTGTCCCAAAGTCTGTGACTCTCTCACACTGAAACAGAAACAATAATAGCTATCTGGACTGTGAAGTGAAATGTGTCTCTATTTCCAATCTTGAATGCATAGGTGCTGAGCCTGGACTGAAAAGGACCATGGCTCCCGTGGGCTGGGATCCATGGTAAGAACTCAGTGAAATCTGAATTTTAGGCATAGAGTGAATAATTATTGTAGAGTGAATCCTCCCAAGTAGGGCTTTTGCACATTGCACAGGAAAAGCTTTTTCAAAGAGGTTTCTGAAAGAAAAATCTTTTTTTAAAATTTATTTTAATTCCATTAAAGCTAACATACAGTGTTACATTAGTTTCAGGTGTACAGTAGAGTGATTCAGTATTTCTATATATTACTCAGTGGTCATCAAGAAGTGTCCTCTTAATCCCCTTCATCTATTCCACTCATCCCTCTATCCACCTCCTCTCTTGTAACCATCCGTTTGTTCTCTATTGTTAAGAGTTTGTATTTTGGTGTGTCTCCTTTTTCTCTTTTAGTTATTTATTTTTGTTTGTTTTTTAAATTCCCCATTAGAGTGACATCATATGGGATTTGTCTTTCTCTGACTGACTGATTTTAGTTTGGATAATACTCTCTAGCTCCATCCATGTGTCTGCAAATGGCAAGGTTTCATTCTTTTTCAAGCCGAGTAATACTCCATTGTGTGTGTGTGTGTATGTGTGTGTGTGTGTGTGTCTGTGTCTGTGTCTGTGTTTGTGTGTGTGTGAATACTCACATCTATCATCTCATTTGTCAATTTTTCTACAGACACTTGGGTTGCTTACATATTGTGACATTGTAAATAATGGTGCAAGAAACATAGGGGTGCACGTATCCTTTTTACTTACTGTTTTCCTATTCTTTGGCTTGGAGGGTCCTGCCCATTCCCCCACCCTGAATGACCGGCGGCGCCCCAAGTGGCCCGGGTGGCAGCGGAGGGGCATTTTGAGTACATCGCTGGGGCTTGGGGGTCCCCAATGTCCGGCATCGCGGTGCCAGGCCCTTTGGGAGTGCCCTTCAGGGGCCGACCTAAGGTTAGGGTTAGCCCCCAGGAGGCCAGCAGTCCCAATACGATGGCTGTGGGGCGAGCGGAGGGGTGGGCCGAGGTGAGGGCGCTGGGGAGCAGGATTGTGGGCCCCTGCTTTTTGGCGCTGGAGGCTTCAAATATCTCCGGTTTCTCCAGGACCTTGTCCCTTCTCCTGCCCTGAATGACCGGCGGCGCCCCTAGCGGCCCGGGTGGCAGCGTTGTGGGAGGGTGAGTCTGGCTCTGGGGCTTGGAGTCCCAGATCCTGGGCGTAGTGGCACCAGGACCCTTGGGAGGGGCCCCTGGGAGGCTGACCTAGGGTTAGGATTAGCCCCAAGGAGACCTTCAGGCCCAATCCGCACACTGTGCGGCGAGCGGAGGTGTGGGCCAAGGAGAGGGCGCTGGGGAGCGGGAGCGTGGGCACCAGCGTTATGGTGTGGGGAGCCTGTGAAGGTCACCTGTGGCTCAGATGGCCCTGCCCTTCTCTCGCTCTCTATGACCGACAGCTCCCCTAGTGGCCCGGGTGGGTACAGTGCGGCAGGGTGAGTCTGGCTCTGGGGCTCTGAGACAGCAATCCCCAGAATTGCAGAGCCAGGCCGCTTGGGATGTCCCCACAGGGCCGACCTAGGGTTTTGGTTAGCTGCCAGGAGCCCAGCAGGCCCTATCCACCGGCTCTGAAGCAAGCGGTGGGGTGGGCCTAGGTGAGGGCGCTGGCGAGCAGGATCCTGGGAGCCAACGTTTTTGTGCGGGGAGCCTTGAAAGGTCAGCGTGGGCTCAGAGGGCCCTGCCCAATCTCCTGCCCTGATTGACCAGCGGGGCCTCTAGTGGCTCGGGTGGCTGAAGGGCAGCAGGGTGAGTCAGGCACATGGGCTTGGGATCCCCATCCCCAGAGTTGCAACACCAGGCCCCTTGGGAAGGGCTCCTCGGGGGCCGATGTATGGTTAGGGTTAGTCTCCAGGAGCACCGCAGGCCCGATACACCACCTGTGCGTCGAGGGGATAGTTGGGGCGAGGTGAGGGTGCTGGTGAACATGAGTCTGGGCCCAAGCGTTTTGGTTTGGTGTGCCTTCGAATGTCTGTAGGGGTTCGGAGGGCCCTCCACTTCTCCTACCCTGAATGAATGGCGGCGCCCCTAGCGGCCCCTGTGGGGCGGGGCGGCAGCATGCATCTGGCGCAGGGGCCTGGGGGTCCCCAATCCCCGGCGTTGTGGCTCCAGACCCCTTAGGAAGGGAGCTTCAGGGGCTGTCCTAGGGTTAGGGTTAGCGCCCAGGAGGCCGGCAGGCCCGAGTCGCAGGCTGTGCAAGGAGCGGAGGTGTGGGCCAGGTTGAGGGCGATGCCCAGCAGGAGCGTGGTCCCCAGCATTTTGGCGACCTGGGCCTTCGAATGTTGCCATGGCTCGGAGGGCCCTGCCCTGTCTCCTGCCCTGAATAACGAGCGACGCCCCTAGGGGCTCCGTTGGCAGTGGGGCGGCAGGGTGAGTCCTGTGCTGCGGTTCAGGGATCCCCAATCCACAGCGTTGCGGGGCCAGGCCCCTTGGGAGGGGCTCCTCGTGGGCCGACCTAGGGTTAGAGTTAGCACCCAGGAGGCCGGCAGGCCCAATCCTCTGGCTGGGAGGGGAGAGGTGGGTGGGAGGAGGTAAAGGCGCTGGCGAGCGGGAGCCTGGGCCTCTGCATTTTGGCACGGGAGGCTTCAAATGTCTCCAGTTTCTCCAGGGCCCTGTCCCTTCTCCCGCCCTGAATGACTGGCGGTGCCCCTAGCGGCCTGGGTGGCAGGGTTGCGGCAGGGTGAGTCTGGCTCTGGGGCTTGGGGTCCCCGATCCCTGGCGTAGCGGCACCAGGACCCTTGGGAGGGGCCCCTGGGGGGCCGACCTAGGGTTAGGGTTAGCCCCCAGGAGGCCGGCAGGCCCTATCTGCCCGCTGTGCGGTGAGTAGAAGGGTGGGCCAAGGTGAGGGCGCTGGGGAGTGTGAGTGTGGGCACCAGCGTTTTGGTGCGGGGAGCCTTTGAAGGTCACCGTGGGCTCAGAAGTCCCTGCCCCTTTTCTCCCCCGAATGACCGGCGGCGCCCCTAGTGGCCCAGGTGGCGATAGTGCAGCAGGGTGAGTCTGGCTCTGGGGCTCTGAGTCACCAATCCCCAGTGTTGCAGAGCCAGGCCACTTGGGATGTGCCCCATGGGGCAGACCTAGGGTTTTGGTTAGCCCCCCGGAGCCCGGCAGGCCCTATCCACCGGCTCTGAAGCAAGCGGAGGGGCGGGCTGAGGTGAGGGCGCTGGCGAGCAGGATCCTGGGAGCCAACGTTTTTGCGCGGGGAGCCTTCAAAGGTCAGCGTGGGCTCGGAAGGCCCTGCCCGATCTCTTGCCCTGATTGACCGGCGGGGCCTCTAGTGGCTCGGGTGGCTGAAGGGCAGCAGGGTGCGTCCGGCACATGGGCTCGGGGTCCCCATCCCCAGCGTTGCGACGCCAGGCCCCTTTGGAAGGGCCCCTCGGGGGCCGACATATGGTTAGGGTTAGCCTCCAGGAGCCCCGCCGGCCCGATACACCACCTGTGCGTCGAGGGGAGAGTTGGGGCGAGGTGAGGGTGCTGGTGAACATGAGCCTGGGCCCAAGCGTTTTGGTTCGGGGCGCCTTCGAAAGTTGGTGGGGATTCGGAGGGCCCTGTCTATCCTCCCACCCTGAATGAATGGCGGTGCCCCTAGCGGCCTGGGTGGGGAGTGGCGACAGGGTGCATCCGGCGCTGGGGCTTGGGGGTCCCCAATCTCCGGCGTTGCGGCACCAGGCCCCTTGGGAGGGGCCCTTCGGGGGCCAACCTAGGGTTAGGTTTAGCCCCTAGGAGGCCAGCAGGCCCTATTCGCCAGCTGTGTGGAGAGCAGAGTGGCAGACCTAGGTGAGGGCGCTGGTGAGTGGGAGGGTGGACCTAGGTGTTTTGGTGCAGGGAGACCTTGAAGGTCACTGGGGACTCTGAAGGACCTGCCACTTCTCTCGCCCTGAATGACCAGCAGCGCCCCTAGCTGCCTGGGTGGTGACAGTGTGGTAGGGTGAGTCTGGCTCTTGGGCTCTGAGTCACCAATCCCAAGCATTGCAGAGCCAGACCCCTTGGGATGTGCCCCACGGGGCCGACCTAGGGTTTTAGTTAGCCCCCAGGAGCATGGCAGGCACTATCCACTGGCTCTGCAGCAAACGGAGGGGCGGGCCAGGGTGAGGGCGCTGGGGATCGGGAGCACGGGCACCAGCGTTCTGGCGCGGGGAACCTTTGAAGGTCACCGGGGACTCAGAAGGCCCTGCCCTTCTCTCACCGTGCATGACCGGTGGCGCCCCTAGAGGCCCAGGTGGCGATAGTGCGGCAGGGTGAGTCCGGCTCTGGGGCTCTGAGTCACCAATCCCCAGCGTTGTGGAGCCAGGCCCCTTGGGATGTGCCCCACGGGGCCGACCTAGGGTTTTCCTTAGAACCAAGAGCCCGGCAGGCCCTTTCCAACGGGTCTGAATGAAGCAGAGAGTTGGGCCGAGGTGAGGGTGGTGGTGAACATGAGCCTGGGCCCAAGCGTTTTGGTCCAGAACGCCTTCAAAGGTCGGCGGGGGTTCGAAGTGCCCTGCAGGTTCTCCCACCCTGAATGAATGGCAGCGCCCCTAGCGGCCCAGGTGGTGAGGGGTAGCAGGGTGAGTTAGGCCCTGCAGCTCGGGTATCTCCAATCCCCAGGGATGCGGTGCCAGGCCCTTTGGGTGGGGCCCCTCGGATGACAACTTAGGGTTAGGTTTAGCCCCTAAGAACTCGGCAGGTCCTATTCGCCAGCTGCGTGGAGAGTGGAGCGGCGGACCGAGGTGAGGGCACTGGTGTTTGGGTGCGAGGGCCCGGGCGTTTTGGCGCGAGGGGGACTCAAAAGTCACCGTGTCTCAGAGGGCCCTGCCCGTTCTCCCGCCCTGAATGAACGGCAGCACCCCAAGCCCCTGGGTGGCGGCTGGGTGGCAGGGTGAGTCAGGTGCTGAGGCTCAGGGTCCCCAATCCCCGGCATTGCGGCGCCAGGCCCCTTGGGAGGGGCCCCTCGGGGGTCGATCTAGGGTTACAGTTAGCCCCCCGGAGGCTGGTGGACCCGATCAGCATCTGAGCGGCACGCAGCAGGGTGGGCCGAGGTGAGGGCACTGGCGAGCCTGAGCATGAGCCCAAGCGTTTTAGCGTGGGAGGCCTTCGAAGGTCAGTGGGGGCTCGGAGGGACCTGCCCATTCTCCCACTCTGAATGATCGGCGGGGCCCCTAGTGGCTCAGGTGGCTGAAGGGCAGCAGGGTGAGTCCGGCACTTGGGCTCGGTTGCCCCATCCCCGGCGTTGGGGCACCAGGCCACTTGGGAAGGGCCCCTCGGGGGCCGACCTACAGTTAGGGTTAGCTCCCAGGAGGCTGGCAGGCCCTATACACCACCTGTGCGTGGAGCGGAGAGTTGGGCGGAGGTGAGGTTGCTGGTGAACATGAGCCTGGGCACAAGCATTTTGGTTCTGGGCGCCATTGGGGGTTCGGAGGACTCTGCCAGTTCTCCCACCCAGAATGAATGGCGGCGCCCCTAGCGGCCTGTGTGGGGCGGGGCGGCAGGGTGTACTGGGCGCTGGGGCTTGGGGGTTGCCAATCCCCAGAGTTCCGCCGCAAGGCTCCTTAGGATGGGACCCTCAGGGGCCATCCTAGGGTTAGGGTTAGCGCCCAGGAGGCCGGCAGGCCCGATCCGCCAGCTGTGCGAGGAGTGGAGGTGTGGGCCGAGTTGAGGGGGATGCCGAGCGGGAGTGGGGGCCCCAGCGTTTTGGCATCCTGGGCCTTCGAATGTTGCCATGTCTCGGAGGACCCTGCCCATTCTCCTGCCCTGAATAGCCAGCGGCACCCCTAGCAGCTCCGTTGGCGGTGGGGCTGCAGGGTGTGTTTGGAGCTGGGGCTCGGGGGTCCCCAATCTCTGTCATTGCGGTGCCAGGCCCCTTGGGAGGGGCCCCTCGAGCGCCGACCTAGATTTAGGGTTATTTCCCAGGGCACCGGCAGGCCCGATCCGCCAGTGTGTGGCAACAGTGGGGTGGGCTGAGGTGAGGGCGCTGGTGAGCGGGAGTGTGGGCCCAAGTGTTTTGGCGTGGGGGGCCTTCAAAAGTTGCCAGGGGACTGGAGGGCCCTGCCCGTTCTCCCGCCCTGAATAACCGGCGGCACCCCTGGTGCCGCGGGTTGTGGTGGGGTGGCTGGGTGAGTCCGGTGCTGGGGCTCGGAGGCCCCCAATCCCAGGCCTTGCAGCTCCAGGCTCCTTGGGAGGGGCCCATTGGGGGCCAACCTAGGTTTAGGGTTACCCCCATGAAGCTGGCAGGCCTCATCCACTGGCTGTGCTGCGAGCAGAGCAGCGCGCTGAGGTGAGGGCGCTGGCATACGGAGGCGTGGGCCCAGCCTTTTGGCGTGCGGGGCCTTCGAAAGTCGCTGGAGGCTCGGAAAGCCCTGTCTGTTCTCCCGACCTGAAAGACCGGTGGTGCCCCTAGTGGCCCGGGTTGCTGTGGGGCAGCACAGTAAGTCCGGAGCTGGGGCATGGGGGTCCCCAATACTCTGCGTTGGGGCGCCAGGCCCCTTGGGAAGGGCCCTCGGGGTCCAAACCAGCGTTAGTATTAGCCCCCAGGAGGCCGGCAGGCCGATCCGCTAGCTGTGTAGAGAGGAGTGGGGCAGGCCAAGGTGAGGGCACTGTAGAGCGGGAGCATTGGCCCAAGCGTTTTGGCGTGGGGGCATTCAAAAGTTGCCAGGGGATGGGGCGCCTGGGTGGCACAGCGGTTAAGCATCTGCCTTCGGCTCAGGGCGTGATCCCAGCGTTCTGGGATCGAGCCCCACATCAGGCTCCTCTGCTGGGAGCCTGCTTCTTCCTCTCCCACTCCCCCTGCTTGTGTTCCCTCTCTCACTGGCTGTCTCTCTGTCAAATAAAAAAAAAAAAAACAAAAGTTGGCAGGGGTTCAGAGCGCACTTCCGGTTCTACTGCGCTGAAAGCCCGACGGTGCACCTAGCGGCTCGGGTTGCAGAGGGGCGGCAGAGTGAGTCTGGTGCTGGGGCTCGGGGGTCCCCAATCCCAGGTGTTGCAGCGCCAGGCCCCTTGGGAGGGGCCCCTCGGGTGCGACCTAGTGTTAGCGTTAGCCCCCAGGAGGCCCACAGGCCCGATCCGCCAGCTGTGCGGCGAGCGGAGTGGTTGGCCGAGGTGAGGGCGCTCGCGATTGGGAGCGTGGGCCCAAGCGTTTTGGCACGGAGGGCCTTCGAAGGTCGCTGGTGGCTCTGAGGTCCCCGCACGTTCTCCCGCCCTCAATGAGGACAGTGCTCCTAGCGGGCCGGGTCCTGGCGAGGTGGCAGGGTGTCTTGCACTGGTGCTCGGGGGTCGCCAAGCCCCGGCTTAGCGGTGCCAGGCCCATTGGGAGGGGCCCCTCTTGGGCCGACGTATGGTTTGGGTTAGCTCCCAGGAGGCCTTCAGGCCCAATCAGCCAGCTGTGTGGTGAGCGGAGGGGCGGGCCGAGGTGAGGCTGCTGGGAGCGGGTGCACGGGCCCAAGGATTTGGGCGCTGGGAGCCTTCAAAGGTCTCCAGGTGCTCTGAGGGCCCTGCCCGTTCTCCTGCCCTGAATGACCAGCGGCGCCCCTATCGGCCAGGGTGGAGGCGGGGCAACACATTGAGTCTGGCGCAGGGGCTCAGGGGTCCCCAATCCCCACGTGCCGCACCAAGCCCCTTGGGAGGGGCCCTCGTGGGCCGAACTATGGTTAGGGTTAACCCCCAGGAGGCCAGCAGGCCCGATCCGCCGGCTGTGCTGCGAGGGGAGGCGCAGGCCGAGGTGAGGGCGCTGGCGAGAAGGAGCATGGGCCTAAGAGTTTTGGGATGGGGGGCCTTCGAATGTCACAGGGGGCTTGGAGGGCCCTACACTTTCTCCCGCCAAAAATGACCGGTGGCGCCCCTAGCGGCCCGGCCGCCGGCAGAGCAGTAAGGTTAGTCTGGTGCTGGGGTTTGGGGCTCCCCAATCCCTGCATTGCGATGCCAGGCCCCTTGGGAAGGGCCCCTCGGTGGTCGACCTAGGGTTAGGGTTAGCCCCCAGGAGCCACGCAGGCCCGATACACCACCTGTGCATCGAGAGGACAGTTGGGCCGAAGTGAGGGTGCTGGTGAACATGAGCCTGGGTCCAAGCGTTTTGGTTCGGTGCGCCTTCGAAGGTCGGCGGGGGTTCGGAGGGCCCTGCCAGTTCTCCCACCCCGAATGAATGGCGGCGCCCCTAGCGGCCCGTGTGGGGTGGGGCGGCAGCGTGCATCCGGCGCTGGGGATTGGGGGTACCCAATCCCCGGCGTTGCGGTGCCAGGCCCCTTAGGAAGGGACCCTCAGGGGCCGTCCTAGGGTTCTAGTTAACGCCCAAGAGGCCGGCAGGCCCGAGTCGCCGGCTGTGCAAGGAGCGGAGGTGCGGGCCGAGTTGAGGGTGCTGGTGAACATGAGCCTGGGCCCAAGCGTTTTGATTCGGGGCACCTTCAAATATAGGTGGGGGCTTGGAGGGCCCTACCCGTTCTCCCGCCCTGAATGACCGGCTACACTCCTAGCGGCCTGTGTGGCGGCAGGGCGGCAGGGTGAGTCTGGCGCTGGGGCTCAGGGGTCCACAATTCCCGGTGTTGCGGTGCCAGGGCCCTTGGGAGGGGCCCTTGGGGGTCGATCTAGGGTTACGGTTAGCCCCCAGCAAGCCGGTGGACCCGATCAGCGGCTGTGCAGCACGCGGAGGGTTGGGCCGAGGTGAGGGCGCTGGCGAGACTAAGCATGAGCCCAAGTGTTTTAGTGCGGGGAGTCTTCGAAGGTCGGTGCGGGCTCAGAAGGACCTGCCCGTTCTCCCGCTCTGAATGACCGGCGGGGCCCCTAGAGGCTCCGGGGCCTGAAAGGCAGCAGGTTGAGACCGGCACTTGGGTTGGGGTCCCCATTCCCGGCATTGTGGCGCCAGGCCACTTGGGAAGGGCCCCTCCGTGGCCGACCTACAGTTAGGGTTAGCCCTCAGGAGGCCAGCAGGCCCGATACACCGCCTGTGTGTTGAGCGGAGAGTTGGGCAAGGTGAGGGTGCTGGTGAACATGAGCCTGGACCCAAGCGTTTTGGTTCAGGGCGCCTTCGAAGGTCAGTGGGCGTTCGAAGGGCCCTGCCTGTTCTCCCACCCTGAATGAATGGCGGCGCCCCTAGTGGCACGTGTGGGGCGGGGCAGCAGGTTGCATCCAGCGCTGAGGATTGGGGGTTCCCAATCCTTGGCGTTGTGGCGCCAGGCTCCTTAGGAAAGGCCTCTCAGGGGCCGTCCTAGGGTTAGGACTAGCGCCCAGGAGGCCGGCAGGCCCGATCCGCCAGCTGTGTGAGGAGTGGACATGCGGGCCCAGTTGAGGCCAATGGCAAGCAGGAGCATGGTCCCCAGCGTTTTGGCGTCCTGGGCCTTCGAATGTTGCCATGGGTCATAGGGCCATGCCCGTTCTCCTGCCCTGAATAACCAGAGATGCCCCTAGCGGCTCCGTTGGCAGTGGGGTGGCAGGGTGAATCCCACACTGTGGCTCAGGGATCCCCAATCCCCAGCGTTGCAGGGCAAGGCCCCTAGGGAGGGGCTCCTCGTGGGCCGACCTAGGGTTAGAGTTAGCCCTGATGAGGCCAGCAGCCCCAATCCTCTGGCTTGACAGTGAGAGGTGGGTGGGCGGAGGTAAAGGCGCTGGCGATCTGGAGCATGGGCCCCTGCATTTTGGTGCAGGAGTCTTCAAATATCGCTGGTTTCTCCAGGGCCCTGTCCCTTCTCCTGCCCTGAATGACTGGCGGCGCCCCTAGCGGCCTGGGTGGCGGGGTTGCAGCAGGGTGAGTCTGGCTCTGGGGCTTGGGGTCCCAGATCCCTGGTGTAGCGGCACTAGGACCCTTGGGAGGGGCCCCTGGGGGGCCGACCTAGGGTTAGGGTTAGCCCCCAGGAGGCCGGCAGGCCCTATCTGCTCCCTCTGCAGCGAGTAGAAGGGCGGGCCGAGGTGAGGGCGCTGGGAAGTGGGAACTTGGACACCAGCGTTTTGGTGTGGGGAGCCATTGAAGGTCACCGTGGGCTCAGAAGTCCCTGCCCCTTCTCTCTCCCTGAATGACCGGCGGCGCCCCTAGCAGCCCGGGTGGCGGCGGGGGTGGCAGCGAAAGTCTGGCGCTGGGGCTCGATTGTCCCCAATCCCCAGAGTGATGGCGCCAGTCCCCTTGGGAGGGGCTCCTCAGGGGCTGAATTAGGGTTAGGGTTAGCCCCCAGGAGGCTGGCAGGCCCGATCCACTGGCTGTGTGGTGAGCGGAGCGTGGGGCCCAGGTGAGGGCAATGGTGAACAAGAGCGGGGGCCCAAGCGTTTTGGCGCGCGTTGCCTTTGAAGGTCTCAGGGGGCGCGGAGGGCCCTGCAAGTTCTCCCACTCTGAATGAGGACGGCGACCCTAGCAAGCCAGGTCTTCGCAGGGCACCAGGGTGAGTCCAGCACTGGTGCTCGGGGGTTCCCAATCCCCGGCGTGGTGGTGCCAGACCCCTTGGGAGGGGCCCCTCGACAGCCAACCTAGGGTTAGGGTTAGACCCCAGGAGGCCGCCAGGCCCTATCCGCTGGTTGTGCAGCTTGCGGAGGGGCTGGCCGAGGTGAGGGCATTGGTGAGCAGAAGCGTGGGCCAAAGCATTTTGGCGCGGGGGGCCTTCGAATGTCACCGGGGGCTTGGAGGGCCCTGCCCGTTCTCCAACCTAGATGACCGGTGGCGCCCCTAGCGGCCTGGGTGTCGGTGGGGTGGCAGGGTGTGTCCGGCGGTTTGGCTCGGGGGTCCCCAATCACCAGCGTGGCAGCGCCAGGCCCCTTGGAAGGGGCCTCTGGTGAGCTGACCTAGGGAAGGGTTAGCCCCCAGGAGGCCAGCAGACCCGATCTGCCGGCTGTGCGGCGAGCGAGGGGTGGGCTGAGGTGAGCACGCTGGCGACCGGGAGCGTGGGCCCAAGCATTTTGGCACAGCGGGCCTTCGAATGTCACCGGGGGCTCGGAAGGCCCTGCCCGTTCTCCCGCCTTGAAAGACCGGTGGCTCCCCTAGCGGCCGGTGTGGTGGTGGGCCGGCAGGGTGAGTCTGGAGCTGGGGCTCGGGGGTCCCCAATCCCCGGCGTGGCAGCGCCGGGCACTTGGGAGTGGTCCCTTGGGTGCCGACCTAGCGTTAGGGTTAGCTCAAAGGAGGCCAGCAAGCCCCATCCACCGGCTGTGCGGATTATGGAGTGGCAGGCCAAGGTGAGGGCTCTGGCTAGCGGGAGCATGGGCCCAAGTGTTTTTGCACGGGGGGCCTTCCAAGGCGCCGGGGGCTCAGAGGTCCCTGCCTGTTCTCCCGCCCTGAATGAGTGTCGGCGCCCCTAGCAGCCCGGGTGGCTGCAGGGCGGCAGGGTGAGTTCGGCGCTGGTGCTTGGGGGTCCCCAAGCAGGGGCATGGCGGTTCCAGGCCCCTTGGGAGGGGCACCTCGGGGGCTGACATAGGGTTTGTGTTAGCCCCCAGGAGGCCGGCAGGCCCGATCTGCCAGCTGTGCGGCGTGCAGAGGGGCAGGCTGAGGTAAAGGTGCTGGAGAGCAGGAGCGTGGGCCCAGGCGTTTTGGCGTGGGGGCCTTCGAAGATCGAGGGTGGCTCGGAAGGCTCTGCACGTTCTCCAGCCGGGAATGACCGGCGGCGCCCCTAGCGGCCCTGGTGGCGGCGGGGCGGCAGGGTGCGTCTGGTGTTGCGGCTCAGGGGTCCCCAATCCCTGGCGTGGCAGTGCCAGGCCCCTTGGGACGGGCCCCTCTGGGGCCGACCTAGGGTTAGGGTTAGCCCCCAGGAGGATTGCAGGCCCGATCCGCCAGCTGTTCAGAGAGTGGAAGGGCTGGCCGACGTGAGGGCGCTGGTGAGTGGTAGCTTGGCCCAAGCGTTTTGGTGCGGGAGGCCTTGGATGTTCCCCAGGGGCTCGGAGGGCCTTGCCAGTTCTCCCACCCTGAATGACCGGCGGCGCCTCTAGCGGCCATGGTGGCAGCAGGGTGCAGGGTGAGTCTGGAGCTGGGGCACAGGGGTTCCCAATCCCCGGTGTGGCGGCTCCAGGCACTTGGGGGGGAACCTCAGGGGCTGACCTAGGGTTAGGGTTAGCTCAAAGGAGGCCGTCAGGCCCGATACACCAGCTGTGCAGTGAGGGGAGTGGCGGGCCGAGGTCAGGGCGCTGGCAAGCAGGAGCGTGGGCCCAAGCGTTTTGGCGAGGGGGCCTTCGAAGTTCGCCGGGGGCTCGGAAGGACCCTGCCCGTTCTCCCGCCCTGAATGACCTGCGGCGCCCCTAGCGGGCCGGGTGATGGCGGGGCTGCAGGGTGTGTTCAGAGTTGGGGCTCGGGGGTCCCCAATCTCTGTCGTTGTGGTGCCAGGCCCCTTGGGAGGGGCCCCTCGGGCGCCGACCTAGAGTTAGGGTTATCCCCCAGGGCACTGGCAGGCCCGATCCGCCAGCTGTGCGGCGACGGTGGTGCGGGCTGAGGTGAGGGCGCTGGTGAGTGGGAGCATGGGCATAAGCGTTTTGGCGTGGGGGGCCTTCAAAAGTTGCCGGGGGCTCGGAGGGCCCTGCCCATTCTACCACCCTGAGTAACCAGCTGCGCCCCTGGTGCCCTGGGTTGTGGTGGGGTGGCCGGGTGAGTCCGGTGCTGGGACTCGGGGGTCCCCAATCCCAGGCCTTGCAGCTCCAGGCTCCTTGGGAGGGGCCCATCGGGGGCCAACCTAGGTTTAGGGTTAGCCCCCAGGAAGCTGGCAGGCCTCATCCGCTGGCTGTGCTGTGAGCAGAGCGGCGCGCCGAGGTGAGGGCGCTGGCGTACGGGGGCGTGGGCCCAGCCTTTTGGCACGGGGGGCCTTCGAAAGTCCCTGGGGGCTCAGAAGGCCTTGCCCGTTCTCCCGACCTGAATGACCGGTGATGCCCCTAGTGGCCCGGGTTGCGGTGGGGCGGCATGGTAAGTCCGGCGCTGGGGCGCAGGGGTCCCCAATACTCGGCGTTGGGGCGCCAGGCCCCTTGGGAAGGGCCCTCGGGGTCCGAACCAGCGTTAGTGTTAGCCCCCAAGAGGACGGCAGACCTGATCCGCCAGCTGTGTAGCGAGCAGTGGGGCAGGCCGAGGTGAGGGCACTGTAGAGTGGAAGCGTGGGCCCAAGCGTTTTGGCGTGGGGGCATTCGAAAGTCACCGGGGGTTCAGAGCGCACTTCCGGTTCTACTGCGCTGAAAGCCCGATGGCGCACCTAGCGGCTCGGGTTGCAGAGGGGCGGCAGGGTGAGTCCAGTGCTGGGGCTCTGGAATCCCCAATCCCTGGCGTTTCGGCACCAGACCCCTTGGGAGGTGCCCCTCGGGCCTGACTTAGGGTTTGGGTTAGCCTCCAGGAGGCCAGCAGGCCGGATCTGCCAGCTGTGCAGCGAGTGGATGGTCGGGCAGAGGTGAGGTTGCTGGCGAGCGGGAGCGTGGGCCCAAGCGTTTTTGCGTGGGGGGGGTTCAAAGGTCGCCGGGGACTCGGAGGGCCCTGCCCGATCTCCCGCCCTGAATGAGGACGTTGCCCCTAGCGGGCCGGGTCGCAGTGAGGCGGTACGGTGAGTCCGGCGCTGGGGCTCGGGAGTCCCCAATCCCTGGCATGGCGGTGCCAGGCCCCTTGGGAGGGTCCCCTTGGGTGCCGACCTAGGCTTAGAGTTATCCCCCCGGAGGCCAGCAGCCCCGATCTGCCCGCTGTACGGCGAGTGATGTGGCGGGCTGGAGTGAGGGTTCTGGCGAGCGGGAGCGTGGGCCCGAGTGTTTTCGCACGGGGGCCTTCGAAGGTCGCTGTTGGCTCGGAGGGCCCTGCCTGTTCTCCCGCCCTTAATGACCGGCGGGGACCCTGGTGGCCCGGGTGGCAGCGGGGCGGGAGGGTGAGTCTGGCAATGGGGCTCGGGGGACACGAAACCCCGGCGTTGTGGCGCCAGGCACCTTGGGAGAGGCCCCTCGGGGGCTGACTTAGGTTTAGGGTTAGCCCCCAGGAGGCCGGCAGGCCCGATCCACTGGCTGTGTGGTGAGTGGAGGGGCGGGCCGAGGTGAGGGTGTTGGCGAGCGGGAGCATGGGCCCAAGTATTTTGGCAAGGGTGGCCTTCGAAGGTCGCCGGGGGCTCGGAGGGCCCTGCCCGTTCTCCCGCCCTGAATGACTGGCAGCACCCCTAACGGCCCGGGTGGAGGCGGGGCGGTAGGGTGGCTCCAGAGCTGGGGATCTGGGGTCCCCAATCCCCGGCGTGGCGGGGCCAGGCCCATTGGGAGGGGCCCCTCGGGGGCTGATGTAGGGTTTGGGTTAGCCCCCAGGAAGCTGGCAGGCCCGATCCGCCACATGTGCGGTGTGCAGAGGGGCTGGCCTAGGTGAGGGCACTGGCGAGCTGGACCGTGGGCCCAAGCGTTTTGGCGCGGGGGTCTTCGAATGTCGCCCGGGGCTCTGAGGGCCCTGCCCGTTCTCCCACCTGAATGAGGACAGCGCCCCAAGTGTGCCAGGTCATGGCGCGGTGGCAGGGTGAGACTGCCGCGGGGGCTCGGGGGTCCCTGAGCCCCGGCATGGCAGAGCCAGGCCCCTTGGGAGGGGCCCCTCGGGCACCGACGTAGGGTTTGTGTTAGCTCCAGGAGGCCAGCAGGACCTATCCGTAGGCTGTACTGCGAGCCGAAGGACAGGTCGACGTGATTGCACTGGCGAGTGGGAGTGTGGGCCCAAGCGTTTTAGCGAGAGGGTTTCAAAGATTGCCGGGGGCTCGGAGAGCCCTGCCCGTTCTAACGCCCTGAATGAACGGCGGCGCCCCTAGCGGCCCGGGTGGCGGCGGGGCGGCAGGGTGAGTCAGGCGAGGGGGCTTGGGGGACCCCAATCCCAGGCGTGGTGGCGCCAGGCACCTTGGGAGGGGCCCCTTGGGGGCCAACCTAGGTTTAGGGTTAGCCCCCAGGAGGCCGGCAGGCCCTTTCCGCCAGCTGTGTGATGAGCGGAGGATGGGCCGAGGTGAGGGCACTGGCGAACAGGAGCTTGGGCCCAATAGTTTTGGCGCGGGGGGGCTTCGAAGGTTGCCAGGGGCTCGGAGGGCCCTGCCTGATCTCCCGCCCTGAATGAGGAAGGTGCCCCTAGCGGGCCGGGTCGCAGCGGGGCGGCAGGGTGAGTTCGGCCCTGGTGCTCGGGGGTCCCCAATCCCTGGCGTGTCATCGCCAGGCCCCTTGGGAGGGGCCCCTCGTGAGCCGACCTGGGGTTAGGGTTAGCCCAAAGGAGGCCGGCAGGCCCCATCCACCGGCTGAGCGGATTACGGAGTGGTGGGCCAAGGTGAGGGCTCTGGCGAGCGGGAGCATGGTCCCAGGTGTTTTGGCACAGGGGCCTTCGAAGTTCGAGGGTGGCTCGGAAGGCTCTGCATGTTCTCCAGCCCGGAATGACCAGCGGCGCCCCTAGTGGCCCGGGTGGCGGCGGAGTGGCAGGGTACATCTGGTGTTGTGGCTCGGGGGTCCCCAATCCCCGGCGTGGCAGTGCCAGACCCCTTGGGACGGTCCCCTCTGAGACCGACCTAGGGTTAGGGTTAGCCCCCAGGAGAATGGCAGGCCCGATCCACCAGCTGTGCAGAGAGTGGAGGGATGGTCCGAAGTGAGGGCGCTGGTGAGTGGTAGCGTTGGCCCAAGCGTTTTGGTGCAGGAGGCCTTGGACATTCGCCGGGGGCTCGGAGGGCCCTGCCCATTTTCACGCCCCATGAGGACATTGCTCCTAGCAGGCTGGGTCGTGGAGGGGAGGCAGGGTGAGCCCGCAACAAGTGCTCGCGGGTCCCCAATCCCTGGCATGGCAGCGCCAGGCGCTTGGGAGTGGTCCCTCGGGGGCCGACCTAGGGTAGGGTTAGCCTAAAGGATGCCAGCAGGCCCGATCTGCCGTATGTGCGGTGAGCGGAGGGGCTAGCCGAGGTGACGGCGGTGGCGAACAGGAGCGTGGGCCCAAGCGTTTTGGCGCAGATGGCCTTTGAAGGTCGCCGGGGGCTCAGAGGGCCCTGCCCATTCTCCCGCGCTGAATGACCGGCGCCGCCCCAAGCAGCCCGAGTGGCGGAGGGGCGGTAGGTTGAGTCGGGCCCTGGGGCTCGGGGGTCCCCAATCCCTGACATTGAGGCGCCAAGCCCCGTGGGAGGGACCCCTCGGGTCTGACCTAGGGTTAGGGTTAGCCCCCAGGAGGCTGGCAGGCACAATCCGCCAGCTGTGTGGCAAGCGGAGGGGCGGGCCGAGGGGCAGGCGCTGGAGAGCGGGAGCATAGTCCTAAGCGTTTTGGCGCGGGGGGCCTTCGAAGTTCGCCAGGGGCTCGGAGGGCCCTACCCGTTCTCCCGCTCTGAATGACCTGTGGCACCCCTAGCGGCCCGGATGACGGCGGGGCAGCAGCGTGAGTTTGGCTCTGGGGCTCGGTGTCCCCAATCCCTGTATTGTGGCACCAGGCCCCTTGGGAGGGGCCCATCGGGGGCTGACCAAGGGTTAGGGTTAGCACCCAGGAGGCAGGCAGGCCCGATCCACCAGCTGTGTGATGAGTGGAGGGGCGGGCCGAGGTGAGGGCGCTGGAGAGCGGGAGCGTGGACCCAAGCGTTTTGGTGTGGGGGTCCTTCGAAGGTCGCAGGTGGCTCGGAAGGGCTTGCCCGTTCTGCCACGCTGAATGACCGGCGGCACCCCTAGCAGCCCGGTGGCATCGCGGCGGCCGTGTGAGTCCGGCGCTGGGGCTTGGGGGTCCCAATCCCTGGCGTTGGGCAGCCAGGCCCCTTGGGAGATTGCCTCGGGGGCCGACCTAGGGTTAGGGTTATCCCCCAAGAGCCTGTTAGGCCCGATCTGCCAGCTGTGCAGCGAGCGGAGGGGTGGGCTTAGGTGAGGGCATTGGTGAGCGGGAGCGTGGACCCAAGCATTTTGGTGCAGGTTGCCTTCGAAGATCGCCAGGGGATCGGAGGGCCCTGCCCGTTCTCGCTCCCTGAATGACCGGCGGCGCCCCTAGCGGCCCGGGTGGCGGCGGGGTGACACGGTGAGTCCGGCGCTGGGGCTCGGGGGTCCGAATCCCTGATGTTGTGGGCCAGGCCCCTTGGGAAGGGCCCCTCAGGGGCCGACCTAGTGTTAGGGTTATTCCCAAATATGCTGGCAGGCCTGATCCCCCGGCTGTGTGGCGATCGGAGGGGTGGGCCGAGGTGAAGCGTTGGCGAGCGGGAGTGTGGGCCCAAGCGTTTTGGCGCGGGGAGACTTTGAAGTTCGCCAGGGGATCGGAGGGACCTACCCATTCTCCCGCCCTGAATGACCGGCGGCGCCCCTAGCGGGCCGGGTGGTGGCGGGGCGGCACCGTGTGTTCGGAGCTCGGGTTCAGGGGTTCGCAATCCCTACGTTGCGAGGCCAGGCCCCTTGGGAGGGGCTCCTTGGGGGCCAACCTAGGGTTAGGGTTAGCCCCCTGGAGGCCGGCAGCCCAGATCCGCCATCTGTGCAGCGAGTGGAGGGGCAGGCCGAGCTGAGGGCACAGGCAAGCGTGATCGTGGGCCCAAGCGTTTTGGCGCGGGGTGCCTTCGAAGGCCATCCGGGGCTTAGAAGGCCCTGCCTGTTCTCACACCCTGAATGATCAGTGGCGCCGCTAGTGGCCCTGGTGTTGGCGGGGCGGCAAGGTAAGTCTGGCGCTGCGGCTCGGGGGTCAGCAATCAGACACGTTGTGGCGCCAGGCCCCATCGTACGAGCCCCTCTGGGGCCAACCTAGGGTTAGGGTTAGCCCCCAGGAGGCCGGCAGGCCCGATCCGCAGGCTGTGGGGCGAGGGGAGGGGCGGGCGGGCCGAAGTGAGGGCACTGGCGAATGGGACCGTGGGCCCAAGCATTTTGGCACGGGGCTCCTTCGAATGTCGTCGTGGGCTAGGAGAGCCCCGTTTGTTCTCCCGCTCTGAATGACCGGCGGTTGCCCCTAGCGGACTGGGTGGCAGCGGGACAGCATGGTGGGTCCTGGCTGGGCTCGGGGGTCCCAATCTCCGGCTTTGCCATGCCAGACCCCTTGGGAGGGGCCCCTCGGGAGCTGACCTAGGGTTAGTGTCAGCCCCCAGGAGGCCATCAGGCCCGATCCGCCAGTTGTGCGGCGAGCGGAGGGGCGCGGAGGTGAAGGCGCTGGCGAGCCGGAGCGTGGGCCCAAGCGTTTTGGCTTGGTGGGCCTTCGAAGGACGACAGGGACTCCGAGGGCCCTGTCCCTTCTCCCGCACTGAATATCCTGCGGCGCCCCTAGCAGCCGGGTGGCGGCGGGGCGGCAGGATGAGTCCGGCGCTGGGGCTCGGGGGTTCGCAATCCCCGGTGTTGCGCTGCCAGGCACCTTCGAATGGACCACTCGGGGGCTGACCTAGGGTTAGGGTTAGCCCCCAGGAAGCCGGCAGGCCCGATCTGCCAGCTGTGCGGCGAGCAGAGGGGCGGGCCGAAGTGAGGGCACTGACTAGCGGGAGCGTGGGCCCAAGTGTTTTGGCGCGGGGGGCCTTCGAAGGTCTCCGGTGGCTCGGAGGGCCCTTCACATTCCTCCACCCTGAATGACCGGCGGCGACCCTACTGGCCCGGGTGGCGGCGGGGTGGCAGGTTGAGTCCAACACTGGGGCTCTGGGGTCCCCAATCCCCGGTGTTGTGGCGCCAGGCCCTTGGGAGGTGCCCCTCGGGGGCCGACCTAGGCTTAGGGTTAACCCCCAGGAGGCCGGTAGGCCCGATCCGCTGGCTGTGTGGCGAATGGAGGGACGGGCCGATGTGAGGGCGCTGGAGAGAGTGAGCCCGGGCCCAAGCGTTTTGGTGCGGGGGACCTTCGAAAGTCGCCAGGGGCTTGGAGGGCCCTGCCCGTTCTCCCGCCCTGAGTGACCAGTGGCGCCCATAGTGGCCCGGGGTGGCGGCGGTCCGGCAGGGTGAGTCTGACACTGGGGCTCAGGGGTCCCCAATCCCCGGCGTTGCGGCTCTAGGACCCTTGGGAGGGGCTCCTCGGGGGCTGACCAAGGATTAGGATTAGCCCCCAGGAGGCCGGCAGGCCCGATCCGCCAGTTGTGTGGCGAGTGGAGGGACGGGCCGAGGTGAGGGCGCTGGCGAGCGGGAGTGTGGGCTGAAGCATTTTGGCGGAGGTACCTTTGAAGGTCGCCTGGGGCTTGGAGGGCCCTGCCCGTTCTCACGCCCTGAATGACCGGCGGCGCCGCTAGCGGCCCGGGTGTCGGTGGGGCAGCAAAGTGAGTCTGGCGCTGCAGCTCAGGGTTCAGCAATCAGAGACGTGGCGCCAGGCCCCATCGGATGAGCCCCTTGAGGGCCGACCTAGGTTTAGGGTTAGCCCCCAGGGGGCCAGAGGCCCGATCCGCCGGCTGTGCAGCGAGCGGAGGGGCAGGCCGAGGTGTGGGCGCTGGAGAGCGGGAGCGTGTGCCCAAGCGTTTTGGCGTGGAGGGCCTTAAAAGGTGGCCGGGGGCTCGAAAGTCCCTTCCCATTCTTCCGCCCTGAATGACCGGCGGCGCCCCTAGCGGCCCGGGTAGTGGCAGGGCGGCAGGTTGAGTCTAACGCTGGGGCTCTGTGGTCCCAAATCCCCGGCTTTGCGGTGCCAGGCCCCTTGGGAGGGGCCCCTCGGGGGCTGCCCTAGTGATAGTGTTAGCCCACAGGAGGCCGGCAGGCCTGATCCGCCGGCTGTCAGGCGAGCAGAGGGGCAGGCCGAGATGAGGGCGCTGGTGAGAAGGAGCGTGGGCCCAAGCGTTTTGGCATGGGGGACTTCAAAGGTCGCAGAAGGCTCGGAGGGCCCTGCCCATTCTCCTGCCCTGAATGACGCGCGGCGCCCCTAGCAAACTGGGTGGCCGGGGTGGTGGCAAGTTGAGTCCGGTGCAGGGGCTCGGGGGCACCCCATCCCTGGCGTTGCGGTACCCGGCCTCTTCGGCGCCGCCCTAGGGTTAGGGTTAGCGCACAGGAGGCTGGCAGGCTTGCTCCACCAGCTGTGGGGCGAGTGGAGGAGCAGGCCGAGGTGAGGGCGCTGGCGAGCGGGAGTGTGGGCCAGAGCATTTTGGCTTTGGCTCGGGGTGCCTTCGAAGGTCACAGGTGACTCGGAGGGTCCTGCCCGTTCTGTTGCCCTGAAGGACGGGCGAAGCCCCTAGTGCCCCACGTGGTGGTGGGGCGGCAGGGTGCGTCCGGCACTGGGACTTGGGAGTCCCCAATCCCTGGCATGCGGCGCCAGGCCACTTGGGAGGGGCCATTTGAGGGCGACCAAGGGATAGGGTTAGCCCCCAGGAAGCCAGAAGGCCTGATCCACCAGCTCTGCAGTGAGCTTAGGGGTGGGCCGAGGTTAAGGTGCTGGCGAGCAGGAGAGTGGGAGCCAGAGTTTTTGCATGGGGGGCCTTTGAAGGTCGCAGGCAGATCAGAGGGCCCTGCCCGTTCTCCCTTCCTGAATGACTGGCAACGACCCTAGCGCCCTGGGAGCTTGGGGGTGGCAGAGTGAGTCCAGCACTGGGGCTCGGGGGTCCCAAATCCCCGGCATTGAGGTGCCAGGCTCCTTGGGAGGGGCACCTCAGGGACCGACGTAGGGTAAGTGTTAGCCCCCAGGAGTGCAGCAGGCCCGTTCCCCCAGGTCTGCGGCAGGCGTAGGGGCAGGCCGAGATGAGGGCACTGGCGAGAGGGAGTGTGGACCCAAGCATTTTGGCGCGGGGGGACTTCAAAAGTCGCCGGGGGCTTGGAGGGCCCTGTCCGTTCTCTCGCCCTGAAAGACTGGCGGCCCCCCTAGCAACCCGGGTTGCTGTGGGGCGGCAGGGTGACTCCGGCGCTGGTCTCGGGGATCCCCAATCCCTGGCGTTGTGATGCCAGGCCCCTTGGGAGAGGCCGCTCGGGGGCCGACCTAGGGTTAGGGTTCGTCCCCAGGAGGCCGGCAAGCCTGCGCTAAGTGGTTCTGGCAATGTAACAAAAATGCCATACACTTATCTGTAAGAAATAACAGTGTACAGGAACCCTCTTAGCCCTAACATCATCCTTTCTGAATATGGAAGCCAGCCCCAAGGTGGTCGTGGAAGTCTGACGAAAGGGCTAAGCACTTTTCTCTGAGTCACCACACTATACAGGGAAAGACCAATGTACATCATCTTTCACGAGTAGGAAGCATTAATGAAAAGGTTCTGGAATTTCGAGGACTCTGACCCATCCTTATTGGTAATAAACCACCCTGTACAGGAAAACACCTTCAACTCTCATCAGCCTCCTCAATCCTGATTCCGATTCAACTTTGGGTGTGTAGGACTAGGGAAATGTCCACATCTTATTGCTAAGAAAGAACGATGTCAGAGTAATGCCCGACAAGTCACATCAGCCTTCCTGAAGACGGCAGCAGGAATCAAGGTGGTTATGTTACCATGAGGTAAGGAAGATGAGCATATAAGTGAGAAACAACAGTGGGCAGGACCTCTCTTCCAACGAACAGTATCTTTGCTTAATGTTGAATCCCTATGGTAAGTGGTTGTAGGCATTTGTGAGGTCAAAATCTTAAGTGTTTTGTAAAACCTCTTGGCCATTCACAGATGATACTAAGGTAGTTGGGGACTCCTAGGCAGTGATTTGCCCACTGTCGAAAATATGAGAAGATAAAAGAGACAGATGAGGTCTCCTCAGGCATTGTCCATTATCCTCATCCTCCGTGAGGATGGCCATCTCTGGACAGCTCAGTGGCAGGGTCTCATTCACAGTGGGGGCATCTGTTCCTCACAGACATCAGGCAGGGAAATGGATTTGGTTCTCTGTGCCAGCCCAGCCACAGCTGAGTGTCACAGCACCCTCTCGTGGGCTCATAAGAGTTTCACTGTCACCAGGCAGGTCACTGTATTTGATAAACCACTGTAAGAGTTTGCAATTGCCTTCATCTGCAACCTCCTAGAAGCAAATGCAGGTCTCTGGTACCATGTGAAGTCATGTGAAGGCATCGTGAGAAAGTGTCCTTTTGCTTAAGAAAAACATGGCTGGGGCTCCTGGCTGGCTCAGCCAGTTAAGCATGTGCCTTTGGCTCAGGTTATGATCCCAGGCTTCTGGGATCGAGACCGGGCTCCCTGCTGAGCAGGAAAGGAGGTAGGGAAATAGCTTAGAACCCACAGAGAATGTGAATAAAGGGGAGTGAAATGGAACTTGGTCTGTGTTTTGCTTTAGGGATTGGAAGTTAGTTTTTTCTCAATTGTGATTGTTCTTGAAACAGAGAAGCTGTATTGTTTTTTTTTACCTTTAATTTTTTCTAATAATAATCTTTTATGATTATATGTTAGTCACTATACAGTATTTCCTTAGTTTTTGATGTAGTGTTCCGTGATTCATTATTTGCATATAACACCCAGTGCTCCATGCAATATGTACCTTCCTTAATACCCATCACTGGACCATCCCAATCCCCCACCCCTCTCCCCTCTGAAGCCCTCAGTTTGTTTACCAGAGTCCATAGTCGCTCGTGGTTCATTCCCCCTTCTGTTTAGGGTCCATTGTCTAAAGGGACAGACAGTGGAAGTTCACCAAATATAAGATCAAAATTTCATTGTTCATTATAGATGCCGCCAAGTAGTTCCCAGACATTTCATTCTACTGTAGTAATTCATTATACCTGTGCAGGTGCACGTGGAAGACAATTGATGCATGCATAGTGGTAATAAAACACGCCCCTCAGTAGTACAATAAGAGAGGATACATATGTGTAAAATTATTCGACTACAGCTTCCATGCTTTCCCTTTGTTCCTTATTATCTATGAAATTGGACAATTTTTGTTCTCTAGGCTTAAAACTCATTGTCAAGTATTCAGAGTTTTTCAATGCTGATCTTCTCCTGTAAAAGTTACCAAAAATCTAAAATATGTATGATCTTTAAAAAATGCTATATTGAAAATTACAGCAGGGAAGTTTCATTTTGTGAATATTGTGTCAATGGATCTCTATTTTGACATCAGTGTTCATTAGAAATGATGACATTTCATGTGAGTATAAATATCAATGTGAAAAAGAAAAGGTAGGAAGAACCTTGAATGTTTAAGTAATTGGTGAAATGACAGGTGTGTGTGTGTGTGTGTGTGTGTGTGTGTGTGTGTGTGTGTGTAATTGATTTTCAGTGAATGGTTCAGCTTCTTGTAGGGCCTCCGAGAGAGCCCAGGTGAACCTTTCAATGAGTTGATATCTGTTTTCAGAACATGGGAATCTCTTAGTCCAATAGTCAATCAGGCAAGCTTTGAGGTCTTGAAGTCCTCAGCGATGGTGTTGCAGACCCTTGTGAGCAAACCCTAGGGTATGGTCAGAGCCCTCATTAGCTGGTACCAAGGTGTGACGATTTCAGACAGCATTTCCCAAAGAAGTACCTCTTGAGTCTCTGTCCTTGTCAGTTCCCTACACTTCCTTACACTAGTTATGTGATCAGTGTGTTTCAGGATAATCCCCACATGTGATTTTTGCTATTTCCTACTAGTCCTATCTGTTTCTCATCTTCTTCTTTTATGGTAGGGGTTGGGAAGCAACCTGTGTGGTGGAGGAAGGGGTGTGGTAGTTGTCTGCCTTCAGAGGACCGAATGATGCCTAGAAATTGTACTGTAGTTTGAGGTCAATTGTCCATCCTCTGAGTGTCAGGAATTCCATCACTTTACTTTGATGCTAGTCTGTTCTTCAAGCTGTCCTCAGAAATAAGGACGTCATCCATCTAGGGAATACTAGTTTGTGTGTATGTTTTCATTTTAGGAAAGGCCTTGCTCTTCCTTAAAATAATACTGTAGAGCACTCTTTCCTGTTGTTATTGGCCATCAGTCAATCTTTTGTGAAGTATTCGTTTATAAATAGACTTTCTATGGTTGATGAGCAGGAATTCTTTATTGACAAGTCTTTGTCAGTGTGTGTATTGCAAATCTTTACTTCCCAGCCTGCGGTTCACTTTTTCATTTTCTTATGGTCATAAGTTAAGGAGAAATGTCACATTTTTATGAAGTCCCACTGAATTCTTTTAAATGGTTAAAGCACCCTATGTCCTACCCCAAGATTGACAGGTTCTACATTTTCTTTCAGAAACTGTCCAATGGGAAGCTACAATCCATCTCAAATTTATAAATTGCATTTTTAATTCTAATAGGGTATTTATAGACTGTTTTGGATTTTCTATGTACACAATTGTATTATCTGTGAATAGTCACATTTATCCCCTCAATTCTTATACTTTTTGTTTCTCTTGCCTTCTAACACTGGTAGATTCTCTGATGCAACGTTGAATAGAGCAGGATTGTTTGAAGATTTTAATATACCTTTCTCAATATCTGAAAGAAAAAGCATACAAAACATTGGTAACAAATCTGACCTAATTGACATATAGGGAACATTCCATAATAAGTGCAGAATACATTATTTTCAAGTGGTCATAGACTCTTTACCCAAATGGATGATAGGTGGGGCCACGAATGAAGTCTACAAATGTTAAACCCTGAAATTAACTAGATTCTATTCTTAGACCACAGGCGAATTGAGCCACAGTCATAGCGAAAAGAAAATCAAGAAGTCCTTCAATGTTTAAAATTAAATGGAACTTTGCTACATATCCTAAAGGTCACAGAGGGAATCTCAATGGAAATTCTGAACCTTTGCTACATGAGGGCTCACACACAATGGCACTTTCTTTGTGAAGAGCATTATAATAACCTAGACAGGAGTTGAGCCTTAAGTCAGAGTTCTGCCTGCCCCAGCCACACCTGGCAGCCTTGGCCTGTGGTCCCCCTCAGCTGTCCTTTCTGGTGGCCCTGAGCTAAGGGGGTCAACATGGCCATATGGAAATGGGAAGCTCCCCACTCATAGTGATGATGGTGCCCCCTCCCCACCTGCCCATTCTGGTGGCTCTGAGCTAAGGGGGTCAACATGGCCATATGGAAATTAGAAGCTCCCCACTCTTAGTGATGACGTTGCTATCGTATCATCCTCACCAGTCCAACAACATGATTTCTGAGTGAACTATGACACAAGAGTGACTTCTTGGCCTTCCTTCAGGTTTGAAAATCATCTGGTGAGTCATCTATTCGAAATATGGATTCAACATGTGTTCATTCTTCTGGAAAAGAAATAGACCCAATAGCAATTATGGCTTCCTGAGCACCTGTTCCTGAGAGACATCATACTGGCTCTTTGTAGCATTCTGCCTCTTAAACTTCTCAACTAGGGTGTAGATATTTTTAGGCACATTTTCAGGTGGTTAGACAGGGACTCGGATGATATGAGTCACAGAGGATTTTAGTGTCAGAAACATAAGTGGGATTCCCAAATTGACTCCAAATCCCTTGTTGTTCCATACAGGGTACTATCTTCCTCTTAACTCTGGTCTTCTCGATCTGGAAACCTATCAAGTATCAGGATTTTCTTGTCATGTGGACAACTGGAACGAATTCATCGGGCCTTTTCACCTCTGCCCATGGTGATCATTAAGATCATTATCTCAGTGGAGGACCTCTGGGTAAGATACTCAAAGATCCTTAGAAATACAGACAGTATAATATTTTTCTGGTATTAAAGTTACTGAAACCAACTTTCTTTTTTAGTCGATTCAGGCTCTGGTATGTTCAGAGGGTGCTGTAAAACAGGTCTGAAATAGTGTTTAAAAACACTCAGCTCAGCCTCTTCTACAAAGTGAGCCAATGCTTATAAACATGGCTAAAATATTGCCTTACCTACGATGACTTCCCAGCCATCGTAGTGTTTATATGCTATGACTGTGACTTACATTAGTCAACATTTGCAGAGAAAGAACTTACTGCATTCAGAGGGCACTTCATGTTGAAATTAGTTTGTGACAACGAGCTACTGTGTTTTATTCCGCAGTCCAAGGGAATGGTGCCAGACATCTCTAAGTTGTCTAGCAGTTCTACAATTCTAATTTTAAGTGGTCTGTGTGCTTCAGAGATTTGGGCAGAAGAAGGGCAGGAGTCCAAAGACTGTGAACACTTCTGTTACCTGTGCTGACCATGGAGCAGGCAGCCTTTCGTGGGTATCATTTTGATTTCTTGGTACTCTTGTGAAAGGTGCTTTTGTCTCAAATTCCTCCATTTAGGAGTAATTATAATGATGAAAGTAATTTTTATCTTATATCATCTGTGGGCCCTGATCCTGGGCTCCCAGGGAAGCTATCCTTTAACATTTTACCCGGCTCAAAATGACTGGGAAAAAACCTCAAAGCATGGGCCCTATTTCTGCCCCAAGCACATGTTGTACATCTGCTTCGAGGAGAAAACAATAACCAAAAATGCCAACATAAAGATAAGAAAAAATAAAGAACATCTTTGGCTCCCATAAGATTAAGGTCATACTGACATGTACATACTGAAAACATAAGAAAGAATCTGTCCCTTTCTGGATCTAAGAAGATCCTCACTGTAGTGTGTAACTCTGTATGTAAAACAAAACAGAAAAAAATATATAAGCCTGCCCCAAATGTTCCTTCCCTAGAGCACTCCCTTCTTGGTGAAGATTGTGTCTCCCAGACAGTTGTCCTGACTTGGGTTTGAATAAAGGTTTCTTCCTTTCTCTCTAAAATGTTATTAAAAGATCATTCATGCAATGTCGACAATAACAGTGTTTTCTATTTAAGTGAGAAATAAATGTTCCACTCTAGTCGCATTGGGAATAGAGGAATTTAGGGTTTCTTTAGAAGAGTAAGTCTGCTATCCAGAAAAGGCAAGGTCATTGGTCTATTGAGAATGAAGATAATTACTGCTAAACAACAAGTATGTGTTGCCTCTTCGCCCAGAAACCAAAGCAGGTGTGCAGGCTTTAGGTCAGAGGTGCCTTCTTCTCCCCAGCTGACAGCACTTCTTTGCTCTGGCTCCAAGACACCCGAGGTTTGAACGTCAGCATCGGAGTCAGCGAGGCAGCTTGTCACAGGACGCCAGTGTTCAGAGAAAGCACAGGAATGTTTGGCAAAATGTCCTATCTATGTCAGGGCTGGAGGTAAAACCTCTCATTATCCCAAAACCTCCTGGGCTTTTCTCTTTTCTCTAGTTGAGCCACAAAGTAAAATTGAAGTAGCTGTCAGCATTCTGGGTTTGGTGCAAGAATTACTTAGTTTCCCTGCTGGTAGAACTTTGCAGGGGATCACAATTTCTCTGTCCATTTATTGCTTACACATGTATTTTGACCATCTGTTTCCTAGGAACCCTCTTTAATTAGAAAGGGAAGGTGAGATTCACTCTGTGCCTGTTTGTAACATCTAATTTGTTCCTTCATCTAACAATGTTTATTCAATTGGGCCTAAGATATGGTTGAGTGGCCAGCATCTAGAGTTATATGGCTTTTTTTCATCTGATACAGACTTGGATGATGTCATTTGACAAAGGTGATGTTTCATCATTGATTAGTTTATTCATCAGAAGAGTTAAAATTAGGGTGGAGGGAAAAGTCAAAATTATCCAAAGCGGCCTGTTCCTGTTTAAAAGTTGAGCTTGACTTTCTAGTTTTACTAAATGTATTATCTCGATATTTTGAGGTGCCATATTCTCTCTGTAGTTTCTTTGGTGGTGGAGTCAGAAGGAGAGTCTGGGAATTCTTTTGGATAGTGGCATGCTGGTGGCTTCAAGGGGCTTGGCATCAGGAGCCTTGGGGTGAAGTCTGCAACTGCTTGCCTGACCCTGGGTGCATCTCCCAGAGGTTTTGTTTCCTCTTATGAAATTGCTGGCAGATAATGTTCTGCTTAAAGGGGACCCTCCCATCCTGTTGGTGGCAATGCAAAGTGGTGCAGCCAGTCTGGGAAACAGTGTGGGGGTTCCTCAAAAAGTTAAACATTGAACAATCCCATGATCCAGCAATTGCTCTCCTAGGTATTTACCCAAAGGATACAGAAATGCAGATTCAAAGGGGGAACATGCACCATGATGTTTATAGCAGCAATGTCCACAGTAGCCAATCTATGGAGAGAATCCCAAAGTCCATGCACTGATGAATGGATAAAGCAGGTGTGGGATACATATTATATATATATATATATATATATATATATATATATATATATATATATATATATATATATATATATATATATATATATATATATATATATACACACACACACACACACACACACACACACACACACACACACACATATATAATGGAATATGACCCAGCTTCAAAAAGAATGAAATCTTACCATTTGCAAGGATGTGCATGGACCTAGAGTGTATTAAGCTAAGCAAAATCAGTGAGGAAAGACAAATATCCTATCTCTCACACTTGTGGAATTTCAGAAAGAAAACAGATGAACAGAGTGGAGGGGTGATGAGAGAGGCAAACAAGGAAATAGACTCAACCTTGGAGAACAAACTGAGTGTTGCTGCAGGACAGGGGCATGGGGGGAAGAGTTAAATGGGTGAGGGATATTAAGGAGGGCACTTGTGATGAGCACAGGGTACTGTATGCAGGTGAGGAATCACTAAATCCTACCCCTGAAGCAAATATTCCATGGCATGTGAACTAACTGGAATTTAAGTAAAAGAAGAAAGGAAAAAGTGTTCTGCTTCATGAAGAGTGAGGTAAAATTGTAGTGATTTGGGCTGTACTATTCTATAGAGGATAGATGTAAAACAACCTGTTGTAGGATACACTAGTTTCTTATCACATAAGGAGTCCTCAGAAAGCTGCAATGAAAGATTTAGATCTCAGAGCATGTTCATGTTCCACTGATATGTTACGGTTTGCACAGGTAGGAAAGAAGGTGGAGAGAAAGGCAACAGAAGGGGAAAGTAGGTGTGAACCTTTCATTAGTTAGCGTTATAGCTTTCTCATGAAAGCCTTGCGCCAGTGTGATTTTGGAAGAAACGGTGGAATCCGGGAGCTTTGCAGGAGATAGGGGAGTTCCAGGTCTGGGTAAACTGACAGGGGTCCCAGAGGAGTGTTGAATGCATTCTGCAGCAGGGTGTGGACAGGGTGGGCTCCAGGGGTGGCTGTGGTCTCCTGGGTGAGAGTTGTGACAGGTGAGGGCTGTGTGCAAGTTCCTGGCTGAGGACAAGTGAGGCACAGGCAGAGAGCTGGCAGAGAACCTTCTTCTGGGCCACCAGCCTCACCCAACACACACGGCCTCATCTTCTGTCCCTGTCACTCCAATTCTGACTTCTCCGAAGGTGAGTGAGAATACATCAAGAGCATTCTTAACAGAAGGGAAAGCATGTGCAAAAGCTCTGGGGCAGGAGAATTCCAGTTATTTCCAGGAGCAGCAAGAAGGACCTGTGGCCACAGGAGACAGCTTAGGACATGAGCTTAGAGAGGTGAAAGAGGGTGACAGAAAGCTATTCCAGGGCTATAACCCCATGAGAAGCTGTTTCACTGGGCCATACTGGCTACAGTGTTGAGAACAGATTACAGAGGGTTGAAGATGGCAAAGCAGGTCAATGATGAAGCTTTTCCAGGAACTCAGGCACCGTGGAACGGACAGGTGGCTTTGGATGGAGTGGTTAGACCTCTTCTGGGTCCATTTTGAAGATGGAGCTCACAGGATTTGCTGATGGGTTAGCTATTAGGAGCAGGAGAACAGAGGAATTGGGGTAACTCTCAGGTGTTGTGGGTTGTCCTGATCGAGAGGAAGGAGAGGGTTTCTCAGGGGGTAGGAGGTAGTCGGTGTTCAGCATGCTGAGGAAGGTGCCTTTCCCGGTGGATCTGCTGAGGTTTGTGTCTGGGAGGACCTTTCACATCTCTTCCCTCAGCAATGCTCAAGTACAAGTATCCCCCACTTTTTAAACGTTCACAGTAAGACACTGGGCTTTCTTGAAAGAACTACGTTATTACCCAGCTTCAGTAAAAGGAAGAGACCTGAAGAGGATTTCAATCTTATGAAAAAAGGTGAACAGTGAGAATCGCGTTCAGCATCTGTTCTGGGGAGAAGCACGACCGAGGCGGCGTGCACCCCAACCAGCTCCTTCCTCTGGGAACCGCTCTCCGCTTCCAGCCACTAGCACTTTGAATTGTGTCTGTGAGCCTCTGCTGTGCTTCATCTTCATTTATGCTGGGCCTCCGTTAGAAACTTGTGTGCTGAGGCCTAAGAAAAGCCAAAGAGAAGGAATTTTGGAGTCTGAGCACACTGTCTAATTGTTCGTGTAAATTAATGGTCATTCCTTCTTGACACCATTTCTGCTGTGCAAGGTTTCTCAGAAGCCCTGTACTTTCAAAGAGCAGGGAAACCTATACCCCATGCTGCGGGGTTAGTTTTAGTCTCCATGCCTGACAGACCATTTCATGACTAGGATTTTCTCACTCAAACATTGAGACTTTGACCATCTTCACCCTTTTCTACCACCACATCCCCGAATCTGGCACCTACCAACCTGCTCTCAGTATCTATGCGTTCAGTATTTGTTTATTCCACGTGGAATGTACATGAGAGCATCTGGTATTGGTCTTTCTGTGTCTGAGTTACTTGGCATAAGGCCCCCAAGGTCTGTATTTCCATGTCTGGTTCTTGTGAATAATGCTGCAGTGAACGTGGGAGTGCATCTGTCTTTTTGAGGCAGCATTTTTGTGTTCTTAAATCAATACTCAGTAGAGCCATTACTGGGTCATGGGGTAGTTGTATTTATTTTTTCAGGAACCTCCATACCATTTGTCACAGTGGCTGCACCAATTTCCATTCCCACCAACAGTGCACAGTGTTTCCTCGTCTGCACACCCTTGACCCCACCTGGTGTCTGTCTCTGGGACAATTGCTGTTCCAACAGTTGTGAGAGGATAGCCGATTGTGGGTTTGACTGATGTTTCCCTGACGATGATTAGTGATGTCGAACAACTTTTTCTGTCTGTTGGCACATGTGTGCCATCTTTGGAAAGTATCTATTCACATATTCCTCCCATTTTTTTATATAGTTTTTTTTTTATTTGTATGAGTGTTGTGTGTATTTTGGATATTAGCCTCTTCTCACACATATGATTCGCAGATATGTTTTTATTATTGGGTCAGAGGCCTTTTAAGTTTTTGATGGTTTCTTTTGCCGTGTGGAAGATTTCAGTTTGAAGTTGTTCCACTTGTTTATTTTTGCTTTTGTTGCCTTTGCATTTGGTGTCCGATCTGAAGACTCTTTGCCAAAACTAATGTCAATAGACTTAGTACCTGTGTCTTCTTGGAGGTTTATGGATTCAGGTCTTATGTTCAAATCATTCATCCATTAAAAATTTTGTGTGTGGTGTAAGAAAGTGACCCAGTTATATTCTTCTGCATTTAGTGTCCCGTTTGCCTGTTACCGCTCACTGAAGAGACAGTCCTTCCCTCATGGCATATCTTCTGCTGCTGTGTTGTAAGTTAGGATCATCTACGTGTGGGTAAGTTTCTGAGCTTTCTGTTCTGTTCCACTGACCTGGTGTCTTTGTTTATGCCAATACCATCCTGTTTTGATGACAACAGCTTTATAATCCAGCTTGAAATCCAGGAGTGTGTTGACTGCACCTCTTTCTCCAGGTTGCTTTGCGGATTTGGTGTCTTTTGTGATTCCATACAAGTTTGAGGACTGTTTTCTATTTCCTCGAATAATGACACTGGAATTCAGATAGGTATTTCATCACATCTGTCGATTGCTTTGGGTACGATGGACATGTTCACATAATTAACTCTTCCAGTTAAGGAGCATGGCGTATGCTACCATTTGTTTGTGTTGCCTTCCAAATCTTTGACCCATACATTCTGCCCCCCTGGACACACATATTTTTCATTTCTTTTCTTCCATGTGTTGAGTGTACTATGTCTTTCTCATTCTTGGTTACTTTTATTCCTAGATTTTTTATGGAATTGTAAATGGCGTTGCTTTTTTAATTTCTCTTTGCGAAAGTGTGTCATCAGTATACAGAAATGCAAGAAGTTGGGTCATCTGGGTGGCTCCATAAGTGAAGCGTCTACCTTCAGCTCAGGTCATGATCCCAGAGTTCTGGGATCGAGCCCCGTGTTGGGCTCCCTGCTTAGCGAGGGTCTGCTTTTCCCTCTTTCTGACACTCCCACTGCTCATGCTTTTTCTCTTCCTGTCAAATAAATAAATAATATTTGAAAAATAATGACAACAGGTCTCTGCATAGTGACTTTATATCCTGCAGCTTGTTTGAATTTTTTTATTCTAACAGTTTTTTTTTTTTTTGTGGAATCTTTCGGGATTTTATGTCATTTGCAAATTGTGCCAGTTTTCCTGTATGGATTTCATATCTTCTCTTTTTTTAAAAATTGTTATTCACCCTACAGTACTTCATTTGTTTTGGATGTAGTGTTCCATGATTCATTGTTTGCATATAACACCTAGTGCTCATTATGACAAGTGCCCTCCTTTTTTTTTAAAGAATTTATTTATTTATTCAACAGAGATAGAGACAGCCAGCGAGAGAGGGAACACTAGCAGGGGGAGTGGGAGAGGAAGAAGCAGGCTCACAGCGGAGGAGCCTGATGTGGGGCTCGATCCCATAATGCCAGGATCACGCCCTGAGCCGAAGGCAGATGCTTAACCACTGTGCCACCCAGGTGCCCCCTGCCTTGTTAATTTTAACCATTCTAACTGGTGTAAGGTGGTATTTCATTGTCGTTTTGATTTGTATTTGCCTGATGGCAAGTGATGTGGAGCATTTTTTCATGTGTCTGTCGGCCATTTGTATGTCTTCTCTGGAGAAGTATCTCTTTGTGTCTTCTGCCCATTTTTTGGGTGTCGAGTTTGAGGAGTTCTTTATAGATCTTGGATACCAGCCCTTTATCTGTAATATCATTTGCAGATATCTTCTTCAATTCCATAGGTTGCCTTTTGTTTTGTTGATTGTTTGCTTTGCCGAGCAGAAGCTTTTTATCCTGATGAAGTGCCAATAGTTCATTTTTGCTTTTATTTCCTTTGCCTTTAGAGACGTGGCTTGCAAGAATTGTTGTGTCCAAAGTTGAAGAGTTCTTTTGATTTTGATATGAGACAGGAATCCATTATCTTTCTTTCCTGATTGTATTTGAGTCCTCTGTCTTTCTTGGTGAGTCTAGCTAAGTTTGTCAGTTTTGTTTATCTTTCCAAAAAAGGCTGCTCTCATTTTCATTGTTTTTTTTTTTTTGTCTTTTTAGTCTTTGTTGGATTTATTTATGCCTTCCTTTTTGTTATTTCCTTATTTCTACTAATTTGGGGCTTTGTTGGTTGTTTTTTTTTTTTTTTCCAATTCTTTACCACATAAATCAGGTTGTTTATTGGAGAGCATTCTCATGGATTGATGAACACTTGAATTTCTATGAATGTCCTCCATAAAGCCACTTTTGCTGCATCCCATAAGTTTTTGTAGTTTGTCTTTTTCATCAGCGTCAAGGTACTTCTAAATTTTTTTTGATTTCTTCTTTGACTGTTGGTTGTTCAGTAGCATGTTGTTAAATCTCCACATATTTTTTAAGATTCTTTAAGTATCTGACAGAGAGTGAGACAGCGAGAGAGGGAACGCAAGCAGCGGGGTGGGAGAGGGTGAAGCGGGCTTCCCACTGAGCAAGGAGCCTGATTCGGGGCTAGATCCCAGGATCCTGGGATCACGACCTGAGCTGAAAGCAGATCCTTAACGACTGAGCCACCCAGGCCCCAAAAATCTCCACCAATTTTTGACAGTCCCATTTTTTTCTTGAGACTGATTTCTAGTTTCATATCATTGTGGTTGGATAAGATTTGAAGCAGAAGGTGAAGAGTACATTCAGATGAAAGGTTTGTTTCCTGGAGGGTTTTCTGTGGGCAGACCATGAGTTCAGTGGGCAGGAGGAAGGTTTTATGAGATGGGGGGTGGGGATAACCCTTGTTAGAATTACTGACTACAACCATGCAGGCTGTGTGCTACCGTTCACACCATAGTCCTGATGGACTTGTACTTCATTAGAAATATTTTCTACGAGGTGTAGGCATAGCCTTCACTTAAAGAAAGGTGCCATGTGGGTTCAGCAACCAGGATGTATGGTACTGTGGGGGATCAGAAACAGGCTTTCTGTGGGAAGTGACAGAAATAAGATATGGTGAGCTCCATGACCATAGGTGAGGTCCCGAGTGACCCACTGGGTGTTGGGTTCTGTGGATCTGTCTCATCAGGTGCTGTGGAATTCAGGGACACCCTCCTGTCTGTGGATTTGTGTGGAGACAGGTAGACATCACTGTCTGGCCAGGCACGAGGGTCGCACTGGACCACCACCAGAGGTGCAGCGTGCGGTGGAGCCACTGCTTGGTTTCCCCGAAAGCTGACCAGGGTCTGTGACTGTGATTCCTAGCAGCTGCAAGGGGAGAGGAGGCCGGGGGTGGTGCACACTTCCTATAGTTGTGGTCAGGACTAGTCTGGAGCCCACTGAAGTCAGCCACACAAGGCACAGAAGGCACCAAGTCAGTGTAGCTGTGGGCACTGCTCCCTTGGTACTTTCGGGCCAGCTCCATGCTGCCACCTCCTGCTTTTCATCATCATCTTCAAGGTCATGTGCCTCTGCTCTTGCCCCATGGCCTCCGGGGTATTGTCCGTCCTCCATCTGGCCCTCGTCCCTGGTGCCCTGTGCAGTCCGATGCCAGGGTAGCCTTCTTGAGACAAATATCTGGCCCTGATGGAACACTTCCATGGATCTCCTGTGATGTGAGGATGATGCCCTGCCCTGGAAGGGGGCTGCAGGTCCCCAATCAGGACAGCCATGTCTCCCTTTTCAGCATGGCCTGCCCTCCCCTCAGTCTTCTTCAGGGAAGCTCTCCCCACTTCCTGAGCTGACAGCTCTGAACTTAAAAATGAATGTTATTTTACATATCTCTATGCCTTAGTTCATCCATGGCATGTCTTTCAACCCCGTTAGTGGGTTTTTTTCTTTTTTAGCAGTTCTGAAGGGCTGTCTGATCAAGGAGGGGATGACGTGGGTGGGGTAGCTTTCCCTCTCATCTCCCTCAGCATGTCTCTGAGCCCTGGGGCCAGCTATCCCAGTGAGGATTGAGGAACCCGAGCCAACCCATCCTGAGCACAGGCTGTGTCAGCTCATAGACTGATGCGTGTTGGTGGGCAGCTGGCATGGGCCAGGGGCAGGCAGTGTCTCCTCATTCCTTCCCTCCCTTCCTCCCAGAGGTAGCTCAGAGAAGCCTTCAACCCCTGCATCTCCAGATCCCTTGACCTGTGCCTCCTGTGTTCAGCTGGTGACCTTGGAGTTTCGCATGGATTCTACCTCCCGTACCCTCTCCCGTATCAGTTCCTGCATCAGGGGAGGGGTCGGACCCTTGTCTGTTTTTGGTCTTCTTCCTGTCCCGCACCAAGCCCACCCACCTTTGCATCTTCCATGTATGTGCTTGGAAGCAAGCCCATCCACAGGGAACCTATTAGCCAAATGGATCCAGGCAATGAACATTGAAGTAGAGATCCAGGATCCATAATAAACCTGCTCTGAAACCTGTCCCAAAGTCTGTGACTCTCTCACACTGAAACAGAAACAATAGTAGCTTTCTGGACTGTGAAGTGTCATGTGTCTCTACTTACAATCTTGAATGCATAGGTGCTGAGCCTGGACTGAAAAGGACCATGTCTTCCGTGGGCTGGAATCCATGGCAAAAACTCAGTGAAATCTGAATTTGAGGCATGGAGTGAATAATTATTGTAGAGTGAATCCTCCCAAGTAGGGCTTATGCACTTTGCACAGGAAAAGCTTTTTCAAAGAGCTTCCTGAAAGAAAAATCTTTTTTTAAAATTTATTTTAATTCCAGTAAAGCTAACATACAGTGTTACATTCGTTTCAGGTGTACAATAGAGTGATTCAGTAATTCTATATATTACTCAGTGGTCATCAAGAAAAGCGTCCTCTTAATCCCCTTCATCTATTTCACTCATCCCTCTATCCACCTCCTCTCTGGTAACCATCCGTTTGTTCTCTATTGTTAAGAGTTTGTATTTTGGTGTGTCTCCTTTTTCTCTTTTAGTTATTTATTTTTGTTTGTTTTTTAAATTCCCCATTAGAGTGACATCGTATGGGATTTGTCTTTCTCTGACTGACTGATTTTAGTTAGGATAATACTCTCTAGCTCCATCCATGTGTCTGCAAATGGCAAGGTTTCATTCTTTTTCAAGCTGAGTAATACTCCATTGTGTGTGTGTGTGTGTGTGTGTGTGTGTGTGTGTGTGTGAATACACACATCTATCATCTCATTTGTCAATTTTTCTACAGACACTTGGGTTGCTTCCATATTGTGATATTGTAAATAATGGTGCAAGAAACATAGGGGTGCACATATCCTTTTAAGTTACTGTTTTCCTATTCTTTGGGTAAATACGAGTAGTGTGATTGTTGGATCGTAGGGTAGTTCTATATTTAATTTTTTGAGGAACCTTCATACTGTTTTCCACGGTGGCCACCACAGTTTGCATTCCCACCCACAGTTCGCGAGGATTCCCCTTTATCCACAACCTCCCAACACCTGCTCTTTGTTGTGCTTTTGATGTTAGCCATTCTGCCAGGTTTGAGGTATTACCTCATTGTCCTTTGGATTTACATTTTCCTGATGATGGATGATGGTGAACATCTTTTCATGGGACTGTTGGCCATTTGTATTTCTTCTTTGGAGAAATGTCTGTCCATGTCTTCTGCCTATTTTTTAACTGGATTATTTGTTTTTGGGGGGTTGAGTAGAATCACTTGTATATGTTTTGGACACTATCCCTTTATTGCATATGATGTTTGCAAATATCTTCTCCCTTTGAGTAGGTTGTCTTATTATTTTTACGTTTTCATTGTTCTTCTGCCGTGTGGAAACTTTTTATTTTGCTGTATTCCCAATAGTTTATTTTTGCTTTCATTTCCTTTGCCTCAGGACACAGTCTAGAAAAACGTTGGTATGGTCCATGTCAAGAAGTTACTGTCTTCCCTCCTGTAGGATTTTTATGGATTCAGGTCTCATATTGAGGTCTTGAAACTGTTTTGTGTTTGTCTTTATTGTGTAAGAAAGCAGTCTAATTTCATTCTTTTGTGCGTAGCTGTCTAGTTTTCCCAACACCATTTGTTGTAGAGACTGTCCTTTTCCCTTTTGATATCGTTGCTTGCTTTGTGGAAGATTCATGGACCACATAATTGTGGGTTTCTGTCTGAACTTGTATCCTGTTCCTTTGGTCGCTATGTCTATTTTTGTGCCGTACTGTCTTGTTAGGATGACTGCAGCTTTGTAGTATAAGCTGAAATCTGAAACTGTGAGTCCTCCAGCTTTGTTTTTCTTTTCCACATTGCACTGGCTGTTCGGAATCTTTAGTGGTTCCATACAAATGTGTAGGATTGTTTATTCGAGGTCTTTTGTTCTTTAATTTAAATTCAATTAGCCAACTTACAGTACATCATTCGTTTCAGATGTAGTCTTCAATAAATTTTCAGTCATGTGTAACACCCAGTGCTCATTGTATCGTGTGACCTCCTTAATGCTACTCACCCAGTTACCACCCCCCCAACTTCTCCTCCAACAATCATCAGTTTCTTGCGATAGTTAAGAGTCCATCATGGGTTTTCTCCCTCTCTGATGACTTCCCATTCTATTTTCCCTTCCTTCCCCTATGGTCTTCTTCCTTGTTTCTGATATTCCACATAGGAGTGAAAGCATATGATCATTGTCTTTCTTTCATTGACTTATTCCACTCAGCATAATACCCTCCAGCTCCACCCAGGTCGGTGTGATGGTAAGTATTCATCCTTTCTGATGGCTGAGTAATATTCCATTATATATATGATCTACATCTTCTTTATCCATTCATCTATCCATGGTCATCTGCACTCCTTCCACAGTTTGTCTATTATGGATATTGCTGCTATGAACACTGGTGTGCATGTGTCCCGTCTTCACTACCTCTGTCTCTGGGGGTAAATACCCAGTAGTGCAATTGCTGGGACATCGGTAGCTTTATTTATAACTTCTTGAGGATACTCCGTACCATTTTCAAGAGTGGCTGTACCGGACTGCATTCGTACAGGGGTGTAAGAGGGTTCCCGTTTCTCCACATCCTCTCCAACATGTATAGTTTCATGTCTTCTTATTTTTATATATTCGGCCTCGTGTAATATGGCATTTATAGGGGTTTAGATTTGCATTTCCCTGAAGCCAAGTGATATGAAGCATTTATGCATGTATCTTTTGGTCACCAGTACGTCGTCATAAGTGAAGTGACTTCCCATTTTAATCCATCTCAAGACCTAAAGCTGGGTAAATCTCTGAAGCTGGATGATGCCATCGGTTGGAAGTGTGGAGAATTTCAAAAGATCTCCATGGAGAGCAAGTTTAAAGGTCAGTGTGAAGCTACTAATTGGATCCGGGGAGATCTCTGAAAGTGAGGGTTGCCTGGGATGGGCTGAGGGGGGCCCTCCGATTTTCCTATGAATTCTTGCTGCAGCCCCAAATGACAGTTTCCTGCTGTGGGGCAGGCTGAGTCCTCTAGTCGTGCAGAGGTGAGCCCAATGCCTGGTGCCTTGGAGGCAGGCAAATGGGGAGGGACACTCAGCAGAGGACCCAGGGTTAGGTTAGGCCTCAAGAGACAGCAGGTCCGAACTTCCCAGTGCTCAGAGAACTCCCAGGCCGAGTGAGATGAGGGCACAAGGGTGGGTGAGTGTGAGCCTTGGGGTTTCATCCGGAAGCGCCCACAAAGGTCGGGGTTCACCAGAAGGGGCTCTCAGGGGGTGCCCCAATTCTCTTGCCCTGAATGCTCTCTTGTTCCCCAAAATGGTGCAGTTTACTGTGGGCTGCAGGCTGAGTCCTACGGTGGGGCTTGGGTTTCCCCAATCCCCCGGAGTGTGGTGCCAGGAATCTAGGGAGGGACCTCTCTGTGGCCAACCTAGGGTAAGGGTTAGGGTCCAGGAGCCCGGCAGGGACAATCTTTAGGCTGTGGGGCGAGCTCTGTGGATGGCTGAGAGGAGGCCATGGGGGAGGGTGAGAATGGGCCTCAGGGTTGGGGAACGGGGGGCTGCCAATGATGGGGATGGGCTCCAGGGGCCTCCCCAAGTTCTCGTGCCCTGTAGGCTCCGTAGAACCCCAAGGGGCATGGTTTCCTGTCGGGTGGCAAGCTGAGTCCTGCGGTGGGGCACAGATATCCCAATTCCCCGGGTCTGCGATATAAGGCTCCTGGGGAGACCCCCAAATCCACAGCCGGCTTAGGGCTAGCGTAAGGCCCCAGGAGCCCCGCAGGCTGGATCTGCTGGCTGTATGGCGAGCTACACGGGCTGAGGTGAGGGTGTGGGGAGGGTGAGCGTGGGCCTCAGGGTTGGGGTGTGGGTGGCCGCTGAAGTTCGCTGGTGGCTCAGGAGGGCCCTCCTGGTTCTCCCGCCCTGAATGCTCTATGGCCTCCCAAGGCACACGGTTTCCTGCGGGGTGGCAGACTGAGTCCTGCTGTGGGGCTCAGGTGTCCCGAATCCCTGCAGCTGTGGCTCCAGGCTCCTGGGGAGGGGCCCCTCCACAGATGAACTAGGGTTAGGGTTGGGGCCCAGGAACCCCGCAGGCCAGATCTGCCCACTATGTGGCGAGCTCCGCCGCCGGCTGAGGTGAGGGTGCAGGGTGGGGTGAGCATGGGCTTCAAGGTTGGGTTTAGGGATCGCCGAAGTTCACCGGGTTTCTGGGGGCCCTCCTGGTTCTCCCACCCTGAATGCTCTATAGCCTCCCAAGGGGCACGGTTTCCTGCAGGCTGGCAGGCTTTGTCCTGCAGTGGAGGTCAGGTGTCCCCAGTCCCTGGGGCTTTGGCACCGGGCCCCAGGGGAGGGGCCCTACACACCCGACCTAGGGTCAGGTCTAGGCCCCAGGAACCCGGCAGGCCTGATCTGCCGGCTCTGCCACGAGCTCAGTGGCAAGCTGAAGGGAAGGCATGGGGCGGGATGAGCGTGGGCCTCAGGGTTGGGGTGTAGGGGGTCGCCGAGGATCGCTGGGGGCTCAGGGGGGCCCTACCAGTTCTCCTGCAGGGGATGCTCTGCGGCGCCCCAAGGGGCATGGTTTCCTGAGGGGTGGCAGGCTGAGTCCCGTGGTGGGGCTCAGGTGTACCCAATCCCCGGGGTTAGGGTATGGATTAGGGTATGGGTTAAGGTTAGGGTATGGGTTACGGTTAGGGTATGGGTTAGGGATAGGGTAAGGAGAGGGTACGGGTTAGGGTTGGGTTTAGGGGTTACAGGTTGGAGGTTATGGGTTAGGGTACAGATTAGGGTTTAGGGTACGGGTTAGGGTTTAGGGTTTGGGTTTAGGGTTAGGGTTGGAGTATGGGTTAGGTTTAGGGTACGGGTTAGGGTACAGTTTAGGGTAAGTATTGGCCTACCGATTTGGGTACGGTTTAGGGTACGGGTTAGGGTTAGGGTACAGTTTAGGGTTATGGTACAGGTTAGGTTACGGTTTAGGTTTAGGGTTAGGGTACGGGTTAGGGAACGGGTTAGGGATAGGGATAGGGTACGATTTAGGTTTAGGTTATGGGTTAGGGTATGGGTTAGGGTACAGGTTAGGGTTAGGTATGGGTTAGGGTCCGGGTTAGGGATAGGGCACGGGTTAGGGTATGGGTTAAGGTTAAGGTAAATGTACTGGTTAGGGTTAGGGTACGGGTTACGGTTTAGGGTTTAGGGTTACAGTTAGGGTACGGGTTAGGGTTAGGGTACGGGTAGGGTTTGGGTACGGGTTATGGTACGAGTTAGGGTATGGGTTAAGGTCAGGGTTTAGGGTTAAGGTTAGGGTACGGGTTAGGGTACTTGTTAGGGTTACGGTTAGGTTTAGGGTATGGTTTAAATTACGGGTTAGGGTACGGTTTACGGTTAAGGTTAGGGTATGGGTTAGGGTACGGGTTAGAGTACGTGTTAGGGTTACAGTTAGGGTTAGGGTACAGGTTAGGGTTAGTTTTAGGGTACGCGTTAGAGTTAGGGTTAGAGTACGGGTTAGGGTACGGGTTAGGGTTAGGTTTAGGGTTAGGTTATGGGTTAGGGGTAGGGTTAGCTGAAGGGGTAGGGTTAGGGGTAGGGTTAGGGGTATGGTAGGGGTCTGGGTAGGGTTAGGGTTTAGGGTTAGGGTTTGGGGTTTGGGGTTAGTGGTTAAGGTTAGGGTTTCATGTTTAGGGTTTCCAGATTAGGGTTAGGGGTTAGGGTTTAGGGTTTAGTGTTAATGTCAGGGTTTAGGGTTTAAGGATTAGGGTTTAGGGTTAGGTTTAGGGTAGGGTTAGGTTTAGGGTAAGGGTTAGGGGTTAGCGTTAGGGTTAGGATTAGCGGTTAAGGTTTGGGTTTAAGGTTAGGCATTAGGGTTTAGGGTTAGGGTTAGACCCCAGTAGGCCAGCAGGACCTATGCCCCGGCTATGCCGCAAGCGGAGGAGTGGGCCAAGGTGAGGGCGATGGCGAGCAGGAGTATGGTATCCAGCGTTTTGTCGCCGGGGGCCTTTGAAAGTCGCTAGAGGCTTGGAGGGCCCTGCCCGTTATCCCGCCCTTAATGACCAGCGGTGCCCCTAGCGGCCCGGGTGGTGGCAGTGTGGCAATGTGAGTCTGGCACTGCGGTTTGGGCGTCCCCAATGCCGTGTGTTGCAGCGCCAGGCCCCTTGCGAGGGGCACCTCTGGGGCCCTCCTAGGGTTAGTGTTAGCTCCCAGGAGTCCAGCAGGCATGATCCGCCAGCTGTGTGGTAGCATAGGACCGGGCCAAGGTGAAGGCGCCGGCAAGCTGGAGCGTGGGCCCAAGCATTTTGGCGCGGGGGGCCTTGGAAGGTCGCCGGGGGATTCAAGGGCCCTGCCGGTCCTCCTGCCCTGAATGGCCAGAGGCGCCCTTAGCCGCCCAGGTCGTGGCGGCATGGCATGGTGAGTACGGCGCTGGGGCTCGGGGGTCCCCAATCCCCGGTGTGGCAGCACCAGGCCCCTTGGGAGGGGCCCCTCGGGTGCGACCTAGTGTTAGGGTTAGCCCCCAGGGGGCCGACAGGCCCAATCCCATGGCTGTGTGGAGAGCGGATGGGCACGCTGAGGTGAGGGGGCTGGCAAGTGGGAGCGTGGGCCCAAACGTTTTGGTGCGGGGGGCCTTCGAATGTCGCCGGGGTCTCAGAGGGCCCTGTCCGTTCTCCTGCCCTGAATGACCGGCGACGCCTCTAGCGTCGCGCGTGGTGGCGGGGCGTCCGGGTGATTCCGGCGCTGGGACTCGGGGTTCCCAAATCCCCGGTGTTGCGGCTCCAGGTCCCTTGGGCGGGTACCTCGGGGGCCGACCTATGGTTAGGGTTAGACCCCAGGATGCCGGCAGGCCAGATCTGGCAGCTATGCGGCGAGTGGAGGGGCGGGCGGAGGTGAGGCCGCTGGCGAGCGGGAGTATGGGCCCAGGCGTTTTGGCGCGGAGGTCCTTCGGATGTCACCAGGGGCTTGGAGTGCCCTGCCCGTTCTCCCGCCCTGAATGACTGTCAGCTCTCCTAGCGGCCCAGGTGGTGGCAGGTCGGCATGTTGAGTCCAGCCTTGGGGCTCGGGGGTCCCTAATCCCTGGGGTTGCTGCGCCAGGCCCCTTGGGAGGGGCCCCTTGGGAGGGGCCCCTTGGGAGGGGCCCCTTGGGAGGGGCCCCTTGGGTGCCGCCCTAGGGTTAGGGTTAACCCCCAGGACACCAGCAGGCCCTATCTGCTGGCTGTCCAGCGAGCAGAAGGGTGGACCGAGGTGAGCGCCCTGGTGAGTGGGAGCGTGGGCCCAAGCGTTTTGGCACGGGGGCCTTCAAAGGTCACCGGGGGCTTTGAGGGCCCTGCCAGTTCTGCCCCCCTGAATGACCGGGGGCACCCCTAGCAGCCCGGCTGGTGGCATGGGGGCAGGGTGAGACCGCAGTCGGGGCTCGGCTTCCCCAATCCCCGGCGTTGCAGCGCCAGTCCCCTTGGGAGGGGTCCCTCTGGGGCCCAACTTGGGTTAGGGTTAGCCCCCAGGAGGGTGGCAGGCCCGATCCGCCAGCTCTGTGCCAATTGAAGTGGCGTGCTGAGGTGAGGGTGCTGGCGACCAGGAGCGTCGGCCCAAGCATTTTGGCGCGGATGGCCTTCGTAGTCGCCATAGGCTCGGAGGGCGCTGCTCGTTCTCCTGCCCTGAATGACCGGCAGCGCCCATAGCGGCCCGGTTGGTGACGGGGCGGCAAGGTGAGTCCGGCACTGGGGAGGGGTCCCCAATCCCCGGCGTGGTGGCGCCGGGCACTTGGGAGTGGTCCCTCGGGGGCCGATCTAGGGTAGGGTTAGCCCAAAGGAGGCCGGCAGGCCCAATTCGCCAGCTGTGCTGCAAGCGGAGTGGTGGGCCAAGGTGAGGGCGCTGGCCATCGGGAGCGTGGGCACAAGCGTTTTGTTACGGGGGGGCTTCGAAAGTCGCTGGTGGCTCGGAGGCCCCTGCCTGTTCTCCCGCCCTGAATGAGGACGGCGCTAATAGTGGGCAGGGTCATGGCGAGGAGGCAGGGTGAGTCTTGCGCTGGTGCTCGGGGGTCCCCAAGCCCCGGCGTGGCGGTGCCAGGCCCCTTGGGAGGGGCCCCTCAAGGGGCGACGTATGGTTTGGGTTAGCTCCCAGGAGGCCGTCAGGCCCGATCAGCCAGGTGTGCGTCGAGCGGAGGGGCGGGCCGAGGTGAGGCTGCTGGCGAGTGGGAGCATGGGCCCAAGCGTTTTGGCGCGGGGAGCCTTCGAAGGTCTCCGGGTGCTCTGAGGGCCTTGTCCGTTCTCCCGCCCTGAATGACCGGCAGTGCCCCTATAGGCCAGGGTGGAGGAGGGGCGGCACGTTGAGTCTTGCACAGGGGTTCGGTGGTCCCCAATCCCCACTTTGCAGCGCCAAGCCCCTTTGGAGGGGCCCTCGTGGGCCAACATACGGTTAGGTTTAACCCCCAGGAGGCCAGCAGGCCCGATCCGCCAGCTGTGCCGCGAGCGGAGGCACGGGCAGAGGTGAGGGCGCTGGCGAGAAGGAGCATGGGCCTAAGCGTTTTGGGGCGGGGGGCCTTTGAATGTTGCAGGGGGCTCAGAGGGCCCTGCCCGTTCTCCCACCCTGAATGACCGGCGGCGCCCCTATCGGCCCAGGTGGAGGCGGGGCGGCAGGGTGAGTCTGGCGCTGGGGCTCGGGGGTCCAAAATCACGGGCGTTCCGGCACGAGGCCTGTTGGGAGAGGCCCCTCTGGGGCCAACTAGGGTTAGTGTTAGCCCCCAGGAGGCCTGCAGGTCTGATCCGCTGGCTGTGAGGTGAATGGAGGGGCGAGCCGAGATGAGGTCGCTGGCGAGCGAGAGCGTGCACCCAAGCGTATTGGCTTGGGGGGCTTCGAGGTCGCCAGGGGCTCGGAGGGCCCTGCCCGTCCTTCCGTCCTGAAAGACCGACGGCACCCATAGCGGCCCAGGTGGCGATGGGGAGGCGTGGTGAGTCCGACGCTGGGTTTCATGGGTTCTCAATCCCCGGCGTTGCGGTGCAAGGCCACTTAAGAGGGGCCCCTCAGGGGTCGACCTAGGTTTAGGGTTAGCACCCAGGATGCCAGAAGGCCCGATCCGCCTGCTGTGCGGCGAGTGGAAGGGTGGCCCGAGGTGAGGGCGCTTCGAGCGGGAGCGTGGGCCCAAGCATTTTGGCATGGGGGGCCTTCGAAGGTCGCCGAAGACTCAGAGTGCCCTGCCCGTTCTCACGCCCTGAATGACCGGTGGCGCCCCAAGCAGCCTGGGTGGTGGTGGGGCACAGGGTGAGTCCGGCACTGGGGCTCGGGGTCCCCAACCCGGCGTTGCGGTCCCAGGCCCCTTGGGAGGGTCCCCTCGTGGGCCGACCTAGGGTTAGTGTTAGTCCCCAGGAGGCTGGCAGGCCCGATCCGCCGACTGTGTGGAGAGCGGAAGCGCTGGCCAAGGTGAGGCCGCTGGTGAGCGGGAGCGTGGCCCTAGCGTTCTGGAGCGTGCAGCGTTCAAAATTTCCCGGGGGCTCTGAGGGCCCTGCCGGTTCTCCCGCCCTGCATGATCCTCGGTTATCCTAGGGGCCTGGGTGGAAGAGGGGGGGCAGGGTGAGTCCGGTGCTTGGGCTTGGGGGTCCCAAATCCCCAGCGTCATGGCACCAGCACCTTGGGAGGGGTCCCTCCGGGGCCGACCTAGGGTTAGTGTAAGTCCCCAGGAAGCCGGCAGGCCCGACCCGCCGGCTGTGTGGCGTCCAGAGGGGCAGGCTGAGGTGAGGGCACTGGCGAGTGGGAGCGTGGGCCCAGGCATTTTGGCACGGGTGCCTTCGAAGGTCACCAGTGGCTCGGAGGGCCCTGCCCGTTCTCTTGCCCTGAATGACCGGCGGCGACCCTAGCGGCTCGGGTGGCCTGGGGGCGGCAAGTTGAGTCCAGCGCTGGGGCTCGTGGGTACCCAATCCCCGGCGTTGCGGTGCCAGGCCTCTTGGGAACTGACCTAAGGTTAGGGTTAGCCCCCAGGAGGCTCGCAGGCCGGATCCGCCGGCTGTGTGGAGAGCGGAAGTGCTGGCCGAGCGGAGGCCACTGGTGAGCCGGAGCGTGGACCCAAGTGTTCTGGCGCAGGCAGCCTTCGAAGGTCGCCAGGGGCTCGGAGGGCCCTGCCCGTTCTCCCACCCTGAATGTCCGGCAGCACGCCTAGCGGCCCGGGTTGTGGCAGGGCAGCAGGGTAGAGTCTGGCGCTGGGGCTCGGGGGTCCCCAATCCCAGGCGTTGCGGCGATAAGCACCTTGGGATGGCCCCCTCGGTGGCCGACCTAGGGTTAGAGTTTGCCCCCAGGAGGCCAGCAGTCCTGATCCGCCCACTCCGCAAGGAGCAGAGGGGTGGTCCGAGATGAGGGTGCTGGTGAGCAGGTGCTTGAGTCAAGCGTTTTGGTGCCAGGGGCCTTCAGATGTCGCCGGGGGCTCAGAGGGCCCTGCACCTTCTTCCGCCCTGAATGACTGGTGGCTACCCTAGCAGCCCGGGTAGAGGATGGACAGTAGGGTGAGTCAGGCGCTGGGGCTCAGGGTCCCCAATCCTCGGCGTTGGGGCGCCAGGCCCCTTCGGAAGGGCTCTAGGGGACTGACCAAGCATTACTGTTAGCCCCCAGAAGGCCGGCAGACCTGATCTGCCGGCTGTGTGGCGAGCAGAGGGGCAGGCTGAGGTGAGGGCGCTGTCGAGCGGAAGCATGGGCACAAGCGTTTTGGCGTGGGGGGGAATTCGAAAGTAGTCGGGGGCTCAGAGCGTCCTTCCCCTTTCTACCACACTGAATGCCCGACGGCATACCTAGCGGCCCGGGTTGCAGAGGGGCAGCAGTGTGAGTCCGGCGCTAGGGCTCGGGGGTCCCCAATCCCCGTTGTTGCAGCGCCAGGCCCCTTGGGAGGGGCCCCTTGGGTGCGACCTAGTGTTAGGGTTAGCCCCCAGGAGGCCGGCAGGCCCGATTCGCCAGCTGTACGGCGAGCGGAGTGTCGGGCGGAGGTGAGGCCACTGGCAAGCAGGAGCCCGGGCCCAGGAGTTTTCGCGGGGGGGTCCTTCGAAGGTTGCCGAGTGCTCGAAGTGCCGTACACGTTCTTCCGCCCTGAATGACAGGCGGCTACCCTAGCGGCCCAGTTAGAGGAGGGGTGGTAGGGTGAGTCTGGCGCTGGGGCTCGGGGTCCCCAGTCCTCGGCGTTGGGGTGCCAGTCCCCTTCGGAAGGGCTCTAGGGGGCCGACCAAGCATTACTGTTAGCCCACAGGAGGCCGGCAGACCCAATCCACCGGCTGTGCGGCGAGCGGAGGGGCGGACCGAGGTGAGGGCACTGGGGAACGGAAGTGTTGGGTGAAGCGTTTTGCCTGGGGGGGCTTTCGAAGGTCGCTGGGGACTTGGAGGGCCCTGCCTGTTCTCCCGCCCTAAATGACCATAGGGGCCCCTAGCGGCCCCGGTGGCAGTGGAGCAGCAAAGTGAGTCTGGCGCTGCTGCTTGGGGGTCAACAATCCCCAGCGTTGCAGCCCCAGGCCTCTTGGGAGGGCCCCCTCAGGTGCCGACCTAGGGTTAGGGTTACCCCCAGGAGGCCGGGAAGCCCGGTCTGCCGGCTGTGTGGCGAGCGGAGGGGCAGGTTGAGATGAGGGCATTGGCGAGTGGGAATGTGGGACCAAAGTTTTAGAGGGAGGGTCCTAGAAGGTCGCCAGGGGCTCAGAGGGTCCTGCCCGTTCTCCCTCCCTGAATGACCGACGGTGCCCCTCGCAGTACTGGTGGCAGCGGGGCAGCAGGGTGAGTCTGGCACTGGGTCTCGGGGGTCCCCAATGCCCGGCGTTGTGGCGCCAGGACCTTGGGAAGGGCCATTTGGGGGTCGAACTTGGGTTAAGTTAGCCCCCAGGAGGCCCACAGGCCCGATCCGCCAGCTATGCGGCGAGTGGAGGGGTGGTCCGAGGTAGGGGCACAGGCGAGCAGGAGCTTGGGCCCAATCGTTTTGGCACGGGGGGTCTTCGAAGGTCACCAGGGCCTTGGAGGGCCCTGCCTGTTTTCCCGCCCTGAATGACTGATGGTGCTCCTAGCAACCGGGGTGGCGGCGGGGTGCCACGGTTAGTCCCGCACTGGGGCTCGGGGTCAGCAATCCTAGCCGTTGTGGCGCCAGGCCCCATCAGAGGGGCCCCTCGGGGGCTGACCTAGGGTTAGGTTTAGCCACCAGAAGGCCGGCGGGCCTGATCCACTGGCTATCCGGTGAGCGGAGGGGCAGGACAAAGTGAGGGCGCTGGCATGCCGGAGCCTAGGTTCAAGCGTTTTGGCGCGGGGTATCTTTGAAGTTCGCTGGGGGCTCAAAGGGCCCTGCCCGTTTTCCAGCCTTGAATATCCAGCGGCAACCCTAGCGGCCCGGGTGGCGGCGGGGCGGCAGGGTGAGTCCGGCACTGGGGCACGGGGTTCCCCAATCCCTGGCGTTATGGCGCCAGGCCCCTTGGGAGGGGCCCTTTGAGGACAGAACTAGGGTTAGGGTTAGCCCCCGGTAGGCCGGCAGGCCCTATCCGCCAGCTGTGCGTTGAGCGGAGGGGTGGGCCGAGGTGAGGGCTCTGGAGAGCGGGAGCGAGGGCCCAAGCGTTTTGGCATGGGGGGACTTCGATGGTTGCCGGGGGCTTGGAGGGCCTTGCCCATTCTGTCGCCGTGAATGACCGGCAGCGACCCTACCAGCCCGGGTGGCAGCGGGGCAGTAGGGTGAGTCTGGCGCTGGGGATCGGGGGTTCCCGATCCCCAGCATTGCTGCGCCAGGCCCCTTGGGAAGGGCCCCTAGTGGGCCAAACTAGGAATAGGGATAGTCCCCAGGAGGCTGGCAGGCCCGATCCGCTGGCTGTGAGTCTAGCGGAGGGACGGGCCAAGGTGAGGGCGCTGGCGCGTGGGAGCATGGGCCCAAGCGTTTTGGCGCGGGGGGCCTTCGAAAGTTGCCTGGGGCTCAGAGGGCCCTGCCCCTTCTCCCGCCCTGAATGACCAATGGCACCCCTAGCGGACCGTGTGGCAACGGGGCAGCAGGGTGACTCTGGCGCTGGGGCTTAGGGGTCCACAATCCCTGGCGTTGCGGCGCCAGGTGCCTTGGGAGGGGCCCCTCGTGGGCTGACCTATGGTTAGGGTTAGCCCCCAGGAAGCCAGCAGGCCCGATCGGCCAGCTTTGCGGTGAGCGGAGGGGTAGGCCGAGGTGAGGGCGCTGACAAGTGGGAGTGTGGGCACAAGCGTTTTGTTGAGGGGGGCCTTCGAAGGTCGCCCGTGGCTCGGAGGGCCCTTCCTGTTCTCATGCCCTGAATGACCGATGGTGCCGCTAGCGGCCCGTGTGGCGGGGGGGCGGCATGGTGAGTCCGGCTCTGTGGCTCAGGGGTCAGCAATCCCAGGCGTTGTCGTGCCAGGCCCCATTGGACTGGTCCCTCGGGGGACGACCTAGGGTTAGGGTTAGCCCCCAGGAGGCCGGCAGGTCCCATCCGCCAGCTGTGCGGCGAGTGGAGGGGTGGGCCGAGTGAGGGCGCTGGCGAGCGGGAGCGTGGGCCGAAGCATTTTGTCGCGGGGGTCCTTCAAAGGTCTCCAGGGGCTCAGAGGGCCCTATCTGTTCTCCCGCCCTGAATGACAATTGGCTCCCCTAGTGGCCCAGGTGTGGCGGAGCAGCAGGGTGAGTCTGGCGCTGGGGCTCAGGAGTCCTCAATCCCTGGCGTTGCGGCACCATGCCCCTTGGGATGGGCCCCTAGGGGGCCTACCTAGGGGTAGGGTTATCCACCAGGAGTCTGGGAGGCCCGATCTGCCAGCTGTGCGGCGAGCGGAGTGGCGGACTGAGGTAAGGGCACAGGTGAGCGGGAGCGTGGGCCCAAAGCGTTTTGGTGCGGGGGGCCTTCAAAAGTCGCCGGTGGCTCGGAGGGCCCTGCCCCTTCTCCCTCCCTGAATGACTGGCGGTGCCCCTAGTGGCCCAGGGGGCGGTAGGGCGGGAGGGTGAGTCTGGCGCTGGGGCTCGGGAGTCCCCTATCCCCGGTATTGTGGCAATAGGAACCTGGGATGGGCCCCTCGGGGGCCCACCAAAGGTTAGGGTAACACCCAGGAGGCTGGCAGTCCCGATCCACAAGCTGTGCAGCGAGCGGAGGGGCGGACCGAGATAAGGGCACAGGGAGCAGGAGCATGGGCCCAAGCGTTTTGGCGCGGGGGGGCCTTCGAAGGTCGCCAGGGGCTCGGAGGGATCTGCCCGTACTCCCTCCCTGAATGACCGACGGTGCTCCTAGCGGCCCGGGTGGCGGCAGGGCAACACAGTGAGTCCAGCGCTGGGGTTCAGGGGTCCCCAATACCCGGGGTTGCGGCGCCAGGCCCCTTGGGACGGGCCCCTCGAGGGCCGACCTAGGGTTAGGCTTAGGCCCCAGGAGGTCGGCAGTCCCTATCAGCCGGGTGTGCAGCGAAGGGGTGGGCCGAGGTGAGGGCGCTAGCGAGTGGGAGCGTGTGTCCAAACGTTTTGGCGCGGGGGGCCTTCAAAGGTCGCCGGAGGCTCGGAGGGCCCTGCCCGTTCTCCCGCCCTGAATGACCGGCGGCACCCCTAGTGGCCCGGGTAGCAGCGGGGTGACACGGTGAGTCCGGCACTGGGGCTCGGGGGTCCCCAATGCCCTGTGTTGCGGAGCCAGGCCCCTTGGGATATGCCCCTCGGGGGCCGACCTATGGTTAGGGTTAGCCCCTAGGAGTCCAGCAGGCCCGATCCGCCTGCTGTTTGGAGAGCGGAGGGGCGGGCCGAGGTGAGGGCGCTGGCGAGCGGCAGCATTGGTCCAAGCGTTTTGGCATGGGGTCCTTCGAAAGTCGCTGGGGGCTCGGAGGGCCCCGCCCGTACTCCCACCCTGAATGACCGGCAGCGCCACTAGCGGCCCGCGTGGCGGCAGGGTGGCACGGTTAGTCCAGCGCTGGGGCTCGGGTGTCAGCAATCCCAGGCGTTGTGGCGCCAGGCCCCATCGGATGGGCCCCTCGAGGGCCGACCTAGGGTTAGGGTTAGCCCACAGGAGGCCTGCAGGCCTCATCAGCCGGTTGTGCGGTGAGCGGAGGGGCGGGCCAAGGTGATGGTGCTGGCGATGGGGAAGTTGGGCCCAAGCGTTTTAGCGAGGGAGGTATTCGAAGGTTGCCTGGGGCTCAGAGGGCCCTGCCCCTTCTCCCTCCTTGAATGACCAGTGGTGCCCCTACCATCCCAGTTGGCGGTGGGGCAGCAGGGAGAGTCTGGCGCTGGGGCTCGGGTGTCCCCAGTCCCCGGTGTTGCGGTGCAAGGCTCCTTGGGCGGGGCCCCTCGTGGGCCGACCAAGTGTTAGGGTTAGCCCCCAGGATGCCGACAGGCCTGATCTGCAGCCTGTGCGGCAAGTGGAGGAGTGGGCTAAGATGTGGGTGCTGGGGAGCAGGAGCGTGGGCCCAAGCATTTTCGCAAGTGCGGCCTTCAAATGTCGCCAGGGGCTTGAAGGTCCCTGCCTGTTCTCCCGCACTGAATGACTGGTGGCGCCCCTAGCGGCTTGGGTGGTGTCGGGTCGGCAGGGTGAGTCCAGCGCTGGAGCTCGGGGGTCCCCAAAATCCGGCGTTGCTGCGCCAGGCCCCTTGGGAAGGCCCGCTCGGGGGTCGACCTAGGGTTAGGGTTACCCCCAGGAGGCCAGTAGGCCCGATCTGCCAGCTGTGCGATGAGTGGAGGGGCGGGCTGAGATGAGAGCACTGGCCAGCGGGGAATGTGGGCCCAAGCATTTTGGCACGAGGCGCCTTCAAAGGTCGCCAGGGGCTTGGAGGGCCCTGCCCATTCTCCTGCTCTGAATGACCGACGGCGTCCCTTGTGGCCCGGTTGGCAGCGGGGCGGCAGGGAGAGTGTGGCACTGGGGCTCGGGGTTCCCCAATCCCCGGCTTTGCGGCGCCAGGGCCTTTGGGAGGGGCCCCTTGGGGACGGACCTAGGGTTAGGTTTAGCCCCCGGGAGGCCGGCAAGCCTGATCTGCCGGCTGTGTGGCCAGCGGAGGGGCGGGCCGAGATGAGGGTGCTGGCGAGCGGGAACATGGGCCCAAGCGTTTTGGCGCGAGTAGCCTTCGAAGGTCGCCAGGGGCTAAGGGGGCCTTGCCCGTTCTCCCTCCCTGAATGACCAGCAGCGCCTCTACCAGCCCGGTTGGTGGCGGGGAAGCAAGGTGAGTCCGGTGCTGGGGCTCAGGGGTCCACAATCCCCGGCATTGCAGCAGCAGGTGCCTTGGGAGGGGCCCCTCGTGGGCCAATCTAGGGTTAGGGTTAGCCCCCAGGAGGCCGTCAGGCCAGATCAGCCAGCTTTGCAGTGAGTGGAGGGGCGGGCCGAGGTGAGGGCGCTGACAAGTGGTAGCGTGGGCACAAGTGTTTTGATGCGGGGTGCCTTCGAAGGTCGCCCGTGGCTCGGAGGGCCCTGCCTGTTCTCACGCCCTGAATGACCGGTGGTGCAGCTAGGGGCCTGGGTGGCAGTGGGGCAGCACAGTGAGTCTGGCGCTGGGGCTCAGTTGTCCCCAATCCCTTGTGTTGCGGCTCCAGGCCCCTTGGGATGGGCCCCTAGGGGGCATACATGGGGTTAGGGTTAGCCCCCAGGAGGCTGGGAGGCCCAATCCGCTGGCTGTGCGGTGAGCGGAGGGGCAGGCCGAGGTAAGGGCGATGGCGAGTGGGAGCATGGTCCCAAGCGCTTTGGCGCGGGGGCCTTCGAATGTCGCTGGGGGCTTGGAGGGCCCTGCCGTTCTCCCGCCCTGAATGACCGGTGGTGCCCCTTGTGGCCCAGGTGGCGGTGGGGGGCATGGTGAGTCTGGCGCTGGGGCTCAGGAGTCCCCAATACTCGTCATTGCGGTGCCAGGCCCCTTGGGAGGGGCCACTAGGGGGTAGGCCTAGGGTTCGGGTTAGCCCCCAGAAGGCCCGCAGGCCCGATCCGCCAGCTGTGCGGCGAGTGGAGGCGAGGGCCGAGGTAAGGGCGCTGGCGAGTGGGAGCGTGGGCCGAAGCGTTTTGTCGTGGGGAGCCTTCAAAGGTCGCCGGGGGCTCAGAGGGCCCTACCCGTTCTCCCGCACTGAATGACCGGCGGCTCCCCTAGTGGCCTGGGTGGTGGCGGTGCTGCAGTGTGAGTCCGGCGCTGGGGCTCGGGAGTCCTCAATCCCTGGTGGTGCGGCGCCATGCCCCTTGGGATGGGCCCCTAGGGGGCCTACCTAGGGTTAGGGTTATCCACCAGGAGGCTGGGAGGCCCGATCCATCAGCTGAGCGGCGAGCGGAGTGGCAGACTGAGGTAAGGGCACAGGTGAGCGGGAGCGTGGGCCCAAAGCGTTTTAGTGCGGGGGGCCTTCAAAAGTCGCCGGTGGCTCGGAGGGCCCTGCCCCTTCTCCCTCCCTGAATGACTGGCGGTGCCCCTAGCGGCCCAGGGAGCGGTAGGGCGGGAGGGTGAGTCCGGCGCTGGGGCTTGGGAGTCCCCTATCCCCGGTATTGTGGCAATAGGAACCTGGGATGGGCCCCTCGGGGGCCCACCAAAGGTTAGGGTAACACCCAGGAGGCTTGCAGTCCCGATCCACAAGCTGTGCAAGGAGCGGAGGGGCGGAACGAGGTGAGGGCGCAGGCGAGTGGGAGCATGGGCCAAAGCATTTTGGCGCAGGGGGCCTTTGAAGGTCGCCAGGGGCTCGGAGGGATCTGCCCGTACTCCCTCCCTGAATGACCGACAGTGTTCCTAGCGGCCCGGGTGGCGGCGGGGCAACACAGTGAGTCCAGCGCTGGGGTTCAGGGGTCCCCAATACCCGGGGTTGCGGCGCCAGGCCCCTTGGGACGGGCCCCTCGAGGGCCGACCTAGGGTTAGGCTTAGGCCCCAGGAGGTCGGCAGTCCCTATCAGCCGGGTGTGCAGCGAAGGGGTGGGCCGAGGTAAGGGCGCTGGTGAGTGGGAGCGTGGGCCGAAGCGTTTTGTCGTGGGGAGGCTTCAAAGGTCTCCCGGGGCTCAGAGGGCCCTACCGGTTCTCCCGCACTGAATGACCGGCGGCTCCTCTAGCGGCCCGGGTGGTGGCTGAGCTGCAGGGTGAGTCCGGCGCTGGGGCTCAGTAGTCCCAAATCCCGGCGTTGCTGCGCCAGGCCCCTTGGGATGGGCCCCTAGGGGGCCTACCTAGGGTTAGGGTTAGCCCCCAGGAGGCTGGGAGGCCTGATCCGTGGGCTGTACGGCGAGAGGAGGGTCAGGCCGAGGTAAGGGCGATGGCGAATGGGAGCGTGTTCCCAAGCGCTTTGAGGCAGGGGGCCTTCGAAAGTTGCTGGGGGCTCGGAGGGCCCTGCCTTTCTCCCGCCCTGAATGACTGGTGGTGCCCCTTGTGGCCCGGGTGGCGGTGGGAGGCATGGTGAGTCCGGCGCTGGGGCTCAGAAGTCCCCAATCCTCCTCATTGCGGCGCCAGGCCCCTTGGGAGGGGCCACTAGGGAGTCGACCTAGGGTTCGGGTTAGCCCCCAGAAGGCCCACAGGCCCGATCCGCCATCTGTGTGGTGAGCTGAGGGGATGGCCGAGGTAAGGGCGCTGGCGAGCAGGAGCGTGGGCCCTAGCGTTTTGGTGCGGGGGGCCTTCGAAGGTCGCTGGAGGCTTGGAGGGCCCTGCCCCTTCTCCCTCCCTGAATGACCGGCGGTGCCCCTAGCGGTCCAGGTGGCGGTAGGGCAGGAGGGTGAGTTGGGCGCTGGGGCTCGGGATTCCCAAATTCCCGGTGTTGGGGCAATAGGAACCTGGCATGGGCCCCTCGGGGGCTCACCAAAGGTTAGGGTAACACCTAGGAGGCTGGCAGTCCCAATCCACTGGCTGTGCTGCGAGCGGAGGGGCGGACCGAGGTGAGGGCATAGGCGAGCGGGAGCATGGGCCCAAGCGTTTTGGCGCGGGGGGCCTTCGAATGTCACCAGGGGCTTGGAGGGATCTGCCTGTGCTCCCTCCATGAATGACCGACAGTGCTCCTAGCAGCCCAGGTGGCGGCGGGGCAACATGGTGAGTCCGGCACTGGGACTCGGGGGTCCCCAATCCCAGGCATTGCGGTGCCAAGCCCCTACGGAGGGGCCCCTCAGGGGCAAACCTAGGGTTATGGATAGCCTCCAGGAGGAGGGCAGGCCTCATCCACCGGCTCTGCACCGTGCGGGGGGTGGGCCGAGGTGAGGGCGCTGGAAAGCAGGAGCGTGGGAGCCAGAGTTTTTGCGCGGGGGGCCTTCGAAGTTTGCAGGGGGATAGGAGGGCCCTGCCCGTTCTCACTTCCTGAATGACTGGCAACGACCCTAGCGCCCTGGGTGCTTGTGGGGTGGCAGAGTGAGTCCAGCACTGGGGCTCGGGGTTCCCAAATCCCCGGCATTGCGGTGCCAGGCTCCTTGGGAGGGGCCTCTCGGGGGCCGACCTAGGGTAAGTGTTAGCCCCCAGGAGTCCAGCAGGCCCGTTCCCCCAGCTCTGCAGCAGGCGGAGGGGCAGGCCGAGGTGAAGGTGCTGGCGAGAGGGAGTGTGGGCCCAAGCGTTTTGGCGCGGGGGCCTTTGAATGTCGCCGGGGCTTGGAGGGCCCTGCCCATTCTCTCGCCCTGAATGACTGGCGGTGCCCTTAGCAGCCCGGGTTGCTGTGGGGCGGCAGGGAGACTCAGGCGCTGGCCTCGGCGGTCCCCAATCCCCGGCGTTGTGGTGCCAGGCCCCTTGGGAGGGGCCCCTTGGGGGCTGACTAGGGTTAGGGTTTGTCCCCAGGAGGACGGCAAGCCCAGCGCTAAGTGGTTCTGGCAATGTAACAAAAATGCCATACACTTATCTGTAAGAAATAACAGTGTACAGGAACCCTCTTAGCCCTAACATCATCCTTTGTGAATATGGAAGCCAGCCCCAAGGTGGTCCTGGAAGTCTGACGAAAGGGCTAAGCACTTTTCTCTGAGTCACCACACTATACAGGGAAAGACCAATGTACATCATCTTTCACGAGTAGGAAGCATTAATGAAAAGGTTCTGGAATTTCGAGGACTCTGACCCATCCTTATTGGTAATAAACCACCCTGTACAGGAAAACACCTTCAACTCTCATCAGCCTCCTCAATCCTGATTCCAATTCAACTTTGGGTGTGTAGGACTAGGGAAATGTCCACATCTTATTGCTAAGAAAGAACGATGTCAGGGCAATGCCCTTCAAGTCACCTCAGCCTTCCTGAAGACGGAAGCAGGAATCAAGGTGGTTATCTTACCATGAGGTAAGGAAGATGAGCATATAAGTGAGAAACAACAGTGGGCAGGACCTCTCTTCCAACGAACAGTATCTTTGCTTAATGTTGAATCCCTATGGTAAGTGGTTGTGGCCATTTGTGAGGTGAAAATCTTAAGTGTTTTGTAAAACCTCTTGGTCATTCACAGATGAGACTAAGGTAGTTGGGGACTCCTAGGCAGTGATTTGTCCACTGTCAAAAATATAAAAAGATAAGAGACAGATGAGGTCTCCTCAGGCATTGTCCTTTATCCTCATCCTCCGTGAGGATGGTCATCTCTGGACAGCTCAGTGACAGGGTCTCATTCACAGTGGGGGCATCTGTTCCTCACAGACATCAGGCAGGGAAATGGATTTGGTTCTCTGTGCCAGCCCAGCCACAGCTGAGTGTCACAGCACCCTCTCGTGGGCTCATAAGTGTTTCACTGTCACCAGGCAGGTCATTGTATTTGATAAACCACTGTGAGAGTTTGCAATTGCCTTCATCTGCAACCTCCTAGAAGCAAATGCAGGTCTCTGGTACCATGTGAAGTCATGTGAAGGCATTGTGAGAAAGTGTCCTTTTGCTTAAGAAAAACATGGAGCTGGGGCTCCTGGCTGGCTCAGCCAGTTAAGCATGTGCCTTTGGCTCAGGTTATGATCCCAGGGTTCTGGGATGGAGCCCGGGCTCCCTGCTGAGCAGGAAAGGAGTTAGGGAAATAGCTTAGAACCCACAGAGAATGTGAATAAAGGGGAGTGAAATGGAACTTGGTCTGTGTTTTGCTTTAGGGATTTAAGTTAGTTTTTTCTCAATTGTGATTGTTCTTGAAACAGAAAAGCTGTATTGGTTTTTTTTTTACCTTTAATTTTTTTCTACTAATAATTTTTTATTATGATATGTTAGTCACTATACAGTATTTCCTTAGTTTTTGATGTAGTGTTCCGTGATTCATTATTTGCATATAACACCCAGTGCTCCATGCAATATGTACCTTCCTTAATACCCATCACTGGCCCATCCCAATCCCCCACCCCTCTCCCCTCTGAAGTCCTCAGTTTGTTTCCCAGAGTCCATAGTCTCTCGTGGTTCATTCCCCCTTCTGTTTAGGGTCCATTGTCTAAAGGGACAGACAGTGGAAGTTCACCAAATATAAGATCGAAATTTCATTGTTCATTATAGATGCCGCCAAGTAGTTCCCAGACATTTCATTCTACTGTAGTAATTCATTATACCTGTGCAGGTGCACGTGGAAGACAATTGATGCATGTATAGTGGTAATAAAACACGCCCCTCAGTAGTAGAATAAGAGAGGATGCATATGTGTAAAATTATTCGACTACAGCTTCCATGCTTTCCCTTTGGTTCCTTATTATCTATGAAATTGGACAATTTTTGTTCTCTAGGCTTAAAACTCATTGTCAAGTATTCAGAGTTTTTCAATGCTGATCTTCTCCTGTATAAGTTACCAAAAACCTAAAATATGTATGAACTTTAAAAAGCGCTATATTGAAAATGACAGCAGGGAAGTTCCATTTTGTAAATATTGTGTCAATGGATCTCTATTTTGACATCAGTGTTCATTAGAAATGATGACATTTCATGTGAGTATAAATATCAATGTGAAAAAGAAAAGGTAGGACGAACCTTGAATGTTTAAGTAATTGGTGAAATGACAGGTGTGTGTGTGTGTGTGTGTGTGTGTGTGTGTGTGTGTGTGTGTAATTGATTTTCAGTGAATGGTTCAGCTTCTTGTAGGGCCTCCGAGAGAGCCCAGGTGAACCTTTCAATGAGTTGATATCTGTTTTCAGAACATGGGAATCTCTTAGTCCAATAGTAAATCAGGCAAGCTTTGAGGTCTTGAAGAGTTTCAGTCCTCAGCGATGGTGTTGCAGACCCTTGTGAGCAAACCCTAGGGTATGGTCAGAGCCCTAATTAGCTGGTACCAAGGTGTGACGATTTCAGACAGCATTTCCCAAAGAAGTACCTCTTGATTCTCTGTCCTTGTCAGTTCCCTACACTTCCTTACACTAGTTATGTGATCAGTGTGTTTCAGGATAATCCCCACATGTGATTTTTGCTATTTCCTACTAGTCCTATCTGTTTCTCATCTTCTTCTTTTATGGTAGGGGTTGGGAAGCAACCTGTGTGGTGGAGGAAGGGGTGTGCTAGTTGTCTGCCTTCAGAGGACCAAATGATGCCTAGAAATTGTACTGTAGTTTGAGGTCAATTGTCCATCCTCTGAGTGTCAGGAATTCCATCACTTTACTTTGATGCTAGTCTGTTCTTCAAGCTGTCCTCAGAAATAAGGACGTCATCCATCTAGGGAATACTGGTTTGTGTGTATGTTTTCATTTTAGGAAAGGCTTTGCTGTTCCTGAAAATAATACTGTAGAGCACCCTTTCCTGTTCTTATTGGCCATCAGTCAATCTTTTGTGAAGTATTCATTTATAAATAGACTCTATGGTTGATGAGCAGGAATTCTTTATTGACAAGTCTTTGTCAGTGTGTGTGTTGCAAATCTTTACTTCCCAGCCTGCGGTTCACTTTTTCATTTTCTTATGGTCATAAGATAAGGAGAAATGTCACATTTTTATGAAGTCCCACTGAATTCTTTTAAATGGTTAGTGCACCCTATGTCCTACCCCAAGATTGACAGGTTCTACGTTTTCTTTCAGAAACTGTCAAATGGGAAGCTACAATCCATTTTCTCTGTCCATTTATTGCTTACAAATGTCACATTTTTATGAAGTCCCACTGAATTCTTTTAAATGGTTAGTGCACCCTATGTCATACCCCAAGATTGAGAGGTTCTACATTTTCTTCAGAAACTGTCCAATGGGAAGCTACAATCCAATTTCTCTGCCCATTTATTGCTTACAAATGTATTTTGACCATCTGTTTCCTAGGAAACCTCTTTTATTATTATTATTATTATTATTATTATTATTATTATTATTATTATTATTTTAAATTGCATTTTTAATTCTAATATGATATTTAAACACTGTTTTTGATTTTCTATGTACACAATCGTATTATCTGTGAATAGTCACAATTATCCCCTCAATTCTTATCCTTTTTGTTTCTCTTGCCTTAAAACACTGGTAGATTCTCTGATGTCACAATAAATAGAGCATCATTGTTTGAAGATTTTAATATACCTTTCTCAATATCTGAAAGAAAAAGCAGACAAAACATTGGTAACAAATGTGATCTAATTGACATATAGGGAACATTCCATAATAAGTGCAGAATACATTATTTTCAAGTGGTCATAGACTCTTTACCCAAATAGATGATAGGTGGGGCCAAGAATCAAGTCTACAAATGTTAAACCCTGAAATTAACTAGATTCTATTCTTAGACCACAGGGGAATTGAGCCACAGTCATAGCGAAAAGAAAATCAAGAAGTCCTTCAATGTTTAAAATTAAATGGAACTTTGCTACATATCCTAAAGGTCAGAGAGGGAATCTCAATGGAAATTCTGAACCTTTTCTACATGAGGGCTCACACACAATGGCACTTTCTTTGTGAAGAGCATTATAATAACCTAGACAGGAGTTGAGCCTTAAGTCAGAGTTCTGCCTACCCCAGCCACACCTGGCAGGCTTGGCCTGTGGTCCCCCTCAGCTGTCCTTTCTGGTGGTCCTGAGCTAAGGGGGTCAACATGGCCATATGGAAATGGGAAGCTGCCCACTCATAATGATGACGGTGCCCACTACCCAGCTGCCCTCTCTGGTGGCTTGGAGCTAAGGGGGTCAACATGGCCGTATGGAAATTAGAAGCTCCCCACTCTTAGTGATGACGTTGCTATTGTATATTCCTGACCAGTCCAACAACATGATTTCTGAGTGAAATATGACACAAGAGTGACTTCTTGGCATTCCTTCAGGTTTGAAAATCATCTGGTGAGTCATCTATTCGAAATATGGATTCAACATGTGTACTTTATTCTGGAAAAGCAATAGACCCAATAGCAATTATGGCTTCCTGAGATCTTGTTCTTGAGAGATATCATACTGGCTCTTTGTAGCATTCTGCCTCTTAAACTTCTCAACTAGGGTGTAGATATTTTTAGGCACATTTTCAGATGGTTAGAAAGGGACTCGGATGATATGAGTCACAGAGGATTTTAGTGTCACAAACCTAAGTGGGATCCCCAAACTGACTCCAAATCGCTTGTTGTTCCATACAGGGTACTATTTCCCTCTTATCTCTGGTCTTCTCAATCTGGAAACCTATCAAGTATCAGGATTTTCTTGTCATGTGGACAACTGGAACGAATTCAGCGGGCCTTTTCACATCTGCCCATGGTAATCATTAAGATCATTATCTCAGTGGAGGACCTCTGGGTAAGATACTCAAAGATCCTTAGGAATAGAGACAGTATAATATTTTTCTGGTATTAAAGTTACTGAAACCAAGTATCTTTTTTAGTCCATTCAGGCTCTGGTATGTTCAGAGGGTGCTGTAAAACAGGTCTGAAATAGTATTTAAAAACACTCAGCTCAGCCTCTTCTACAAAGTGAGCCAATGCTTATAAATATGGCTAAAATATTCCCTTACCTACGATTACTTCCCAGCCATCATAGTGTTTATATGGTATGACTGTCACTTACATTAGTCAACATTTGCAGAGAAAGAACTTAGTGCCTCCAGGGGGCACTTCATGTTGAAATTAGTTTGTGACAACGAGCTATTGTGTTTTATTCTGCAGTCCAAGGGAATGGTGCCAGACATCTCTAAGGTGTCTAGCAGTTCTACAATTCTGATTTTAAGTGGTCTGTGTGCTTCAGAGATTTGGGCAGGAGAAGGGCAGGAGTCCAGAGACTGTGAATACTTCTGTTACCTGTGCTGACCATGGAGCAGGTAGCCTTCTGTGGGATTCATTTTGAATTCTTGGTACTCTTGTGAAAGGTGCTTTTGTCTCAAATTCCTCCATTTAGGAGTAATTATAATGATGAAAGTAATTTTTATCTTATATCATCTGTGGACCCTGATCCTGGGCTCCCAGGGAAGCTATCCTTTAACATTTTACCCGGCTCAAATTGATTGGGCAAAACCTCAAAGCATGGGCCCTATTTCTGCCCCAAGCACATGTTGTACATCTGCTTCGAGAAGAAAACAATAACCAAATATGCCAATATAAAGATAAGAAAAAATAAAGAACCTCTTTGGCTCCCATAAGATTAAAGTCATACTGACATGTACATACTGAAAACATAAGAAAGAGTCTGTCACTTTCTAGAATCTAAGAATATCCTCATTGTGGTGTGTAACTCTGTACTTAAAAGAAAACAGAAAAAAATATATAAGCCTGCCCCAAATGTTCCTTCCCCGGAGCACTCCCTTCTTGGTGAAGATTGTGTCTCCCAGGAAGCTGTTCTGACTTGGGTTTGAATAAAGGTCTCTTCCTTTCTCTCTAAAATGTTTTTAAAAGTTCATTCACACAATGTCGATAATAACAGTGTTTTCTATTTAAGTGAGAAATAAATGTTCCACTCTAGTCGCATTGGGAATAGACGAATTTAGGGTTTCTTTAGAAGAGTAAGTCTGCCTTCCAGAAAAGGCAAGGTCATTGGTCTATTGAGAATGAAGATAATTACTGCTAAACAACAAGTATGTGTTGCCCCTTCACCCAGAAACCGAAGCAGGTGTGCAGGCTTTAGGTCAGAGGTGACTTCTTGTCCCCAGCTGACAACACTTCTCTGGTCTGGCTCCAAGACCCCCGAGGTTTTGAACGTCAGCATCAGAGTCAGCGAGGCAGCTTGTCACAGGACACCAGTGTTCAGAGAAAGCACAGGTATGTTTGGCAAAATGTCCTATCTATGTCAGGGCTGGAGGTAAAACCTCTCATTATCCCAAAACCTCCTGGGCTTTTCTCTTTTCTCTAGTTGAGCCACAAAGTAAAATTGAAGTAGCTGTCAGCATTCTGGGTTTGGTACAAGAATTACTTAGTTTCCCTGCAGGTAGAACTTTGCAGGGGATCACAATTTCTCTGTCCATTTATTGCTTACAAATGTATTTTGACCATCTGTTTCCTAGGAACCATATTTTATTAGAAAGGGGAGGTGAGATTCACTCTGTGCCTGTTTGTAACATCTAATTTGTTCCTTCATCTAACAGTGTTTATTCAATTGGGCCTAAGATATGGTTGAGTGGCAAGCATATAGAGTTAGGTGGCTTTTTTTCATCTGATACAGACTTGGATGATGTCATTTGACAAAGGTGATGTTTCATCATTGATTAGTTTATTCATCAGAAGAGTTAAAATTAGGGTGGAGGGAAAATTCAAATTTATCCAAAGCAGCCTGTTCCTGTTTAAAAGTTGAGCTTGACTTTCTAGTTTTACTAAATGTATTATCTCGATATTTTGAGGTGCCATATTCTCTCTGTAGTTTCTTTGGTGGTGGAGTCAGAAGGAGAGTCTGGGAATTCTTTTGGATAGTGGCATGCTGGTGGCTTCAAGGGGCTTGGCGTCAGGAGCCTTGGGGTGAAGTCTGCAACTGCTTGCCTGACCCTGGGTGCATCTCACAGAGGTTTTGTTTCATCTTATGAAATTGCCGGCAGATAATGTTCTGCTTAAAGGGGAACCCTCCCATCCTGTTGGTGGCAATGCAAAGTGGTGCAGCCAGTCTGGGAAACAGTGTGGGGGTTCCTCAAAAAGTTAAACATTGAACAACCCCATGATCCAGCAATTGCTCTCCTAGGTATTTACCCAAAGGATACAAAAATGCAGATTCAAAGGGGGTACATGCACCATGATGTTTATAGCAGCAATGTCCACAGTAGCCAAACTATGGAGAGAATCCCAAAGTCTATGCACTGATGAATGGATAAAGCAGAAGTGGGATACATATATATAATGGAATATGACCCAGCTTCAAAAAGAATGAAATCTTACCATTTGCAAGGATGCGGATGGACCTAGAGTGTATTAAGCTAAGCAAAATATTTGAGGAAAGAGAAATATCCTATGCTCTCACGCTTGTGGAATTTCAGAAAGAAAACAGATGAACAGAGTGGAGGGGTGATGAGAGAGGCAAACAAGGAAATAGACTCAACCTTGGAGAACAAACTGAGTGTTGCTGCAGGACAGGGGCATGGGGGGAAGAGTTAAATGGGTGAGGGGTATTAAGGAGGGCACTTGTGATGAGCACCGGGTACTGTATGCAGGTGAGGAATCACTAAATCCTACCCCTGAAGCGAATATTCCATGGCATGTGAACTAACTGGAATTTAAGTAAAAGAAGAAAGGAGAAAGTGTTCTGCTTCATGAAGAGTGAGGTAAAATTGTAGTGATTTGGGCTGTACTATTCTATAGATGAGAGATGTGAAACACCCTGTTGTAGGATACACTAGTTTCTTATCACATAAGGAGTCCTCAGAAAGCTGCAATGAAAGATTCAGGTCTCAGAGCATGTTCATGTTCCACTGATATGTTACAGTTTGCACAGGTAGGAAAGAAGGTGGAGAGAGAGGCAACAGAATGGGAAAGCAGGTGCAAAACTTTCAATACTTAGCATTATAGCTTTCTCATGAAAGCCTTGCGATTTTGGAAGCAGAGGTGGAATCCGGGAGCTTTGCAGGAGACAGGGGAGTTCCAGGACTGGGTAAAGCTGACAGGGGTCCCAGAGGAGATCTGAATGCATTCTGCAGCAGGGTGTGGGCAGGGGTGGCTGTGGGTCTCCTGGGTGAGAGTTGTGACAGGTGAGGGCTGTGTGCAATTCCTGGCTGAGGGCAAGGGAGGCACAGGCGGCGAGCTGGCAGAAAACCTTCTTCTGGGCCACCAGCCTCACCCAACACACAGCCTCATCTTCTGTTCCTGTCACTCCAATTCAGACTTCTCCGAAGGTGAGTGAGAACACATCAAGAGCATTCTTAACAGAAGGGAAAGCATGTGCAAAGGCTCTGGGGCAGGAGAATTTCAGGTATGTCCAGGAGCAGAAAGAAGGCCCTGTGGCCACAGGAGACAGCTTAGGACATGACCTCAGAGAGGTGACAGAAAAAACCATTCCAGGGCTATAACCCCATGAGACCCTGTTTCACTGGGCCATCCTGGCTACAGTGTTGAGAACAGATGACAGAGGGTTGAAGATGGCAAGGCAGGTCAATGACGAAACTTTTCCAGGAACTCAGGCACTGTGGACCAGACAGGTGGCCTTGGATGGAGTGGTTAGACCTCTTCTGGGTCCATTTTGAAGATGGAGCTCACAGGATTTGCTGATAGGTTAGCTATTAGGAGCAGGAGAACGGAGGAGTTAGGGTAACTCCCAGCTGTTGTGGGTTGTCCTGATCGAGGGGAAGGAGAGGGTTTCTGGGGGTAGGAGGTAGTCCGTGTTCTGCATGCTGAGGAATGTGCCTTTCCTGGTGGATCTGCTGAGGTTTGTGTCTGGGAGAACCTTTCACATCTCCTCCCTCAGCAATGTTCAAGTACAAGTATTCCCCACTTTTTAAACGTTCACAGTAAGACATTGGGCTTTCTTGAAAGAACTACGTTATTACCCAGCTTCAGTAAGAGGAAGAGACCTGAAGAGGATTTCCCTCTTATGAAAAAAGGTGAACAGTGAGAATCGCGGTCAGCATCTGTTTTGGGGAGAAGCATGACAGAGGCGGCGTGCACCCCAACCAGCTCCTTCCGCTGGGAACCGCTCTCTGCATCCAGCCACCAGCACTTTGAATTGTGTCTGTGAGCCTCTGCTGTGCTTTATCTTCATTTATGCTGGGCCTCCGTCAGAAACTTGTTTCCTGAGGCCTAAGAAAAGCCAAAGAGAAGGAATTTTGGAGTCTGAGGACACTATCTAATTGTTCCGTGTAAATTAATGGCCATTCCTTCTTGACACCATTTCTGCTGTGCAAGGTTTCTCAGAAGCCCTGTACTTTCAAAGAGCAGGGAAACCTATACCCCATGCTGCGGGGTTAGTTTTAGTCTCCATGATGGACAGAACATTTCATGACTGTCGGATTTTCTCACTCAAACATTGAGACTTTGACCACCTTCACCCGTTTCTAGCACCCCATCTCCGAATCTGGCACCTACCAATCTGCTTTCAGTATCTATGCGTTCAGTATTTGTTTATTCCACATTGAATGTACATGAGAGCATCTGGTATTGGTCTTTCTGTGTCTGAGTTACTTGGAATAAGGCCCCCAAGGTCTGTGTTTCCATGTCTGGTTCTTGTGAATAATGTTGCAGTGAATGTGGGAGTGCATCTGTCTTTTTGAGGCAGTATTTTTGTGTTCTCCAAATCAATACTCAGTAGAGCCATTACTTGTCCATGTGGTAGTTGCATTTATTTTTTCAGGAACCTCCATACCATTTGTCACAGTGGCTGCACCAATTTCCATTCCCACCAACAGTGCACAGTGTCTCCTCATCTGCACACCCTTGACCCCACCTGGTGTCTGTCTCTGGGACAATTGCTGTTCCAACAGTTGTGAGGGGATAGCCGATTGTGGGTTTGATGATGTTTCCCTAACCATATTAAGTGATGTCGAACAACTTTCTCTGTCTGTTGGCACGTGTGCCATCTTTGGAAAGTATCTATTCACATATTCCCCCCATTTTTTATACAGTTTTTTTTGTTTTGATTTGTATGAGTGTTGTGTGTATTTTGGATATTAGCCTCTTCTCACACATATGATTCGCAGATATTTTTTTCTTATTGGTCAGTGGCCTTTTTAGTTTTTGCTTGTTTCTTTTGCCGTGTGGAAGATTTCAGTTTGAAGTTGTTCCACTTGTTTATTTTTGCTTTTGTTGCCTTTGCATTTGGTGTCCGATCTGAAGACTCTTTGCCAAAACTAATGTCGAGAGACTTAGTACCTGTGTCTTCTTGGAGGTTTATGGATTCAGGTCTTATGTTCAAATCGTTCATCCATTAAAAATTTTGTGTGTGGTGTAAGAAAGTGACCCAGTTATATTCTTCTGCATTTAGTGTCCAGTTTGCCTGTTACCGCTCACTGAAGAGACAGTCCTTCCCTCATGGTGTATCTTCTGCTGCTGTGTCGTAAGTTAGGATCATCTACGTGTGGGTAAGTTTGTGAGCTTTCTGTTCTGTTCCACTGACCTGGTGTCTGTGTTTATGCCAGTTCCATCCTGTTTTGAAGACAACAGCTTTGTAATCTAGCTTGAAATCCAGGAGTGTGTTGACTGCACCTTTCTTTCTCCAGGTTCCTTTGGGTATTTGGGGTGTTTTGTGATTCCATACAAGTTTGAGGACTGTTATCTATTTCCTCAAATAATGCCGCTAGAATTCAGATAGGGATTTCATCACATCTGTCGATTGCTTTGGGTACAATGGACATGTTCACATAATTAACTCTTCCAGTTAAGGAGCATGGCATATGCTTCCATTTGTTTGTGTTGCCTTCCAAATCTTTGACCCATTCATCCTGCCCCCCCTCGACACACATGCTTTTCATTTCTTTTCTGCCATGTGTTGAGTGTACTATGTCTTTCTCATTCTTGGTTACTTTTATTCCTAGATTTTTTTTATGCAATTGTAAATGGCATTGCTTTTTTAATTTCTCTTTACGACAGTGTGTCATCAGTATACAGAAATGCAAGAAGTTGGGTCATCTGGGTGGCCCCATAGGTGAAGCGTCTGCCTTCAGCTCAGTTCATGAACCCAGAGATCTGGGATCGAGCCCCCTGTTGGGCTCCCCGCTTATCGAGGGTCTGCTTCTCCCTCTTTCTGTCACTCCCCCTGCTCGTACTTTTTCTCTTCCTATCAAATAAATAAATAAAATCTGAAAAAAAAGACAACAGGTCTCTGTATATTGACTTTATATCCTGCAGCTTTCTTGAATTTGTTTATTCTAACAGATTTTTTTTTTGTGTGTGGAATCTTTCGGGATTTCATGTCCTTTGCAAATATTGATAGTATTCCTGTAAGGATTTCATATCTTTCTCTTTTTTTAAAATGATGTTAGTCCCCCTACAGTACTTCATTTGTTTTTGATGTAGTGTTCCATGATTCATTGTTTGCATATAACACCCAGTGCTCATTATGACACGTGCCCTCCTTTTTTTTTAAAGAATTTACTTATTTATTTGACAGATATAGAGACAGCCAGCGAGAGAGGGAACACAAGCAGGGGGAGTGGGAGAGGAAGAAGCAGGCTCATGACGGAGGAGCCTGTTGTGGGGCTCGATCCCATAACGCCGGGATCACGCCCTGAGCCGAAGGCAGACGCTTAACCGCTGTGCCACCCAGGCGCCCCAACACGTGCCCTCCTTAATACCCATCACCAGGATAACCCATTCCCCTTCCTCTCCCTTTCTGCAACCTTCAGTTTGTTTCCCAGTGTTAGTAGTCTCTCATGGTTCATCTCCCCCTCTCATTCCCCCCCTTCACTTTTCCCTTCCTTCTCCTAATGTCCTCCATGCTATTCCTTCCATTCCACATAGGAGTGAAACCATATGATAATTGTCTTTCTCTGCTTAACTTAATTTCACTTAGCATAATCCCCTCCTGATCCATCCACGTTGGTGCAAATGGTGGGTATTCATCCTTTCTGATGACTGAGTAATAGTCCATTGTATAGATGAACCACATCTTCTTTGTCCATTCATCTGCTGAAGGACATCTTGGCTCCTTCCACAGTTTGGATATTATGGACACTGCTGCTATGAACATTGGGATACAGGTGCCCCTTCTTTTCATTACTCTGTGTCTATGGGGTAAATACCCAGTAGTGCAATTGGTGGGTCGTAGGATAGCTCTGTGTTTAACGTATTGAGGAACCTCCATATTGGTTTCAAAAGTGGCTGTACCAGCTTGAATTCTCACGAGTAGTGTAAGAGGGCTCCCCTTTCTTCACATCCTCTCTGACTTTTTTTTTTATTTCTGTCTTATTAATTTTTTTTCAAGATTTTATTGATTTATTCTACAGAGATAGAGACAGCCAGCGAGAGAGGGAACACAAGCAGGGGGAGTGGGAGAGGAAGAAGCAGGCTCATGACGGAGGAGCCTGATGTGGGGCACGATCCCATAAGGCCAGGATCACGCCCTGAGCCGAAGGCAGACGCTTAACCAATGTGACACCCAGGTGCCCCCTGCCTTGTTAATTTTAACCATTCTAACTGGTGTAAGGTGGTATCTCATTGTCGTTTTGATTTGTATTTGCCTGATGGCAAGTGATGTGGAGCATTTTTTCATGTGTCGGCCATTTGTATGTCTTCTCTGGAGAAGTATCTCTTTGTGTCTTCTGCCCATTTTTTGGGTGTCGAGTTTGAGGAGTTCTTTATAGATCTTGGATACCAGCCCTTTATCTGTAAAATCATTTGCAGATATCTTCTTCAATTCCATAGGTTGCCTTTTTGTTTTTTTTTTTTTTTTAAGATTTTATTTATTTATTCGACAGAGATAGAGACAGCCAGCGAGAGAGGGAACACAAGCAGGGGGAGTGGGAGAGGAAGAAGCAGGCTCATAGCAGAGGAGCCCGATGCGGGGCTCGATCCCATAACGCCGGGATCACGTCCTGAGCTGAAGGCAGACGCCCAACCGCTGTGCCACACAGGCGCCCCGCCTTTTTGTTTTTTGATCATTTGCTTTCCAAGCAGAAGCTTTTTATCCTGATGAAGTGCCCATAGTTCATTTTTGCTTTTATTTCTTTGCCTTTAGAGACGTGGCTTGCAAGAAGTTGTTGTGTTCAAAGTTGAAGAGTTCTTTTGATTTTGATATGAGACAGGAATCCATTATCTTATTTTCCTGATTGTATTCGAGTCCTCTGTCTTTCTTGGTGAGTCTAGCTAAGTTTCTCAGTTTTGTTTATCGTTCCAAAAAAGGCCGCTCTCATTTTCATTGTTTTTTTTTTTGTCTTTTTAGTCTCCGTTGGATTTATTTATGCATTCCTTTTTGTTATTTCCTTATTTCTACTAATTTGGAGCTTTGTTTGTTGTTTTATTTTCTACTTCTTTACCACATAAATCAGGTTGTTTATTGGAGAGCATTCTCATGGATTGATGAAGACTTGAATTTCTATGAATGTCCCCCATAAAGTTACTTTTGCTGCATCCCATAAGTTTTTGTAGGTTGTCTTTTTATCAGTGTCAAGGTACTTCTAAAAAATTTTTGATTTCTTCTTTGACTGTTGGTTGTTCAGTAGCTTGTTGTTAAATCTCCACATATTTTTTTAAGATTATTTAGGTATCTGACAGAGAGTGAGACAGCAAGAGAGGGAACGCAAGCTGGGTGGTGGGAGAGGGAGAAGCAGGCTTCCGAATGAGCAACGAGCCTGATTTGGAGCTAGATCCCAGAATCCTGGGATCAAGACCCGAGCTGAAAGGAGATCCTTAACGACTGAGCCACCCAGGCCCCAAAAATCTCCACCTATTTTTGACTGTCCCATTTTTTTCTTGAGACTGATTTCTAGTTTCATATCATTGTGGATGGACAAGAATTGAAGCAGAAGGTGAAGAGAACATTCAGATGAAAGGTTTGTTTCCTGGAGGGTTTTCTGAGGGCAGACCATGAGTTCAGTGGGGACGGAGGAAGGTTTTGTGAGACGGGGGTGGGGTTAACCCTTGTTAGAATTACTGACTACTACCATGCAGGCTGTGTGCTACCATTCACACCGTAGTCCTGATGGACGTGTACTTCATTAGAAATATTTTCTAGGAGGTGTAGGCATAGCCTTCACTTAAAGAAAGATGGCATGTGGGTTCATGGCATGACCCCAGGTCACCAACCAGGATGTATGGTATTGTGGGTGATCAGAAACAGGCTTTCTGTGGGAAGTGACAGAAATAAGGTATGGTGAGCTCCATGACCATAGGTGAGGTCCCGAGTGACGCACTGGGTGTTGGGTTCTGTGGGTCTGTCTCATCATGTTCTGTGGAATTCAGGGACACCCTCCTGTCTGTGAATTTGTGTGGAGACAGGTAGACATCAGTGTCTGGCCAGGCACGAGGGTCGCACTGGCCCACCACCAGAGGTGCAGCGTGCGGGGGAGCCACTGCTTGGTTTCCACGAAAGCTGACCAGGGTCTATGACCGTGATTCCTAGCAGCCGCAAGGGGAGAGGAGGCTGGGGGTGGTGCACACTTCCTAGACTTGTGGTCAGGACTAGTCTGGATACCACTGAAGTCAGCCACACAGGGCACAGAAGGTACCCAGTCAGTGTAGCTGTGGGCACTGCTCCCATGGCACTTTTGGGCCAGCTCCATGCTGCCACCTCCTGCTTTTCATCATCATCTTCAAAGTCATGTGCCTCTGCTCTTGCCCTATGGCCTCCGGGGTATTGTCCGTCCTCCATCTGGCCCTCGTCCCTGGTGCCCTGTGCAGTCCGATGCCAGTGTAGCCTTCTCGAGACAAACATCTGGCTCTGATGGAACACTTCCATGGATCTCTTTTGATGTGAGGATGATGCCCTGCCCTGGAAGGGGGCTGCAGGTCCCCAATCAGGACAGCCATGTCTCCCTTTTCAGCATGGCCTGCCCTCCCCTCAGTCTTCTTCAGGGAAGCTCTCCCCACTTCCTGAGCTGACAGCTCTGAACTTAAAAATGAATGTTATTTTACATATCTCTATGACTTAGTTCATCCATGGCATGTCTTTCAACCCCGTTAGTGGGGTTTTTTTAGCAGTTCTGAAGGGCTGTCTGATCAAGGAGGGGACGACCTGGGTGGGGCAGCTTTCCCTCTCATCTCCCTCAGCATGTCTCTGAGCCCTGAGGCCAGCTGTCCCACTGAAGATTGAGGGACTAGAGCCAGCCCATCCTGAGCACAGGCTGTCAGCTCATAGACTGATGCGTGTCGGAGTGGTGGGCAGCTGGCATGGGTCAGGGGCAGGCAGTGTCTCCTCATTCCTTCCCTCCCTTCCTCCCAGAGGTAGCTCAGAGAAGCCTTCAACCCCTGCATCTCCAGATCCCTTGACCTGTGCCTCCTGTGTTCAGCTGGTGACCTTGGAGTTTCGCATGGATTCTACCTCCCGTACCCTCTCCCATAGCAGTTCCTGGATCAGGGGAGGGTCGGACCCTTGTCTGTTTTTGGTCTTCTTCCTTTCCCGCACCAAGCCCACCCACCTTTGCATCTTCCATGTATGTGCTTGGAAGCAAGCCCATCCACAGGCAACCTATTAGCCAAATGGATCCAGGCAATGAACATTGAAGTAGAGATCCAGGATCCATAATAAACCTGCTCTGAAACCTGTCCCAAAGTCTGTGACTCTCTCACACTGAAACAGAAACAATAATAGCTTTCTGGACTGTGAAGTAATATGTCTTTCTACTTCCAATCTTGAATGCAAAGGTGCTGAGCCTGGACTGAAAAGGACCATGGCTCGCGTGGGCTGGGATCCACGGTAAGAACTCAGTGAAATCTGAATTTGAGGCATGGAGTGAATAATTATTGTAGAGTGAATCTTCCCAAGTAGGGCTTATGCACATTGCACAGGAAAAGCTTTTTCAAAGAGCTTCCTGAAAGAAAAATCTTTTTTTTAAATTTATTTTAATTCCACTAGAGCTAACATACAATGTGACATTAGTTTCAGGTATACAATAGAGTGATTCAGTAATTCTACATATTACTCAGTGGTCATCAAGAAAAGTGTCCTCTTAATCCCCTTCATCTATTTTACTCATCCCTCTATCCACCTCCTCTCTGGTAACCTTCCGTTTGTTCTCTATTGTTAAGAGTTTGTATTTCGGTGTGTCTCCTTTTTCTCTTTTATTTATTTATTTTTGTTTGTTTCTTAAATTCCCCATTAGAGTGACATCGTATGGGATTTGTCTTTCTCTGACTGACTGATTTTAGTTAGGATAATACTCTCTAGCTCCATCCATATGGCTGCAAATGGCAAGGTTTCATTCTTTTTCAAGCCGAGTAATACTCCATTGTGTGTGTGTGTGTGTGTGTGTGTGTGTGTGTGTGTGTGTGTGAATACACACATCTATCATCTCATTTGTCAATTTTTCTACAGACACTTGGGTTGCTTCCATATTGTGATATTGTAAATAATGGTGCAAGAAACGTAGGGGTGCACGTATCCTTTTACGTTACTGTTTTCCTATTCTTTGGGTAAATATGAGTAGTGTGAATGTTGGATCGTAGGGTAGTTCTATATTTAATTTTTTGAGGAACCTTCATACTGTTTTCCACGGTGGCCACCACAGTTTGCATTCCCACCCACAGTTCGCGAGGATTCCCCTTTATCCACATCCTCCCAACAGCTGCTCTTTGTTGTGCTTTTGATGTTAGCCATTCTGCCAGGTTTGAGGTATCACCTCATTGTCCTTTGGATTTACATTTTCCTGATGATGGGTGATGTTGAACATCTTTTCACGGGACTGTTGGCCATTTGTATTTCTTCTTTGGAGAAATGTCTGTCCATGTCTTCTGCCTATTTTTTAACTGGATTATTTGTTTTTTGGGGGTTGAGTAGTATCAGTTGTATATGTTTTGGACACTATCCCTTTATTGCATATGATCTTTGCAAATATCTTCTCCCTTTGAGTAGGTTGTCTTATTATTTTTACGTTTTCATTGTTCTTCTGCCGTGTGGAAACTTTTTATTTTGCTGTATTCCCAATAGTTTATTTTTGCTTTCATTTCCTTTGCCTCAGGACACAGTCTAGAAAAACGTTGGTATGGTCCATGTCAAGAAGTTACTGTCTTCCCTCCTGTAGGATTTTTATGGATTCAGGTCTCATATTGAGGTCTTGAAACTGTTTTGTGTTTGTCTGTATTGTGTAAGAAAGCAGTCTAATTTCATTCTTTTGTGCGTAGCTGTCTAGTTTTCCCAACACCATTTGTTGTAGAGACTGTCCTTTTCCCTTTTGATATCGTTGCTTGCTTTGTGGAAGATTCATGGACCACATAATTGTGGGTTTCTGTCTGAACTTGTATCCTGTTCCTTTGGTCGCTGCCAAAGGATGGGGATGGGCTCCGGGGGCCTCCCCAAGTTCTCGTGCCCTGTAGGCTCCGTAGAGCCCCAAGGGGCACGGTTTCCTGTCAGGTGACAAGCTGAGTCCTGCAGTGGGGCACAGGTATCCCAATTCCCCCGGGCTGCGGTGTAAGGCTCCTGGGGAGGCCCCCACACCCACAGCTGACCTAGGGCTAGGTTTAGGCCCAGGAGCCCCGCAGGCCCGATCTGCTGGCTGTATTGCTAGTTACACGGGCTGAGGTGAGGGTGTGGGGAAGGGTGAGCGTGGGCCTCAGGGTTGGGGTGCGGGAGGCCACCGAAGTTCGCTGGTGTCTCAGGAAGGCCCTACTGGTTCTCCTGCCCTGAATGCTCTATGGCCTCCCAGGGTGCACGGTTTCCTGCGGGGTGGCAGACTGAGTCCTGCTGTGGGGCTCAGGTGTCCCGAATCCCCGTGGCTGCAGCTCCAGGCTCCTGGGGAGGGGCCCCTCCACAGATGAACTAGGGTTAGGGTTGGGGCCCAGGAACCCCGCAGGCCAGATCTGCCCAGTATATGGTGAGCTCCGCCGCGGCCTGAGGTGAGGGTGCGGGATGGGGTGAGCATGGGCTTCAAGGGTGGGTTTAGGGATCGCCGAAGTTCACCGGGGCCCTGGGGGCCCTCCTGGTTCTCCCGCCCTGAATGCTCTACAGCCTCCCAAGGGGCACGGTTTCCTGCGGGCTGGCAGACTTTGTCCTGCAGTGGGGCTCAGGTGTCCCCAGTCCCTGGTGCTGCGGCACTGGGCCCCAGGGGAGGGGCCCTACCCAGCGGACCTAGGGTCAGGTCTAGGCCTCAGGAACCTGGCAGGCCTGATCTGCCGGCTCTGCGTCGAGGTCGGTGGCAAGCTGAAGGGAAAGCGTGGGGCGGGATGAGCATGGGCCTCAGGGTTGGGGTGCCTCAGGGTTGGGGTGCCGAGGATCGCTGGTGGCTCAGGGGGGCCCTACCAGTTCTTCTGCACAGGATGCTCTGCGGCGCCCCAAGGGGCATGGTTTCCTGAGGGGTGGCAGGCTTAGTCCCGTGGTGGGGCTCAGGTGTACCCAATCCCCGGGGTTAGGGTACGGATTAGGGTATGGGTTAAGGTTAGGGTATGGTTTACGGTTAGGGTATGGGTGAGGGTAAGGGTTAGGGTTAGGGTAAGGAGAGGGTACGGGTTAGGGTTGGGTTTAGGGGTTACAGGTTAGAGGTTATGGGTTAGGGTACAGATTAGGGTTTAGGGTACGGGTTAGGGTTTAGGGTTTGGGTTTAGGGTTAGGGTTTGGGTTGGAGTACGGGTTAGGTTTAGGGTACGGGTCAGGGTTAGGGTATGGGTTAGTGTACGCATTAGGGTACGGTTTAGGGTACGGGTTAGGGTACGGTTTAGGGTAAGTGTTTGCGTACGGATTTGGGTACGGCTTAGGGTACGGGTTATGGTTAGGGTACGGGTTAGGGAACGGGTTAGGGATAGGGATTGGGTAGGGTTTAGGGTTAGGGTATGGGTTAGGGTACGGGTTAGGGTACAGGTTAGGGTTAGGTATGGGTTAGGCTATGGGTTAGGGTCCGGGTTAGAGATAGGGTACGGGTTAGGGTATGGGTTAGGGTACGGGTTAGGGTATGGGTTAACGTTAAGGTAAGGGTATGGGTTAAGGTTAAGGTAAGGGTACTGGTTAGGGTTAGGGTACAGGTAGGGTTAGGGTACGGGTCATGGTACGAGTTAGGATATGGGTTAGGGTCAGGGTTTAGGGTTTAGTGTTAAAGTAAGGGTATGGGTTAGGGTACTTGTTAGGGTTACGGTTAGGTTTAGGGTACGGTTTAAATTACGGGTTAGGGTATAGTTTAGGGTTAGGGTTAGGGTACGGGTTAGAGTACGTGTTAGGGTTTCGGTTAGGGTTAGGGTGTAGGTTAGGGTTAGGGTTAGGGTACGGGTTAGGGTTAGGTTTAGGTTTAGGTTACGGTTTAGGGGTAGGGTTAGCTGAAGGGGTAGGGTTAGGGGTAGGGTTAGGGGTATGGTAGGGGTCGGGGTTGGGTTAGGGTTTAGGGTTAGGTTTTGGGGTTAGTGGTTAAGGTTAGGGTTTAGTGTTTAGGGTTTCGGGATTAGGGTTAGGGGTTAGGGTTTAGGGTTTAGTGTTAATGTTAGGGTTTAGGGTTTAAGGATTAGGGTTTAGGGTTAGGTTTAGGGTAGGGTTAGGGTTAGGGTAAGTGTTAGGGGTTAGGGTTAGGATTAGGGGTTAAGGTTTAGGGTTTAAGGTTAGGGCTTAGGGTTTAGGGTTAGGGTTAGACCCCAGTAGGCCAGCAGGACCGATGCACCGGCTGTGCGGCGAGTGGAGGAGTGGGACGATTGAGGGCACTGGCGAGCTGGAGTATGGTATCCCGCGTTTTGGCGCAGGGGACCTTTGAACACCACTACTGGCTCGGAGGGCCCTGCCCATTCTCCCGCCCTGAATGACCGGCGGCGCCCCTAGCGGCCTGGGTCGTGGCGGGGTGGCAGTGTGAGTCTGGCACTGCGGTTTGGGGGTCCCCAATGCCATGCGTTGCAGCGCAAGGGCCCTTGGGAGGGGCCCCTGGGGCCGTCCTAGGGTTACTGTTAGCACCCAGGAGTCCGGTAGACATGATCCGCCAGCTGTGCAGTAGCGGAGGGCCAGGCCAAGGTGAGGGCGCTGGCGAGCTGGGGCGTGGGCCCATGCAGTTTGGCGCGGGGGCCTTGGAAGGTCACCTGGGGATTGGATGGCCCTGCCGGTTCTCCCGCCCTGAATGGCCAGAGGCGCCCCTAGCGACCCGGGTCGTGGCGGGGCAGCACGGTGAGTATGGCACTGGGGCTCGGGGGTCCCCAATCCCTGGCGTTGCTGCGCCAGGCCCCTTGGGAGGTTCCCCTTGGGGGCCAACCTAAGGTTAGGGTTAGCCCCCAGGAGGCTGGAGGCCCAATCCGCTGGCTGTTTGGTGAGCAGAGGGGCGGGTCGAGGTGAGGGCGCTGGTGAGCGGGAGCATCGGCCCAAGCATTTTGGTGCGTGGGCCCTTAGATGTTCACCGGGACTCGGAGGGCCCTGCCCATTCTCCCGACCTGAATGACCGGTGGCGCCCCTAGTGGCCTGCGTGCCAGCGGGGTGGCAGGGTGAGTCCGGCGCTGGGGCTCGGGGGTCATCAATCCCCGGTGTTGCGGGACAGGCCCCTTGGGAGGGGCCCCTCAGGGGCCAACCTAGGGTTAGGGATAGCCCCCAGGAGGCCAGCAGGCCCCATACACCAGCTGTGCAGCGAGCGGAGGGGTGGGCCAAGGTGAGTGCCCTGGCGAGCTGGAAGGTGGTACCCAAAGTTTTGGCACCAGGGGCCCTCGAATGTCGCCGGGGACTCGGAGGGCCCTGCCCGTTCTCCCGCCCTGAATGAGTGGCGGCTCCCCTAGCAACCCGAGTGGTGGCGGGGCTGCAGGGTGGGTCTGGTGCTGAGGCTCGGGGGTCCCCAATGCCAGGCGTTGTGGCACCAGGCCCCTTGGGCGGGGCCCCTTGGGGGCCGAACTAGGGTAAAGGTTAGCTCCTGGAGGCCGGCAGGCACGATCCACAGTCTGGGGTGAATGGAGGCGTGGTCGAAGATCAGGGCACTGGCGAGCAAGAGAGTGGGCCCCAGCGTTTTGGCGCTGGGGGCCTTCGAAGGTCACCGGGGCAGCGAGGGCCCTGCCCGTTCTCCCGCCCTGAATGATTGGCGGTACCCTAGCGGCCCGGGTGTGGGCGGGGCGGAACGGTGAGACCAGCGTTGCGACTCGGGGGTCTCCAATCCCTGGCGTTCGGCGGCAGTCCCTTTGGGAGGGGCACCTTGGGGGCCGACCTAGGGTTAGGGTTATCCCCCAGGAGGCCGGCAGGCTCAATCCACTGTCTCTGTGGTGAATGGGGGGGTGGGCCAAGGTGAGGTCGCTGGCGAACGGAAGCGTGGGCCCCAACATTTTGGCTCGGTGGGCTTTCAAATGTCGCAGGGGGCTCGGAGGGCCCTGCTCCTTCTCCCGCCATGAAGGACCGGCGACGCCCCTAGCTCCCCGAGTGGCAGCGGGGTGGCAGGGTCAGTCCTGCACTGGTGCTTGGGTTTCCCAATCCCCAGCATTGTGGCGCCAGGCCCCTTGGGAGGGGCCCCTCTGGGACTGTCCTAGGGTTAGGTTAAGCCCCAGGAGGCCAGCAGTCCGGATCCGCAGGCTGTGCAGTGAGCGGAGGAGGGATTGACCGTGGTAGGGTGCAGTTGAGCGGTAGCGTGGTACCCAGTGTTTTGGCGTGGGGGGCCTTCTTATTTCACCGGAGGCTCGGAGGACCCTGCCGGTTATCCCGCCCTGAATGCCCGGAGGCGCTCCTAGAGGCCCGCGTGGCGGCAGGGCGGCAGGGTGAGCCTGGCGCTGGGGCTTGCGGGTCCCCAATCCCTGCCGTTGTGGCACCAAGCCTCTTGGGAGGGGCCACTCTGGGGCCCATCTAGGGTTACCATTAGCCCTGAGGAGCCCGGGAGGCCAGATCCACCAGCTGTGTGGCTAGAGGGGGGGCGGGCCGAGGTGAGAGCGCTGTAGAGCAGGAGCATGGGCTTCAGCGTTTTGGCTCGGGGGACCTATAAATGTCGCTGGGGGCTCGGAGGGCCCTTCCCGTTCCCCGACCCTGAATGACCGGTGGCGCCCAAAGTGGCCCGGGTGGCGGCGGAGGGGCAGGTTGAGTACATCATTGGGGCTTGGGGGTCCTCAATCTCCAGCATCGTGGCGCAAGGCCCTTTGGGAGTGCCCTTCGGGGGCCGACCTGGGGTTAGGGTTAGCCCCCAGGAGGCCGGCAGGCCCAATAAGATGGCTGTGGGGTGAGCGGAGGGGTGGGCTGAGGTGAGGGCGCTGGGGAGCAAGATTGTGGGCCCCTGCATTTTGGCGCTGGAGGCTTCAAATATCTCCGGTTCCTCCAGGGCCCTGTCCCTTCTCCCGCCCTGAATGACCGGCGGCGCCCCTAGCGGCCTGGGTGGCAGCGTTGTGGGAGGGTGAGTCTGGCTTTGGGGCTTGGGGTTCCAGATCCCTGGCATAGTGGCACCAAAACCCTTGGGAGGGGCCCTGGGGGGCCGACCTAGGGTTAGGGTTAGCCCCCAGGAGACCGTCAGGCCCAACCGCACACTGTGCCGCGAGCTGAGGTGCGGCCCGAGGTGAAGGCGCTGGGGAGCGGGAGCGTGGGCACCAGCGTTTTGGCACGGGGAGCCTTTGAAGGTCACCTGGGACTCAGAAGGCCCTGCCCTTCTCTCGCCCTCTATGACCCGTGGCGCCCCTAGCGGCCCAGGTGGGGACAGTGCGGCAGGGTGAGTCGGGCTCTGGGGCTCTGAGTCACCAATCCCCAGCATTGCAGAGCCAGGCCGCTTGGGATGTCCCCTCAGGGCCGACCTAGGGTTTTGGTTAGCTGCCAGGAGCCCGGCAGGCCCTATCCACCGGCTCTGAAGCAAGCGGTGGGGTGGGCCTAGGTGAGGGCGCTGGCGAGCAGGATCCTGGGAGCCAATGTTTTTGCGCGGGGAGCCTTCAAAGGTCAGCGTGGGCTCGGAGGGCCCTGCCCGATCTCTTGCCCTGATTGAGCGGCGGGGCCTCTAGCGGCTCGGGTGGCTGAAGGGCAGCAGGGTGAGTGCGGCACATGAGCTCGGGGTCCCCATCCCCAGCGTTGCGACGCCAGGCCCCTTGGGAAGTGCCCCTCGGTGGCCGACCTATGGTTAGGGTTAGCCTCCAGGAGCCCCGCAGGCCCGATACACCGCCTGTGCGTCGAGCGAAGAGTTGGGCCGAGGCGAGGGTGCTGGTGAACATGAGCCTGGGCCCAAGCGTTTTGGTTCGGTGCGCCTTCGAAGGTCGGCAGGGGTTCGGAGGGCCCTGCCAGTTCTCCCACCCTGAATGAATGGCGGCGCCCCTAGCGGCCTGTGTGGGTTGGGGTGGCAGCGTGCATCCGGCGCTGGGGCTTGGGGGCCCCCAATCCCTGGCGTTGCGGCGCCAGGCCCCTTAGGAAGGGACCTTCAGGGGCTGTCCTAGGGTTAGGGTGAGCTCCCAGAAGGCCGGCAGGCCTGAGTCGCTGGCTCTGCGAAGAGCGGAGGTGCGGGCCGAGTTGAGGGTGATGCAGAGCGGGAGCGTGGTCCCCAGCGTTTTGGCGCCCTGGGCCTTCGACTGTTCCCATGGCTCAAAGGGCCCTGCCTGTTCTCCTGCCCTGAATAACCAGCGGCGCCCTTAGCAGCTCCCTTGGCGGTGGAGCGGCAGGGTGAGTCCAGTGCTGAGGCTCGGGGATCCCCAATCCCCAGCGTTGCGGGGCCAGATCCCTTGGGAGGCGCCCCTCGGGGGTCCATCTAGGGTTACGGTTAGCCCCCAGGAGGCAGGTGGACCCGATCAGCGGCTGTGCGGCACGCGGAGCGTTGGGCCGAGGTGAGGGCGCTGGCGAGACTGAGCATGAGCCCAATCGTTTTAGTGCGGGGGGCCTTCGAAGGTCAGTGGGGGCTCGGAGGGACCTGCCCGTTCTCCCGCTCTGAATGACCGGCGGGGCCCCTAGAGGCTCCGGTGCCTGAAGGGCAGCACGGTGAGACCGGCACTTGGGTTGGGGTCCCCATTCCCGGCGTTGTGGCGCCAGGCCACTTGGGAAGGGCCCCTCCGTGGCCGACCTACAGTTAGGGTTAGCCCCCAGGAGGCCAGCAGGCCCGGTACACCGCCTGTGCGTCGAGCGGAGAGTTGGGCCGAGGTGAGGGTGCTGGTGAACATGAGCCTGGGCCCAAGCGTTTTGGTTCGGGGTGCCTTCGAAGGTCGGCGTGGCTTCGAAGGGCGCTGCCCGTTCTCCCACCCTGAATGAATGGCGGCGCCCTTAGCGGCACGTGTGGGGCGGGGCGGCAGGGTGCATCCAGCGCTGGGGCTTGGGGGTTCCCAATCCCCGGCGTTGTGGCGCCAGGCCCCTTAGGAAGCGACCCTCGGGGCCGTCCTAGGGTTAGGGTTAGCGCCCAGGAGGCCGGCAGGCCCGATCCGCCGGCTGTGCGAGGAGTGGAGATGCAGGCCGAGTTGAGGGCGATGGCGAGCGGGAGCGTGGGCCCCAGGCTTTTGGCGTCCTGGGCCTTTGAATGTTGCCATGGCTCGGAGGGCCCTGCCCTTTCTCCTGCCCTGAAGAACCAGCAACGCCCCTAGGGGCTCCGTTGGCGGTGGGGCGGCAGGGTGAATCCCAGGCTGCGGCTCGGGGATCCCCAATCCCCGGCGTTGTGGTGCCAGGCCCCTTGGGAGGGGCTCCTCGTGGGCCGACCCAGGGTTAGAGTTAGCCCCCACAAGGCCGGCAGGCCAGATCCTCTAGCTGGGCGGTGAGAGGTGGGCGGGCCGAGGTAAAGGCACTGGGGTGCGGGATTGTGGGCCCCCGCATTTTGGGGTGGGAGGCTTCAAATATCGCAGGCTTCTCCAGGGCCCTGTCAGTTCTCCCGCCCTGAATGACCGGCGGCGCCCCTGGCGGCCCGGGTGGCAGCGTTGTGGGAGGGTGAGTCTGGCTTTGGGGCTTGGGGTTCCAGATCCCTGGCGTAGTGGCACCAAAACCCTTGGGAGGGACCCCTGGGGGGCCGACCCAGGGTTAGGGTTAGCCCCCAGGAGACCGTCAGGCCCAACCGCACACTGTGTGGCGAGCTGAGGTGCGGCCCGAGGTGAAGGCGCTGGGGAGCGGGAGCGTGGGCACCAGCGTTTTGGCACGGGGAGCCTTTGAAGGTCACCAGGGACTCAGAAGGCCCTGCCCTTCTCTCGCCCTCTATGACCCGCGGCGCCCCTAGCGGCCCAGGTGGGGACAGTGCGGCAGGGTGAGTAGGGCTCTGGGGCTCTGAGTCACCAATCCCCAGCATTGCAGAGCCAGGCCGCTTGGGATGTCCCCTCAGGGCCAAACTAGGGTTTTGGTTAGCTGCCAGGAGCCCGGCAGGCCCTATCCACCGGCTCTGAAGCAAGCGGTGGGGTGGGCCTAGGTGAGGGCGCTGGCGAGCAGGATCCTGGGAGCCAACGTTTTTGCGCGGGGAGCCTTCAAAGGTCAGCGTGGGCTCGGAGGGCCCTGCCCGATCTCTTGCCCTGATTGACTGGCGGGGCCTCTAGCGGCTCGGGTGGCTGAAGGGCAGCAGGGTGAGTGTGGCACATGAGCTCGGGGTCCCCATCCTCAGCGTTGCGACGCCAGGCCCCTTGGGAAGTGCCCCTCGGTGGCCGACCTATGGTTAGGGTTAGCCTCCAGGAGCCCCGCAGGCCCGATACACCGCCTGTGCGTCGAGCGGAGAGTTGGGCCGAGGCGAGGGTGCTGGTGAACATGAGGCTGGGCCCAAGCGTTTTGGTTCGGTGCGCCTTCGAAGGTCGGCAGGGGTTCGGAGGGCCCTGCCAGTTCTCCCACCCTGAATGAATGGCGGCGCCCCTAGCGGCCTGTGTGGGTTGGGGTGGCAGCGTGCATCCGGCGCTGGGGCTTGGGGGCCCCCAATCCCTGGTGTTGCGGCGCCAGGCCCCTTAGGAAGGGACCTTCAGGGGCTGTCCTAGGGTTAGGGTGAGCTCCCAGGAGGCCGCAGGCCCGAGTTGCTGGCTCTGCGAAGAGCGGAGGTGCGGGCCGAGTTGAGGGTGATGCAGAGCGGGAGCGTGGTCCCCAGCGTTTTGGCGCCCTGGGCCTTCGACTGTTGCCATGGCTCAAAGGGCCCTGCCCGTTCTCCTGCCCTGAAGAACCAGTGGCGCCCTTAGCAGCTCCCTTGGCGGTGGAGCGGCAGGGTGAGTCCATGCTGCGGCTCGTGGATCCCCAATCCCCAGCATTGTGGGGCCAGGCCTCTTGGGAGGGGCTCCTCGTGGGCGGACCTAGGTTTAGAGTTAGCACCCAGGAGGCCAGCAGGCCCAATCCTCTGGCTGGGCGGCGAGAGGTGGGCGGCCCGAGGTAAAGGCGCTGGCGATCGGGAGCGTGGGCCCCTGCATTTTGGCGCAGGAGGCTTCAAATATGGCCGGTTTCTCCAGGGCCCTGTCCCTTCTCCCGCCCTGAATGACGGGCGGCGCCACTAGCGTCCCGGGTGGCGACGTGGCGGCAGGATGAGTCTGGCTCTGGGTCTTGGGGTCCCTGATCCCCAGTGTAGCGGCACCAGGACCCTTGGGAGGGGCCCCTGGGTGGCTGACCTAGGGTTAGGGTTAGCCCCCAGGAGGCCGGCAGGTGGGATCCGGCCACTGTCCGGGGAGCGGAGGGCGGGGTCGAGGTGAGGGCGTTGGAGAGCGGGAGCGTGGGCACCAGCGTTTTGGCACGGGGAGCCTTTGAAGGCCACCGGGGACTCGGAAGGCCCTGCCCCTTCTCTCGCCCTGAATGACCCGCAGTGCTCCTAGCGGCCTGGGTGGCGGCGTTGCGGTAGGGTGAGTGTGGCTCTGGGGCTTGAGGTTCCCGATCCCCGGGGAAGCGGCACCAGGACCCTTGGGAGGGGCCCCTGGGTGGCTGACCTAGGGTTAGGGTTAGCACCCGGGAGGCCGGCAGGCGGGATCCGCCCGCTGTGCGTGGAGCGGAGGGGCGGGCCGAGGTGAGGGCGCTGGCGAGCAAGAGCCTGGGCCCAAGCGTTTTGGCACCGGGGGCCTTCGAATGTCTCCGGGGACTCGGCGGGCCCTGCCCATTCTCCTCCCTGAATGACCGGCGGCGCCCCTAGCAGCCCAGGTGGCGGCGGGGCGGCATGTAAGTCCGGGCATAGGGCTCGGGGGTCCCCAGTCCACCGCGTTGCGGCGCCAGGCCCCTTGGGAGGGGCCCCTCGGAGGCTGACCTAGGGTTAGGTTTAGCCCCTAGGATGCCGGCAGGCCCTATTCGCCAGCCGTGTGGAGACTGGAGTGGCGGCCCGAGGTGAGGGCACTGGTGAGCGGGAGCGTGGGCCCGGGTGTTTTGGCACAGGGGCCTTTGAAGGTCGCCGTGTCTTGGAGGGCCCTGCCCGTGCTCCCGCCCTGAATGAACGGCACCACCCCAAGCCCCCGGGTGGCGGCTGGGTGGCAGGGTGAGTCCAGTGCTGAGGCTCGGGGGTCCCCAATCCCCAGCGTTGCGGCGCCAGATCCCTTGGGAGGGGCCCCTCGGGGGTCGATCTAGGGTTGCGGTTAGCCCCCAGGAGGCCGGCAGGCCCGATCCGCCGGCTGTGCGAGGAGTGGAGATGCAGGCCGAGTTGAGGGCGATGGCGAGCGGGAGCTGGGCCCCAGCGTTTTGGCGTCCTGGGCCTTTGAATGTTGCCATGGCTCGGAGGGCCCTGCCCTTTCTCCTGCCCTGAAGAACCAGCAAGGCCCCTAGCGGCTCCGTTGGCGGTGGGGCGGCAGGGTGAATCCCAGGCTGCGGCTCGGGGATCCCCAATCCCCGGCGTTGTGGTGCCAGGCCCCTTGGGAGGGGCTCCTCGTGGGCCGACCCAGGGTTAGAGTTAGCCCCCATAAGGCCGGCAGGCCAGATCCTCTGGCTGGGCGGTGAGAGGTGGGCGGGCCGAGGTAAAGGCGCTGGGGTGCGGGATTGTGGGCCCCTGCATTTTGGGGTGGGAGGCTTCAAATGTCGCCGGTTTCTCCAGGGCCCTGTCAGTTCTCCCGCCCTGAATGACCGGTGGCGCCCCTCGCGGCCCGGGTGGCAGCGTTGTGGGAGGGTGAGTGTGGCTTTGGGGCTTGGGGTTCCAGATCCCTGGCGTAGTGGCACCAAAACCCTTGGGAGGGGCCCCTGGGGGGCCGACCTAGGGTTAGGGTTAGCCCCCAGGAGACCGTCAGGCCCAACCGCACACTGTGCGGCGAGCTGAGGTGCGGCCCGAGGTGAAGGCGCTGGGGAGCGGGAGCGTGGGCACCAGCGTTTTGGCACGGGGAGCCTTTGAAGGTCACCGGGGACTCAGAAGGCCCTGCCCTTCTCTCGCCCTCTATGACCCGCGGCGCCCCTAGCGGCCCAGGTGGGGACAGTGCGGCAGGGTGAGTCCGGCTCTGGGGCTCTGAGTCACCAATCCCCAGCATTGCAGAGCCAGGCCTCTTGGGATGTCCCCTCAGGGCCGACCTAGGGTTTTGGTTAGCTGCCAGGAGCCCGGCAGGCCCTATCCACCGGCTCTGAAGCAAGCGGTGGGGTGGGCCTAGGTGAGGGCGCTGGCGAGCAGGATCCTGGGAGCCAACGTTTTTGCGCGGGAAGCCTTCAAAGGTCAGCGTGGGCTCGGAGGGCCCTGCCCGATCTCTTGCCCTGATTGACAGGCGGGGCCTCTAGCGGCTCGGGTGGCTGAAGGGCAGCAGGGTGAGTGCAGCACATGAGCTCGGGGTCCCCATCCCCAGCGTTGCGACGCCAGGCCCCTTGGGAAGTGCCCCTCGGTGGCCGACCTATGGTTAGGGTTAGCCTCCAGGAGCCCCGCAGGCCCGATACACCACCTGTGCGTCGAGCGGAGAGTTGGGCCGAGGTGAGGGTGCTGGTGAACATGAGCCTGGGCCCAAGCGTTTTGGTTTGGTGCGCCTTCGAAGGTCGGCAGGGGTTCGGAGGGCCCTGCCAGTTCTCCCACCCTGAATGAATGGCGGCGCCCCTAGCGGCCTGTGTGGGTTGGGGTGGCAGCGTGCATCCGGCGCTGGGGCTTGGGGGCCCCCAATCCCTGGTGTTGCGGCGCCAGGCCCCTTAGGAAGGGACCTTCAGGGGCTGTCCTAGGGTTAGGGTGAGCTCCCAGGAGGCCGGCAGGCCCGAGTCGCTGGCTCTGCGAAGAGCGGAGGTGCGGGCTGAGTTGAGGGTGATGCAGAGCGGGAGCGTGGTCCCCAGCGTTTTGACGCCCTGGGCCTTCGACTGTTGCCATGGCTCAAAGGGCCCTGCCCGTTCTCCTGCCCTGAAGAACCAGCGGCGCCCTTAGCAGCTCCCTTGGCGGTGGAGCGGCAGGGTGAGTCCATGCTGCGGCTCGTGGATCCCCAATCCCCAGCGTTGTGGGGCCAGGCTTCTTGGGAGGGGCTCCTCTTGGGCCGACCTAGGTTTAGAGTTAGCACCCAGGAGGCCAGCAGGCCCAATCCTCTGGCTGGGCGGCGAGAGGTGGGCGGCCCGAGGTAAAGGCGCTGGCGATCGGGAGCGTGGGCCCCTGCATTTTGGCGCAGGAGGCTTCAAATATCGCCGGATTCTCCAGGGCCCTGTCCCTTCTCCCGCCCTGAATGACGGGCGGCGCCACTAGCAGCCCGGGTGGCGACGTGGCGGCAGGGTGAGTCTGGCTCTGGGTCTTGGGGTCCCTGATCCCCAGTGTAGCGGCACCAGGACCCTTGGGAGGGGCCCCTGGGTGGCTGACCTAGGGTTAGGGTTAGCCCCCAGGAGGCCGGCAGGTGGGATCCGGCCACTGTCCGGGGAGCTGAGGGCGGGGCCGAGGTGAGGGCGTTGGGGAGCGGGAGCGTGGGCACCAGCGTTTTGGCACGGGGAGCCTTTGAAGGCCACCGGGGGCTCGGAAGGCCCTGCCCCTTCTCTCGCCCTGAATGACCCGCAGTGCTCCTAGCGGCCCGGGTGGCGGCGTTGCGGTAGGGTGAGTGTGGCTCTGGGGCTTGAGGTTCCGGATCCCCGGCGAAGCGGCACCAGGACCCTTGGGAGGGGCCCCTGGGTGGCCGACCTAGGGTTAGGGTTAGCACCCGGGAGGCCGGCAGGCGGGATCCGCCCGCTTTGCGTGGAGTGGAGGGGCGGGCCGAGGTGAGGGCGCTGGCGAGCAAGAGCCTGGGCCCAAGCGTTTTGGCACCTGGGGCCTTCGAATGTCTCCGGGGACTCGGCGGGCCCTGCCCATTCCCCTCCCTGAATGACCGGCGGCGCCCCTAGCAGCCCAGGTGGCGGCGGGGCGGCATGTAAGTCCGGGCATAGGGCTCGGGGGTCCCCAGTCCACCGCGTTGCGGCGCCAGGCCCCTTGGGAGGGGCCCCTCGGAGGCTGACCTAGGGTTAGGTTTAGCCCCTAGGATGCCGGCAGGCCCTATTCGCCAGCCGTGTGGAGACTGGAGTGGCGGACCGAGGTGAGGGCACTGGTGAGCGGGAGCGTGGGCCCGGGTGTTTTGGCACGGGGGGCCTTTGAAGGTCGCCGTGTCTTGGAGGGCCCTGCCCGTGCTCCCGCCCTGAATGAACGGCACCACCCCAAGCCCCCGGGTGGCGGCTGGGTGGCAGGGTGAGTCCAGTGCTGAGGCTCGGGGGTCCCCAATCCCCAGCGTTGCGGCGCCAGATCCCTTGGGAGGGGCCCCTCAGGGGTCGATCTAGGGTTGCGGTTAGCCCCCAGGAGGCCGGTGGACCCGATCAGCAGCTGTGCGGCACGCGGAGGGTTGGGCCGAGGTGAGGGCGCTGGCGAGACTGAGCATGAGCCCAAGCATTTTAGTGCGGGGGGCCTTCGAAGGACAGTGGGGGCTCGGAGGGACCTGCCCGTTCTCCCGCTCTGAATGACCGGCGGGGCCCCTAGAGGCTCCGGTGCCTGAAGGGCAGCACGGTGAGACCGGCACTTGGGTTGGGGTCCCCATTCCCGGCGTTGTGGCGCCGGGCCACTTGGGAAGGGCCCCTCCGTGGCCGACCTACAGTTAGCGTTAGCCCCAGGAGGCCAGCAGGCCCGATACACCACCTGTGCGTCGAGCGGAGAGTTGGGCCGAGGTGAGGGTGCTGGTGAACATGAGCCCGGGCCCAAGCGTTTTGGTTCGGGGCGCCTTCGAAGGTCGGCGGGGGTTCGAAGGGCCCTGCCAGTTCTCCCACCCTGAATGAATGGCGGCGCCCCTAACGGCACGTGTGGGGCAGGGCGGCAGGGTGCATCCAGCGCTGGGGCTTGGGGGTTCCCAATCCCCGGCGTTGCGGCGCCAGGCCCCTTAGGAAGCGACCCTCGGGGCCGTCCTAGGGTTAGGGTTAGCGCCCAGGAGGCCGGCAGGCCCGATCCGCCGGCTGTGCGAGGAGTGGAGATGCAGGCCGAGTTGAGGGCGATGGCGAGCGGGAGCTGGGCCCCAGCGTTTTGGCGTCCTGGGCCTTTGAATGTTGCCATGGCTCGGAGGGCCCTGCCCTTTCTCCTGCCCTGAAGAACCAGCAAGGCCCCTAGCGGCTCCGTTGGCGGTGGGGCGGCAGGGTGAATCCCAGGCAGCGGCTCAGGGATCCCCAATCCCCGGCGTTGTGGTGCCAGGCCCCTTGGGAGGGGCTCCTCGTGGGCCGACCCAGGGTTAGAGTTAGCCCCCATAAGGCCGGCAGGCCAGATCCTCTGGCTGGGCGGTGAGAGGTGGGCGGGCCGAGGTAAAGGCGCTGGGGTGCGGGATTGTGGGCCCCTGCATTTTGGGGTGGGAGGCTTCAAATGTCGCCGGTTTCTCCAGGGCCCTGTCAGTTCTCCCGCCCTGAATGACCGGCGGCGCCCCTCGCGGCCCGGGTGGCAGCGTTGTGGGAGGGTGAGTCTGGCTTTGGGGCTTGGGGTTCCAGATCCCTGGCGTAGTGGCACCAAAACCCTTGGGAGGGGCCCCTGGGGGACCGACCTAGGGTTAGGGTTAGCCCCCAGGAGACCGTCAGGCCCAACCGCACACTGTGCGGCGAGCTGAGGTGCGGCCCGAGGTGAAGGCGCTGGGGAGCGGGAGCGTGGGCACCAGCGTTTTGGCACGGGGAGCCTTTGAAGGTCACCGGGGACTCAGAAGGCCCTGCCCTTCTCTCGCCCTCTATGACCTGCGGCGCCCCTAGCGGCCCAGGTGGGGACAGTGCGGCAGGGTGAGTCCAGCTCTGGGGCTCTGAGTCACAAATCCCCAGCATTGCAGAGCCAGGCCGCTTGGGATGTCCCCTCAGGGCCGACCTAGGGTTTTGGTTAGCTGCCAGGAGCCCGGCAGGCCCTATCCACCGGCTCTGAAGCAAGCGGTGGGGTGGGCCTAGGTGAGGGCGCTGGCGAGCAGGATCCTGGGAGCCAACGGTTTTGTGCGGGGAGCCTTCAAAGGTCAGCGAGGGCTCGGAGGGCCCTGCCCGAACTCTTGCCCTGATTGACCGGCGGGGCGTCTAGCGGCTCGGGTGGCTGAAGGGCAGCAGGGTGAGTGCAGCACATGAGCTCGGGGTCTCCATCCCCAGCGTTGCGACGCCAGGCCCCTTGGGAAGTGCCCCTCGGTGGCCGACCTATGGTTAGGGTTAGCCTCCAGGAGCCCCGCAGGCCCGATACACCACCTGTGCATCGAACGGAGAGTGGGGCCGAGGTGAGGGTCCTGGTGAACATGAGCCTGGGCCCAAGCGTTTTGGTTCGGTGCGCCTTCGAAGGTCGGCAGGGGTTCGGAGGGCCCTGCCAGTTCTCCCACCCTGAATGAATGGCGGCGTCCCTAGCGGAATGTGTGGGTTGGGGTGGCAGCGTGCATCCGGCGCTAGGGCTTGGGGGCCCCCAATCCCTGGCGTTGCGGCGCCAGGCCCCTTAGGAAGGGACCTTCAGGGGCTGTCCTAGGGTTAGGGTGAGCTCCCAGGAGGCCGGCAGGCCCGAGTCGCTGGCTCTGCGAAGAGCGGAGGTGCGGGCCGAGTTGAGGGTGATGCAGAGCGGGAGCGTGGTCCCCAGCGTTTTGGCTCCCTGGGCCTTCGACTGTTGCCATGGCTCAAAGGGCCCTGCCCCTTCTCCTGCCCTGAAGAACCAGCGGCGCCCTTAGCAGCTCCCTTGGCGGTGGAGCGGCAGGGTGAGTCCATGCTGCGGCTCGTGGATCCCCAATCCCCAGCGTTGTGGGGCCAGGCCTCTTGGGAGGGGCTCCTCGTGGGCGGACCTAGGTTTAGAGTTAGCACCCAGGGGGCCAGCAGGCCCAATCCTCTGGCTGGGCGGCGAGAGGTGGGCGGCCTGAGGTAAAGGCGCTGGCGATCTGGAGCGTGGGCCCCTGCATTTTGGCGCAGGAGGCTTCAAATATCGCATGTTTCTCCAGGGCCCTGTCCCTTCTCCCGCCCTGAATGACGGGCGGCGCCACTAGCGTCCCGGGTGGCGACGTGGCGGCAGGGTGAGTCTGGCTCTGGGTCTTGGGGTCCCTGATCCCCAGTGTAGCGGCACCAGGACCCTTGGGAGGGGCCCCTGGGTGGCTGACCTAGGGTTAGGGTTAGCCCCCAGGAGGCCGGCAGGTGGGATCCTGCCACTGTCCGGGGAGCGGAGGGCGGGGCCGAGGTGAGGGCGTTGGGGAGCGGGAGCATGGGCACCAGCGTTTTGGCACGGGTAGCCTTTGAAGGCCACCGGGGGCTCGGATGGCCCTGCCCCTTCTCTCGCCCTGAATGACCCGCAGTGCTCCTAGCAGCCTGGGTGGCGGCGTTGCGGTAGGGTGAGTGTGGCTCTGGGGCTTGATGTTCCCGATCCCGGGCGAAGCAGCACCAGGACCCTTGGGAGGGGCCCCTGGGTGTCCGACCTAGGGTTAGGGTTAGCACCCGGGAGGCCGGCAGGCGGGATCCGCCCGCTGTGCGTGGAGCGGAGGGGCGGGCCGAGGTGAGGGCGCTGGCGAGCAAGAGCCTGGGCCCAAGCGTTTTGGCACCGGGGGCCTTCGAATGTCTCCGGGGACTCGGCGGGCCCTGCCCATTCTCCTCCCTGAATGACCGGCGGCGCCCCTAGCAGCCCAGGTGGCGGCGGGGCGGCATGTAAGTCCGGGCATAGGGCTCGGGGGTCCCCAGTCCACCGCGTTGCGGCGCCAGGCCCCTTGGGAGGGGCCCCTCGGAGGCTGACCTAGGGTTAGGTTTAGCCCCTAGGATGCCGGCAGGCCCTATTCGCCAGCCGTGTGGAGACTGGAGTGGCGGACCGAGGTGAGGGCACTGGTGAGCGGGAGCGTGGGCCCGGGTGTTTTGGCGCAGGGGCCTTTGAAGGTCGCCGTGTCTTGGAGGGCCCTGCCCGTGCTCCCGCCCTGAATGAACGGCACCACCCCAAGCCCCCGGGTGGCGGCTGGGTGGCAGGGTGAGTCCAGTGCTGAGGCTCGGGGGTCCCCAATCCCCAGCGTTGCGGCGCCAGATCCCTTGGGAGGGGCCCCTCAGGGGTCGATCTAGGGTTGCGGTTAGCCCCCAGGAGGCCGGTGGACCCGATCTGCGGCTGTGCGGCACGCGGAGGGTTGGGCCGAGGTGAGGGCGCTGGCGAGACTGAGCATGAGCCCAAGCGTTTTAGTGCGGGGGGCCTTCGAAGGTCAGTGGGGGCTCGGAGGGACCTGCCCGTTCTCCCGCTCTGAATGACCGGCGGGGCCCCTAGAGGCTCCGGTGCCTGAAGGGCAGCAGGGTGAGACCGGCACTTGGGTTGGGGTCCCCATTCCCGGCGTTGTGGCGCCAGGCCACTTGGGAAGGGCCCCTCCGTGGCCGACCTACAGTTAGGGTTAGCCCCCAGGAGGCCAGCAGGCCCGATACACCGCCTGAGCGTAGAGCGGAGAGTTGGGCCGAGGTGAGGGTGCTGGTGAACATGAGCCCGGGCCCAAGCGTTTTGTTTCGGGGCGCCTTCGAAGGTCGGCGGGGGTTCGAAGGGCCCTGCCTGTTCTCCCACCCTGAATGAATGGCTGCGCCCCTAGCGGCACGTGTGGGGCAGGGCGGCAGGGTGCATCCAGCGCTGGGGCTTGGGGGTTCCCAATCCCCGGCGTTGCGGCGCCAGGCCCCTTAGGAAGCGACCCTCGGGGCCGTCCTAGGGTTAGGGTTAGCGCCCAGGAGGCCGGCAGGCCCGATCCGCCGGCTGTGCGAGGAGTGGAGATGCAGGCCGAGTTGAGGGCGATGGCGAGCGGGAGCTGGGCCCCAGCGTTTTGGCGTCCTGGGCCTTTGAATGTTGCCATGGCTCGGAGGGCCCTGCCCTTTCTCCTGCCCTGAAGAACCAGCAAGGCCCCTAGCGGCTCCGTTGGCGGTGGGGCGGCAGGGTGAATCCCAGGCTGCGGCTCAGGGATCCCCAATCCCCGGCGTTGTGGTGCCAGGCCCCTTGGGAGGGGCTCCTCGTGGGCCGACCCAGGGTTAGAGTTAGCCCCCATAAGGCCGGCAGGCCAGATCCTCTGGCTGGGCAGTGAGAGGTGGGCGGGCCGAGGTAAAGGCGCTGGGGTGCGGGATTGTGGGCCCCTGCATTTTGGGGTGGGAGGCTTCAAATGTCGCCGGTTTCTCCAGGGCCCTGTCAGTTCTCCCGCCCTGAATGACCGGCGGCGCCCCTCGCGGCCCGGGTGGCAGCGTTGTGGGAGGGTGAGTGTGGCTTTGGGGCTTGGGGTTCCAGATCCCTGGCATGGTGGCACCAAAACCCTTGGGAGGGGCCCCTGGGGGACCGACCTAGGGTTAGGGTTAGCCCCCAGGAGACCGTCAGGCCCAACCGCACACTGTGCGGCGAGCTGAGGTGCGGCCCGAGGTGAACGCGCTGGGGAGCGGGAGCGTGGGCCCCTGCATTTTGGCGCAGGAGGCTTCAAATATTGCCGGTTTCTCCAGGGCCCTGTCCCTTCTCCCGCCCTGAATGACGGGCGGCGCCACTAGCGTCCCGGGTGGCGACGTGGCGGCAGGATGAGTCTGGCTCTGGGTCTTGGGGTCCCTGATCCCCAGTGTAGCGGCACCAGGACCCTTGGAAGGGGCCCCTGGGTGGCTGACCTAGGGTTAGGGTTAGCCCCCAGGAGGCCGGCAGGTGGGATCCGGCCACTGTCCGGGGAGCGGAGGGCGGGGTCGAGGTGAGGGCGTTGGGGAGCGGGAGCGTGGGCACCAGCGTTTTGGCACGGGGAGCCTTTGAAGGCCACCGGGGGCTCGGAAGGCCCTGCCCCTTCTCTCGCCCTGAATGACCCGCAGTGCTCCTAGCGGCCTGGGTATCGGCGTTGCGGTAGGGTGAGTGTGGCTCTGGGGCTTGAGGTTCCCGATCCCCGGCGAAGCGGCACCAGGACCCTTGGGAGCGGCCCCTGGGTGGCCGACCTAGGGTTAGGGTTAGCACCCGGGAGGCCGGCAGGCGGGATCCGCCCGCTGTGCGTGGAGTGGAGGGGCGGGCCGAGGTGAGGGCGCTGGCGAGCAAGAGCCTGGGCCCAAGCGTTTTGGCACCGGGGGCCTTCGAATGTCTCCGGGGACTCGGCGGGCCCTGCCCATTCTCCTCCCTGAATGACCGGCGGCGCCCCTAGCAGCCCAGGTGGCGGCGGGGCGGCATGTAAGTCCGGGCATAGGGCTCGGGGGTCCCCAGTCCACCGCGTTGCGGCGCCAGGCCCCTTGGGAGGGGCCCCTCGGAGGCTGACCTAGGGTTAGGTTTAGCCCCTAGGATGCCGGCAGGCCCTATTCGCCAGCCGTGTGGAGACTGGAGTGGCGGCCCGAGGTGAGGGCACTGGTGAGCGGGAGCGTGGGCCCGGGTGTTTTGGCACAGGGGCCTTTGAAGGTCGCCGTGTCTTGGAGGGCCCTGCCCGTGCTCCCGCCCTGAATGAACGGCACCACCCCAAGCCCCCGGGTGGCGGCTGGGTGGCAGGGTGAGTCCAGTGCTGAGGCTCGGGGGTCCCCAATCCCCAGCGTTGCGGCGCCAGATCCCTTGGGAGGGGCCCCTCGGGGGTCGATCTAGGGTTGCGGTTAGCCCCCAGGAGGCCGGCAGGCCCGATCCGCCGGCTGTGCGAGGAGTGGAGATGCAGGCCGAGTTGAGGGCGATGGCGAGCGGGAGCTGGGCCCCAGCGTTTTGGCGTCCTGGGCCTTTGAATGTTGCCATGGCTCGGAGGGCCCTGCCCTTTCTCCTGCCCTGAAGATCCAGCAAGGCCCCTAGCGGCTCCGTTGGCGGTGGGGCGGCAGGGTGAATCCCAGGCTGCGGCTCGGGGATCCCCAATCCCCGGCGTTGTGGTGCCAGGCCCCTTGGGAGGGGCTCCTCGTGGGCCGACCCAGGGTTAGAGTTAGCCCCCATAAGGCCGGCAGGCCAGATCCTCTGGCTGGGCGGTGAGAGGTGGGCGGGCCGAGGTAAAGGCGCTGGGGTGCGGGATTGTGGGCCCCTGCATTTTGGGGTGGGAGGCTTCAAATGTCGCCGGTTTCTCCAGGGCCCTGTCAGTTCTCCCGCCCTGAATGACCGGTGGCGCCCCTCGCGGCCCGGGTGGCAGCGTTGTGGGAGGGTGAGTGTGGCTTTGGGGCTTGGGGTTCCAGATCCCTGGCGTAGTGGCACCAAAACCCTTGGGAGGGGCCCCTGGGGGGCCGACCTAGGGTTAGGGTTAGCCCCCAGGAGACCGTCAGGCCCAACCGCACACTGTGCGGCGAGCTGAGGTGCGGCCCGAGGTGAAGGCGCTGGGGAGCGGGAGCGTGGGCACCAGCGTTTTGGCACGGGGAGCCTTTGAAGGTCACCGGGGACTCAGAAGGCCCTGCCCTTCTCTCGCCCTCTATGACCCGCGGCGCCCCTAGCGGCCCAGGTGGGGACAGTGCGGCAGGGTGAGTCCGGCTCTGGGGCTCTGAGTCACCAATCCCCAGCATTGCAGAGCCAGGCCTCTTGGGATGTCCCCTCAGGGCCGACCTAGGGTTTTGGTTAGCTGCCAGGAGCCCGGCAGGCCCTATCCACCGGCTCTGAAGCAAGCGGTGGGGTGGGCCTAGGTGAGGGCGCTGGCGAGCAGGATCCTGGGAGCCAACGTTTTTGCGCGGGAAGCCTTCAAAGGTCAGCGTGGGCTCGGAGGGCCCTGCCCGATCTCTTGCCCTGATTGACAGGCGGGGCCTCTAGCGGCTCGGGTGGCTGAAGGGCAGCAGGGTGAGTGCAGCACATGAGCTCGGGGTCCCCATCCCCAGCGTTGCGACGCCAGGCCCCTTGGGAAGTGCCCCTCGGTGGCCGACCTATGGTTAGGGTTAGCCTCCAGGAGCCCCGCAGGCCCGATACACCACCTGTGCGTCGAGCGGAGAGTTGGGCCGAGGTGAGGGTGCTGGTGAACATGAGCCTGGGCCCAAGCGTTTTGGTTCGGTGCGCCTTCGAAGGTCGGCAGGGGTTCGGAGGGCCCTGCCAGTTCTCCCACCCTGAATGAATGGCGGCGCCCCTAGCGGCCTGTGTGGGTTGGGGTGGCAGCGTGCATCCGGCGCTGGGGCTTGGGGGCCCCCAATCCCTGGTGTTGCGGCGCCAGGCCCCTTAGGAAGGGACCTTCAGGGGCTGTCCTAGGGTTAGGGTGAGCTCCCAGGAGGCCGGCAGGCCCGAGTCGCTGGCTCTGGGAAGAGCGGAGGTGCGGGCTGAGTTGAGGGTGATGCAGAGCGGGAGCGTGGTCCCCAGCGTTTTGACGCCCTGGGCCTTCGACTGTTGCCATGGCTCAAAGGGCCCTGCCCGTTCTCCTGCCCTGAAGAACCAGCGGCGCCCTTAGCAGCTCCCTTGGCGGTGGAGCGGCAGGGTGAGTCCATGCTGCGGCTCGTGGATCCCCAATCCCCAGCGTTGTGGGGCCAGGCTTCTTGGGAGGGGCTCCTCTTGGGCGGACCTAGGTTTAGAGTTAGCACCCAGGAGGCCAGCAGGCCCAATCCTCTGGCTGGGCGGCGAGAGGTGGGCGGCCCGAGGTAAAGGCGCTGGCGATCGGGAGCGTGGGCCCCTGCATTTTGGCGCAGGAGGCTTCAAATATCGCCGGTTTCTCCAGGGCCCTGTCCCTTCTCCCGCCCTGAATGACGGGCGGCGCCACTAGCAGCCCGGGTGGCGACGTGGCGGCAGGGTGAGTCTGGCTCTGGGTCTTGGGGTCCCTGATCCCCAGTGTAGCGGCACCAGGACCCTTGGAAGGGGCCCCTGGGTGGCTGACCTAGGGTTAGGGTTAGCCCCCAGGAGGCCGGCAGGTGGGATCCGGCCACTGTCCGGGGAGCTGAGGGCGGGGCCGAGGTGAGGGCGTTGGGGAGCGGGAGCGTGGGCACCAGCGTTTTGGCACGGGGAGCCTTTGAAGGCCACCGGGGGCTCGGAAGGCCCTGCCCCTTCTCTCGCCCTGAATGACCCGCAGTGCTCCTAGCGGCCTGGGTGGCGGCGTTGCGGTAGGGTGAGTGTGGCTCTGGGGCTTGAGGTTCCGGATCCCCGGCGAAGCGGCACCAGGACCCTTGGGAGGGGCCCCTGGGTGGCCGACCTAGGGTTAGGGTTAGCACCCGGGAGGCCGGCAGGCGGGATCCGCCCGCTTTGCGTGGAGTGGAGGGGCGGGCCGAGGTGAGGGCGCTGGCGAGCAAGAGCCTGGGCCCAAGCGTTTTGGCACCTGGGGCCTTCGAATGTCTCCGGGGACTCGGCGGGCCCTGCCCATTCCCCTCCCTGAATGACCGGCGGCGCCCCTAGCAGCCCAGGTGGCGGCGGGGCGGCATGTAAGTCCGGGCATAGGGCTCGGGGGTCCCCAGTCCACCGCGTTGCGGCGCCAGGCCCCTTGGGAGGGGCCCCTCGGAGGCTGACCTAGGGTTAGGTTTAGCCCCTAGGATGCCGGCAGGCCCTATTCGCCAGCCGTGTGGAGACTGGAGTGGCGGCCCGAGGTGAGGGCACTGGTGATCGGGAGCGTGGGCCTGGGTGTTTTGGCGCGGGGGGCCTTTGAAGGTCACCGTGTCTTGGAGGGCCCTGCCTGTGCTCCCGCCCTGAATGAATGGCACCACCCCAAGCCCCCGGGTGGCGGCTGGGTGGCAGGGTGAGTCCAGTGCTGAGGCTCGGGGGTCCCCAATCCCCAGCGTTGCGGCGCCAGATCCCTTGGGAGGGGCCCCTCGGGGGTCGATCTAGGGTTGCGGTTAGCCCCCAGGAGGCCGGTGGACCCGATCAGCGGCTGTGCGGCACGCGGAGGGTTGGGCCGAGGTGAGGGCGCTGGCGAGACTGAGCATGAGCCCAAGCGTTTTAGTGCGGGGGGCCTTCGAAGGTCAGTGGGGGCTCGGAGGGACCTGCCCGTTCTCCCGCTCTGAATGACCGGCGGGGCCCCTAGAGGCTCTGGTGCCTGAAGGGCAGCAGGGTGAGACCGGCACTTGGGTTGGGGTCCCCATTCCCGGCGTTGTGGCGCCAGGCCACTTGGGAAGGGCCCCTCCGAGGCCGACCTACAGTTAGGGTTAGCCCCCAGGAGGCCAGCAGGCCCAATACACCGCCTGAGCGTCGAGCGGAGAGTTGGGCCGAGGTGAGGGTGCTGGTGAACATGAGCCCGGGCCCAAGCGTTTTGGTTCGGGGCGCCTTCGAAGGTCGGCGGGGGTTCGAAGGGCCCTGCCCGTTCTCCCACCCTGAATGAATGGCGGCGCCCCTAGCGGCACGTGTGGGGCAGGGCGGCAGGGTGCATCCAGCGCTGGGGCTTGGGGGTTCCCAATCCCCGGCGTTGAGGCGCCAGGCCCCTTAGGAAGCGACCCTCGGGGCCGTCCTAGGGTTAGGGTTAGCGCCCAGGAGGCCGGCAGGCCCGATCCGCCGGCTGTGCGAGGAGTGGAGATGCAGGCCGAGTTGAGGGCGATGGCGAGCGGGAGCTGGGCCCCAGCGTTTTGGCGTCCTGGGCCTTTGAATGTTGCCATGGCTCGGAGGGCCCTGCCCTTTCTCCTGCCCTGAAGAACCAGCAAGGCCCCTAGCGGCTCCGTTGGCGGTGGGGCGGCAGGGTGAATCCCAGGCTGCGGCTCGGGGATCCCCAATCCCCGGCGTTGTGGTGCCAGGCCCCTTGGGAGGGGCTCCTCGTGGGCCGACCCAGGGTTAGAGTTAGCCCCCATAAGGCCGGCAGGCCAGATCCTCTGGCTGGGCGGTGAGAGGTGGGCGGGCCGAGGTAAAGGCGCTGGGGTGCGGGATTGTGGGCCCCCGCATTTTGGGGTGGGAGGCTTCAAATGTCGCCGGTTTCTCCAGGGCCCTGTCAGTTCTCCCGCCCTGAATGACCGGCGGCGCCCCTCGCGGCCCGGGTGGCAGCGTTGTGGGAGGGTGAGTCTGGCTTTGGGGCTTGGGGTTCCAGATCCCTGGCGTAGTGGCACCAAAACCCTTGGGAGGGGCCCCTGGGGGGCCGACCTAGGGTTAGGGTTAGCCCCCAGGAGACCGTCAGGCCCAACCGCACACTGTGCGGCGAGCTGAGGTGCGGCCTGAGGTGAAGGCGCTGGGGAGCGGGAGCGTGGGCACCAGCGTTTTGGCACGGGGAGCCTTTGAAGGTCACCGGGGACTCAGAAGGCCCTGCCCTTCTCTCGCCCTCTATGACCCGCGGCGCCCCTAGCGGCCCAGGTGGGGACAGTGCGGCAGGGTGAGTCAGGCTCTGGGGCTCTGAGTCACCAATCCCCAGCATTGCAGAGCCAGGCCGCTTGGGATGTCCCCTCAGGGCCGACCTAGGGTTTTGGTTAGGTGCCAGGAGCCCGGCAGGCCCTATCCACCGGCTCTGAAGCAAGCGGTGGGGTGGGCCTAGGTGAGGGCGCTGGGGAGCAGGATCCTGGGAGCCAACGTTTTTGCGCTGGGAGCCTTCAAAGGTCAGCGTGGGCTCGGAGGGCCCTGCCCGATCTCTTGCCCTGATTGACTGGCGGGGCCTCTAGTGGCTCGGGTGGCTGAAGGGCAGCAGGGTGAGTGCGGCACATGAGCTCGGGGTCCCCATCCCCAGCGTTGCGATGCCAGGCCCCTTGGGAAGTGCCCCTCGGTGGCCGACCTATCGTTAGAGTTAGCCTCCAGGAGCCCCATAGGCCCGATACACCACCTGTGCGTCGAGCGGAGAGTTGGGCCGAGGTGAGGGTGCTGGTGAACATGAGCCTGGGCCCAAGCGTTTTGGTTCGGTGCGCCTTCGAAGGTCGGCAGGGGTTCGGAGGGCCCTGCCAGTTCTCTCACCCTGAATGAATGGCGGCGCCCCTAGCGGCCTGTGTGGGTTGGGGTGGCAGTGTGCATCCGGCGCTGGGGCTTGGGGGCCCCCAATCCCTGGCGTTGCGGCGCCAGGCCCCTTAGGAAGGGACCTTCAGGGGCTGTCTAGGGTAGGGTGAGCTCCCAGGAGGCCGGCAGGCCCGAGTCGCTGGCTCTGCGAAGAGCGGAGATGCGGGCCGAGTTGAGGGTGATGCAGAGCGGGAGCGTGGTCCCCAGCGTTTTGACGCCCTGGGCCTTCGACTGTTGCCATGGCTCAAAGGGCCCTGCCCATTCTCCTGCCCTGAAGAACCAGCGGCGCCCTTAGCAGCTCCCTTGGCGGTGGAGCGGCAGGGTGAGTCCATGCTGTGGCTCGGTGATCCCCAATCCCCAGCGTTGTGGGGCCAGGCTTCTTGGGAGGGGCTCCTCTTGGGCGGACCTAGGTTTAGAGTTAGCACCCAGGAGGCCAGCAGGCCCAATCCTCTGGCTGGGCGGCGAGAGGTGGGCGGCCCGAGGTAAAGGCGCTGGCGATCGGGAGCGTGGGCCCCTGCATTTTGGCGCAGGAGGCTTCAAATATCGCCGGTTTCTCCAGGGCCCTGTCCTTTCTCCAGCCCTGAATGACGGGCGGCGCCACTAGCAGCCCGGGTGGCGACGTGGCGGCAGGGTGAGTCTGGCTCTGGGTCTTGGGGTCCCTGATCCCCAGTGTAGCGGCACCAGGACCCTTGGGAGGGGCCCCTGGGTGGCTGACCTAGGGTTAGGGTTAGCCCCCAGGAGGCCGGCAGGTGGGATCCGGCCACTGTCCGGGGAGCGGAGGGCGGGGCCGAGGTGAGGGCGTTGGGGAGCGGGAGCGTGGGCACCAGCGTTTTGGCACGGGGAGCCTTTGAAGGCCACCGGGGGCTCGGAAGGCCCTGCCCCTTCTCTCGCCCTGAATGACCCGCAGTGCTCCTAGCGGCCTGGGTGGCGGCGTTGCGGTAGGGTGAGTGTGGCTCTGGGGCTTGAGGTTCCGGATCTCCGGCGAAGCGGCACCAGGACCCTTGGGAGGGGCCCCTGGGTGGCCGACCTAGGGTTAGGGTTAGCATCCGGGAGGCCGGCAGGCGGGATCCGCCCGCTGTGCGTGAGCCGGAGGGGCGGGCCGAGGTGAGGGCGCTGGCGAGCAAGAGCCTGGGCCCAAGCGTTTTGGCACCGGGGGCCTTCGAATGTCTCCGGGGACTCGGCGGGCCCTGCCCATTCTCCTCCCTGAATGACCGGCGGCGCCCCTAGCAGCCCAGGTGGCGGCGGGGCGGCATGTAAGTCCGGGCATAGGGCTCGGGGGTCCCCAGTCCACCGCGTTGCGGCGCCAGGCCCCTTGGGAGGGGCCCCTCGGAGGCTGACCTAGGGTTAGGTTTAGCCCCTAGGATGCCGGCAGGCCCTATTCGCCAGCCGTGTGGAGACTGGAGTGGCGGACCGAGGTGAGGGCACTGGTGAGCGGGAGCGTGGGCCCGGGTGTTTTGGCGCGGGGGGCCTTTGAAGGTCGCCGTGTCTTGGAGGGCCCTGCCCGTGCTCCCGCCCTGAATGAACGGCACCACCCCAAGCCCCCGGGTGGCGGCTGGGTGGCAGGGTGAGTCCAGTGCTGAGGCTCGGGGGTCCCCAATCCCCAGCGTTGCGGCGCCAGATCCCTTGGGAGGGGCCCCTCGGGGGTGAATCTAGGGTTGCGGTTAGCCCCCAGGAGGCCGGTGGACCCGATCAGCAGCTGTGCGGCACGCGGAGGGTTGGGCCGAGGTGAGGGCGCTGGCGAGACTGAGCATGAGCCCAAGCGTTTTAGTGCGGGGGGCCTTCGAAGGTCAGTGGGGGCTCGGAGGGACCTGCCCGTTCTCCCGCTCTGAATGACCGGCGGGGCCCCTAGAGGCTCCGGTGCCTGAAGGGCAGCAGGGTGAGACCGGCACTTGGGTTGGGGTCCCCATTCCCGGCGTTGTGGCGCCGGGCCACTTGGGAAGGGCCCCTCCGTGGCCGACCTACACTTAGGGTTAGCCCCCAGGAGGCCAGCAGGCCCGATACACAGCCTGTGCGTCGAGCGGAGAGTTGGGCCGAGGTGAGGGTGCTGGTGAACATGAGCCCGGGCCCAGGCGTTTTGGTTCGGGGCGCCTTCGAAGGTCGGCGGGGGTTCGAAGGGCCCTGCCTGTTCTCCCACCCTGAATGAATGGCGTCGCCCCTAGCGGCACGTGTGGGGCAGGGCGGCAGGGTGCATCCAGCGCTGGGGCTTGGGGGTTCCCAATCCCCGGCGTTGTGGCGCCAGGCCCCTTAGGAAGCGACCCTCGGGGCCGTCCTAGGGTTAGGGTTAGCGCCCAGGAGGCCGGCAGGCCCGATTCGCCGGCTGTGCGAGGAGTGGAGATGCAGGCCGAGTTGAGGGCGATGGCGAGCGGCAGCTGGGCCCCAGCGTTTTGGCGTCCTGGGCCTTTGAATGTTGCCATGGCTCGGAGGGCCCTGCCCTTTCTCCTGCCCTGAAGAACCAGCAAGGCCCCTAGCGGCTCCGTTGGCGGTGGGGCGGCAGGGTGAATCCCAGGCTGCAGCTCGGGGATCCCCAATCCCCGGCGTTGTGGTGCCAGGCCCCTTGGGAGGGGCTCCTCGTGGGCCGACCCAGGGTTAGAGTTAGCCCCCATAAGGCCGGCAGGCCAGATCCTCTGGCTGGGCGGTGAGAGGTGGGCGGGCCGAGGTAAAGGCGCTGGGGTACGGGATTGTGGGCCCCTGCATTTTGGGGTGGGAGGCTTCAAATGTCGCCGGTTTCTCCAGGGCCCTGTCAGTTCTCCCGCCCTGAATGACCGGCGGCGCCCCTCGCGGCCCGGGTGGCAGCGTTGTGGGAGGGTGAGTCTGGCTTTGGGGCTTGGGGTTCCAGATCCCTGGCGTAGTGGCACCAAAAGCCTTGGGAGGGGCCCCTGGGGGGCCGACCTAGGGTTAGGGTTAGCCCCCAGGAGACCGTCAGGCCCAACCGCACACTGTGCGGCGAGCTGAGGTGCGGCCCGAGGTGAAGGCGCTGGGGAGCGGGAGCGTGGGCACCAGCGTTTTGGCACGGGGAGCCTTTGAAGGTCACCGGGGACTCAGAAGGCCCTGCCCTTCTCTCGCCCTCTATGACCCGCGGCGCCCCTAGCGGCCCAGGTGGGGACAGTGCGGCAGGGTGAGTCAGGCTCTGGGGCTCTGAGTCACCAATCCCCAGCATTGCAGAGCCAGGCCACTTGGGATGTCCCCTCAGGGCCGACCTAGGGTTTTGGTTAGCTGCCAGGAGCCCGGCAGGCCCTATACACCGGCTCTGAAGCAAGCGGTGGGGTGGGCCTAGGTGAGGGCGCTGGGGAGCAGGATCCTGGGAGCCAACGTTTTTGCGCGGGGAGCCTTCAAAGGTCAGCGTGGGCTCGGAGGGCCCTGCCCGATCTCTTGCCCTGATTGACCGGCGGGGCCTCTAGTGGCTCGGGTGGCTGAAGGACAGCAGGGTGAGTGCGGCATATGAGATCGGGGTCCCCATCCCCAGCGTTGCGATGCCAGGCCCCTTGGGAAGTGCCCCTCGGTGGCCGACCTATGGTTAGAGTTAGCCTCCAGGAGCCCCATAGGCCCGATACACCACCTTTGCGTCGAGCGGAGAGTTGGGCCGAGGTGAGGGTGCTGGTGAACATGAGCCTGGGCCCAAGCGTTTTGGTTCGGTGCGCCTTCGAAGGTCGGCAGGGGTTCGGAGGGCCCTGCCAGTTCTCCCACCCTGAATGAATGGCGGCGCCCCTAGCGGCCTGTGTGGGTTGGGGTGGCAGTGTGCATCCGGCGCTGGGGCTTGGGGGCTTCCAATCCCTGGCGTTGCGGCGCCAGGCCCCTTTGGAAGGGACCTTCAGGGGCTGTCTAGGGTAGGGTGAGCTCCCAGGAGGCTGGCAGGCTCGAGTCGCTGGCTCTGCGAAGAGCGGAGATGCGGGCCGAGTTGAGGGTGATGCAGAGCGGGAGCGTGGTCCCCAGCGTTTTGACGCCCTGGGCCTTCGACTGTTGCCATGGCTCAAAGGGACCTGCCCGTTCTCCTGCCCTGAAGAACCAGCGGCGCCCTTAGCAGCTCCCTTGGTGGTGGAACGGCAGGCTGAGTCCATGCTGTGGCTCGGTGATCCCCAATCCCCAGCGTTGTGGGGCCAGGCTTCTTGGGAGGGGCTCCTCTTGGGCGGACCTAGGTTTAGAGTTAGCACCCAGGAGGCCAGCAGGCCCAATCCTCTGGCTGGGCGGCGAGAGGTGGGCGGCCCGAGGTAAAGGCGCTGGCGATCGGGAGCGTGGGCCCCTGCATTTTGGCGCAGGAGGCTTCAAATATCGCCGGTTTCTCCAGGGCCCTGTCCCTTCTCCAGCCCTGAATGACGGGCGGCGCCACTAGCAGCCCGGGTGGCGACGTGGCGGCAGGGTGAGTCTGGCTCTGGGTCTTGGGGTCCCTGATCCCCAGTGTAGCGGCACCAGGACCCTTGGGAGGGGCCCCTGGGTGGCTGACCTAGGGTTAGGGTTAGCCCCCAGGAGGCCGGCAGGTGGGATCCGGCCACTGTCCGGGGAGCGGAGGGCGGGGCCGAGGTGAGGGCGTTGGGGAGCGGGAGCGTGGGCACCAGCGTTTTGGCACGGGGAGCCTTTGAAGGCCACCGGGGGCTCGGAAGGCCCTGCCCCTTCTCTCGCCCTGAATGACCCGCAGTGCTCCTAGCGGCCTGGGTGGCGGCGTTGCGGTAGGGTGAGTGTGGCTCTGGGGCTTGAGGTTCCCGATCCCCGGCGAAGCGGCACCAGGACCCTTGGGAGGGGCCCCTGGGTGGCCGACCTAGGGTTAGGGTTAGCACCCGGGAGGCCGGCAGGCGGGATCCGCCCGCTGTGCGTGGAGCGGAGGGGCGGGCCGAGGTGAGGGCGCTGGCGAGCAAGAGCCTGGGCCCAAGCGTTTTGGCACCAGGGGCCTTCGAATGTCTCCGGGGACTCGGCGGGCCCTGCCCATTCTCCTCCCTGAATGACCGGCGGCGCCCCTAGCAGCCCAGGTGGCGGCGGGGCGGCATGTAAGTCCGGGCATAGGGCTCGGGGGTCCCCAGTCCACCGCGTTGCGGCGCCAGGCCCCTTGGGAGGGGCCCCTCGGAGGCTGACCTAGGGTTAGGTTTTGCCCCTAGGATGCCGGCAGGCCCTATTCTCCAGCCGTGTGGAGACTGGAGTGGCGGACCGAGGTGAGGGCACTGGTGAGCGGGAGCGTGGGCCCGGGTGTTTTGGCGCGGGGGGCCTTTGAAGGTCGCCGTGTCTTGGAGGGCCCTGCCCGTGCTCCCGCCCTGAATGAACGGCACCACCCCAAGCCCCCGGGTGGCGGCTGGGTGGCAGGGTGAGTCCAGTGCTGAGGCTCGGGGGTCCCCAATCCCCAGCGTTGCGGCGCCAGATCCCTTGGGAGGGGCCCCTCGGGGGTCGATCTAGGGTCCCGGTTAGCCCCCAGGAGGCCGGTGGACCCGATCAGCGGCTGTGCGGCACGCGGAGGGTTGGGCCGAGGTGAGGGCGCTGGCGAGACTGAGCATGAGCCCAAGCGTTTTAGTGCGGGGGGCCTTCGAAGGTCAGTGGGGGCTCGGAGGGACCTGCCCGTTCTCCCGCTCTGAATGACCGGCGGGGCCCCTAGAGGCTCCGGTGCCTGAAGGGCAGCAGGGTGAGACCGGCACTTGGGTTGGGGTCCCCATTCCCGGCGTTGTGGCGCCGGGCCACTTGGGAAGGGCCCCTCCGTGGCCGACCTACAGTTAGGGTTAGCCCCCAGGAGGCCAGCAGGCCCGATACACCGCCTGTGCGTCGAGCGGAGAGTTGGGCCGAGGTGAGGGTGCTGGTGAACATGAGCCCGGGCCCAAGCGTTTTGGTTCGGGGCGCCTTCGAAGGTCGGCGGGGGTTCGAAGGGCCCTGCCCGTTCTCCCACCCTGAATGAATGGCGGCACCCCTAGGGACACGTGTGGGGCAGGGCGGCAGGGTGCATCCAGCGCTGGGGCTTGGGGGTTCCCAATCCCCGGTGTTGCGGCGCCAGGCCCCTTAGGAAGCGACCCTCGGGGCCGTCCTAGGGATAGGGTTAGTGCCAAGGAGGCCGGCAGGCCCGATCCGCCGGCTGTGCGAGGAGTGGAGATGCAGGCCGAGTTGAGGGCGATGGCGAGCGGGAGCTGGGCCCCAACGTTTTGGCCCCTGGGCCTTTGAATGTTGCCATGGCTCGGAGGGCCCTGCCCTTTCTCCTGCCCTGAAGAACCAGCAAGGCCCCTAGCGGCTCCGTTGGCGGTGGGGCGGCAGGGTGAATCCCAGGCTGCGGCTCGGGGATCCCCAATCCCCGGCGTTGTGGTGCCAGGCCCCTTGGGAGGGGCTCCTCGTGGGCCGACCCAGGGTTAGAGTTAGCCCCCATAAGGCCGGCAGGCCAGATCCTCTGGCTGGGCGGTGAGAGGTGGGCGGGCCGAGGTAAAGGCGCTGGGGTGCGGGATTGTGGGCCCCTACATTTTGGGGTGGGAGGCTTCAAATGTCGCTGGTTTCTCCAGGGCCCTGTCAGTTCTCCCGCCCTGAATGACCGGCGGCGCCCCTCGCGGCCCGGGTGGCAGCGTTGTGGGAGGGTGAGTGTGGCTTTGGGGCTTGGGGTTCCAGATCCCTGGCGTAGTGGCACCAAAACCCTTGGGAGGGGCCCCTGGGGGGCCGACCTAGGGTTAGGGTTAGCCCCCAGGAGACCGTCAGGCCCAACCGCACACTGTGCGGCGAGCTGAGGTGCGGCCCGAGGTGAAGGCGCTGGGGAGCGGGAGCGTGGGCACCAGCGTTTTGGCACGGGGAGCCTTTGAAGGTCACCGGGGACTCAGAAGGCCCTGCCCTTCTCTCGCCCTCTATGACCCGCGGCGCCCCTAGCGGCCCAGGTGGGGACAGTGCGGCAGGGTGAGTCAGGCTCTGGGGCTCTGAGTCACCAATCCCCAGCATTGCAGAGCCAGGCCGCTTGGGTTGTCCCCTCAGGGCCGACCTAGGGTTTTGGTTAGCTGCCAGGAGCCCGGCAGGCCCTATCCACCGGCTCTGAAGCAAGCGGTGGGGTGGGCCTAGGTGAGGGCGCTGGGGAGCAGGATCCTGGGAGCCAACGTTTTTGCGCGGGGAGCCTTCAAAGGTCAGCGTGGGCTCGGAGGGCCCTGCCCGATCTCTTGCCCTGATTGACCGGCGGGGCCTCTAGCGGCTCGGGTGGCTGAAGGGCAGCAGGGTGAGTGCGGCACATGAGCTCGGGGTCCCCATCCCCAGCGTTGCGACGCCAGGCCCCTTGGGAAGTGCCCCTCGGTGGCCGACCTATGGTTAGGGTTAGCCTCCAGGAGCCCCACAGGCCCGATACACCACCTGTGCGTCAAGCAGAGAGTTGGGCCGAGGTGAGGGTGCTGGTGAACATGAGCCTGGGCCCAAGCGTTTTGGTTCGGTGCGCCTCTGAAGGTCGGCAGGGGTTCGGAGGGCCCTGCCAGTTCTCCCATCCTGAATGAATGGCGGTGCCCCTAGCGGCCTGTGTGGGTTGGCGTGGCAGCGTGCATCCGGCGCTGGGGCTTGGGGGCCCCCAATCCCTGGCGTTGCGGCGCCAGGCCCCTTAGGAAGGGACCTTCAGGGGCTGTCCTAGGGTTAGGGTGAGCTCCCAGGAGGCCGGCAGGCCCGAGTCGCTGGCTCTGCGAAGAGCGGGGGTGCGGGCCGAGTTGAGGGTGATGCAGAGCGGTAGCGTGGTCCCCAGCGTTTTGACGCCCTGGGCCCTCGACTGTTGCCATGGCTCAAAGGGCCCTGCCCGTTCTCCTGCCCTGAATAACCAGCGGCGCCCTTAGCAGCTCCCTTGGCGGTGGAGCGGCAGGGTGAGTCCATGCTGCGGCTCGGGGATCCCCAATCCCCAGCGTTGTGGGGCCAGGCTTCTTGGGAGGGGCTCCTCTTGGGCGGACCTAGGTTTAGAGTTAGCACCCAGGAGGCCAGCAGGCCCAATCCTCTGGCTGGGCGGCGAGAGGAGGGCGGCCCGAGGTAAAGGCGCTGGCGGTCGGGAGCGTGGGCCCCTGCATTTTGGCTCGGGAGGCTTCAAATGTCACTCGTTTCTCCAAGGCCCTGTCCATTCTCCCTCCCTGAATGAGCGGAGGCGCCCCAAGGGGCCTAGGTTGCGATGGTGCTGCAGGGTGAGTCTTGCTCTGGGGCTCTGAATCACCAATCCCCAGCGTTGCAGAGCCAGGCCCCTTGGGTTGTGCCCCACGATGCCTACCTAGGATTTCAGTTAGCCCCCACGACCCTTGCAGGCACTATCCACTGGCTCTGCAGCAAGCGGAGGGGCGGGCCAGGCTGAGGGCGCTGGGGAGCAGGAGGAATGGAGCCAATGTTTTTGCGCGGGGCGCCTTTGAAGGTCAGCAGGGACTCCGGGGGCCCTGCCCATTCTCCCACCCTGATTGACCAGTGGTCTCTAGCGGCTCGGGTGGCTGAAGGGCAGCAGGGTGAGACCGGCACTTGGGCTCGGGGTCCCCATCCGCAGCGTTGTCACGCCAGGCCCCTGGGAAGTGCCCCTCGGGGGCCGAACTATGGTTAGGGTTAGCCCCCAGTTGGCCGGCAGGCCCGATACACCACCTGGGCATCGAGCAGAGAGTTGGGCTGAGGTGAGGGTGCTGGTGAATATGAGCCTGGGCCCAAGTGTTTTGATTCGGGGCGCCTTCGAAAATTGGCGGGGATTCGGAGGGCCCTGTCCATCCTTCCAAGGTGAATGAAGAGCGGCGCCCCTAGCGGCCCAGGTGGGGAGGGGCGGCAGGGTGCATCGGGCGCTGGGGCTTGGGGGTCCCCAATCCCTGGTGTTGCGGCACCAGGCCCCTTGGGATGGGCCCTTCGGGGGCCAACCTAGAGTTAGGTTTAGCCCCTAAGAGGCCAGCAGGCCCTATTCGCCAGCTGTGTGGAGAGCAGAGTGGCAGACCTAGGTGAGGGCGCTGGTGAGTGGGAGGGTGGGCCTGGGCGTTTTGGCGTGCGGGGCCTTTGAAGGTCGCCATGTCTCTGAGGGCCCTGCCCCTTCTCCTGCCCTGAATGAAAGGCAGCACCCCAAGCCCCCGAGTGGCGGCTGGGCGGCAGGTGAGTCAGGTGCTGAGTCTTGGGGTCCCCAATCCCCGGCATTGTGGCGTCAGGCCCCTTGGGAGGGGCCCCTCGGGTCCGACCTAGGGTTAGGGTTAGCCCCCAGGTGGCTGGCAGGCCCGATCCGCCTGCTGTGCGGGGAGCGGAGGGGCAGGCCGAGGTGAGGGCGCTGGGGAGTGGAAGCATGGGCACCAGCGTTTTGGCTCCAGGAGCCTTTGAAGGTCACCGGGAACTCGGAAGGACCTGCCACTTCTCTCACACTGAATGACCGGCGGCGCCCCTAGCAGCCCAGGTGGCGACAGTGTGGAAGGGCGAGTCCGGCTCTGGGGCTCTGAGTCACCAATCCCAAGCATAGCAGAGCCAGACCCCTTGGGATGTGCCCCACGGGGCCGACCTAGGTTTTCAGTTAGCCCCCAGGAGCCCGGCAGGCACTATCCACTGGCTCTGCAGCAAACGGAGGGGCGGGTCGAGGTGAGGGCGCTGGGGAGCGGGAGCGTGGGCACCAGCATTTTGGCGTGGTGAGCCTTTGAAGGTCACGGGGGACTCCAAAGGCCCTGCCCTTCTCTCGCCCTGAATGACCGGCGGGGCCCCTAGAGCCCCGGGTGGCAACAGTGCGGCAGGGTGAGTCTGGCTCTGGGGTCTGAGTCACCAATCCCCAGCGTTGCAGAGCCAGGCCCCTTGGGATGTGCCCCACGGGGCCGACCTAGGGTTTTCATTAGAACCAAGAGCCCGGCAGGCCCTATCCAATGGGTCTGAATCAAGGGGAGAGTTGGGCCAAGGTGAGGATGCTGGTGATCATGAGCCTGGGCCCAAGCGTTTTGGTTCAGAACTCCTTCAAAGGTCAGCGGGGGTTCGAAGGGCTCTGCCCATTCTCCCACCCTGCAGGAACGGCGGCGCCCCTAGCGGCCCGGGTCGTGAGGGGTGGCAGGGTGAGTCAGTCCCTGCGGCTCAGGTATCTCCAATCCCCAGCGATGAGGCGCCAGGCCCCTTGGGAGGGGCCCCTTGGATGCAACTTAGGTTTTGGTTTAGCCCCTAGGAACTCGGCAGGTCCTATTCGCCAGCTGTGTGGAGAGTGGAGTGGCGGACCGAGGTGAGTTCACTGGTGTTTGGGAGCGTGGGCTCGGGCGTTTTGGCGCGGGGGGGATTCGAAAGTCACCGTGTCTCGGAGGGCCCTGCCCGATCTCCCGCCCTGAATGAATGGCAGCACCCCAAGCCCCTGGGTGGCGGCTGGGTGGCAGGGTGAGTCAGGTGCTGAGGCTCAGGGTCCCCAATCCCTGGCGTTGCAACGCCAGGCCCCTTGGGATGGGCCTCTCGGTGGTCGATCTAGGGTTACAGTTAGCCCCCCGGAGACCGGTGGACCAGATCAGCGTCTGTGCAGCACGCAGCAGGGTGGGCCGAGGTGCGGGCGCTGGCGAGCCTGAGCATGAGCCCAAGCATTTTAGCGTGGGGGGCCTTCGAAGGTTGGCGGTGGCTGGAGGGACCTGCCCATTCTCCCGCTCTGAATGACCAGCGGGGCCCCTAGTGGCTCAGGTGGCTGAAGGGCAGCAGGGTGAGTCCGGCACTTGGGCTCGGTTACCCCATCCCTGGCGTTGGGGCACCAGGCCACTTGAGAAGGGCCCCTCGGGGGCCGACCTACAGTTACGGTTAGCACCCAGGAGGCTGGCAGGCCCTATACACTGCCTGTGCGTGGAGCGGAGAGTTGGGCCGAGGTGAGGATGCTGGTGAACATGAGCCTGGGCACAAGCATTTTGGTTCTGGGCGCCATTCAAGGTGGGCGGGGGTTCGGAGGCCCCTGCCAGTTCTCCCACCCAGAATGAATGGCAGTGCCCCTAGCGGGCCGTGTGGGGCAGGGCGGCAGGGTGCACTCGGCCCTGGGGCTTGGGGGTCGCCAATCCCCGGCGTTGCGCCGCAAGGCTCCTTAGGAAGGGACCCTCAGGGGCCATCCTAGGGTTAGGGTTAGCACCCAGGAGGCCGGCAGGCCCGATCCGCTGGCTGTGTGAGGAGTGGAGGTGTGGGCCGAGTTGAGGGGGATGCAGAGCGGGAGCGTGGGCCCCAGCGTTTTGGCACCCTGGGCCTTCGAATGTTGCCATGTCTCCAAGGGCCCTGCCCATTCTCCTGCCCTGAATAACCAGCGGCGCCCCTAGCGGCTCCGTTGGTGGTGGGGCTGCAGGGTGAGTCCTGAGCTGCGGCTCAGGGATCCCCAATCCCCAGCATTGTAGGGCCAGGCCTCTTGGGAGGGGCTCCTCGTGGGCCGACCTAGGGTTAGAGTTAGCACCCAGGAGGCCGGCAGGCCCAATCCTCTGGCTGGGCTGCGAGAGGTGGGCGGCCCGAGGTAAAGGCGCTGGTGAGCGGGAGCGTGGGCCCCTGCATTTTGGCGCGGGAGTCTTCAAATGTCACCGGTTTCTCCAGGGCCCTGTCCGTTCTCCCGCCCTGCATGAGCGGCAGCGCCCCTAGTGGCCTGGGTGGCGGCGTTGTGGCAGCATGAGTCTGGTTCTGGGGCTTGGGGTCCCAGATCCCTGGCGTATAGGCAACAGAATCCTTGGGAGGGACCCTGGAGGGCCGACCTAAGGTTAGGGTTAGCCCACACAAGGCCGGCATGCCGGATCCGCCCTCTGTGCAGGGAGCAGAGGGGCGGGCTGAGGTGAGGGCGCTGGGGAGCGGGAGCGTGGGCACCCGGGTTTTGGCACGGAGAGCCTTCGAAGGTCGCCAGTGGCTCTGAAGACCCTGTCCATTCTTGTGCCCTGAATGACCAGCGGCGCCCCTAGTGGCCGGAGTGGCAGCAGGGAGGCAGGGTGAGTCTGGCGATGGGGCCTATGGTCCTAGTCTCAGGCTTGGTGGCGCCAGGCCCCTTGGGAGGGGCCCCTCTGGGTCCTGCCTAGCTTTAGGGTTATCCCCAGGAGTCCGGCGGCCTGATCCGCTGGCTGTGCATGGAGCGGAAGGGCGGGCTGACATGAATGCGCTGGCGAGCGGGAGTGAGGGCCCAAGCGTTTTGGCACGGGGAGCCTTCGAAGGTCACCGGAGGCTCAGAGGGCCCTGCCTATTCTCTCGCCCTGTGAGGACGTTGCCCCTAGTGGGCCGGGTCATGGCGGGGCGGCAGGGTGAGTCTGGAGCTAGGGCTCGTGGGTCCCCAATCCCCAGCGTGGCGTCGCCAGGCACTTGGGAGTGATACCTTGGGGGCCTACCTAGGGTTAGGGTTAGCCCAAAGGAGGCCGGCAGCCCCATTCTGTCGGCTGTGCGGCAAGAGGAGTGGTGGGCAGAGGTGAGGGCGCTGGCGAGCGGGAGCGTGGGCCCAAGCGTTTTGGCGCGGGGGGCCTTCGAAAGTCACCGGGGGCTCAGAGATCCATGCCCCTTCTCCCGCCCTGAATGAGTGGCGGCGCCCCTAGAAGCCCGGGTGGCGGCGGGGCGGCTGGGTGAGTCTGGTGCTCATGCTCGTGTGTCCCCAATCCCCGGCGTGGCGGAGCCAGGACCCTTGGAAAGGGCCCCTCGGGGGCCGACCTAGGTTTAGGGTTAGCCCCCAGGAGCCCAGCAGGCCCTATCCGCCAGCTGTGTGTTTGAGCGGAGGGGCGGGCTGAGGTGAGGGCAATGGTGAGCGGGAGCGTGGGCCCAAGCGTTTTGGCGCAGGGGGCCTTCGAAGGTCACGGGGGGCTTGGAGGGCCCTGCCCCTTCTCCTGCCCTGAAGGACTGGCGGTGCCCCTAGCAGCCCGGGTGGCGACCGGGTGGCAGTGAAAGTCCAGCACTGGGGCTCGATTGTCCCCAATCCCCGGCGTGATGGCGCCAGTCCCCTTGGGAGGGGCTCCTCAGGGGCTGAACTAGGGTTAGGGTTAACCCCCAGGAGGCTGGCAGGCCCGATCTGACGGCTGTGTGGCGAGCGGAGGGTGGGTCCCAGGTGAGGGCAATGGTGAGCGGGAGCGTGGGCCCTAGCGTTTTGGCGTGGGTTGCC